>NC_053392.1:20958495-21260995 GCF_905171765.1 Bufo bufo | reverse complement strand
TATTTTTTCTATTCTATCAGGTAGTTCCCGAGGTGGTCCTAATTTTGCTATTTGTTGCCTGGTTGATTCAAAAAAATCACTTTATTCCACAATACCACCGTACACAAATTACCACTTTGAAGTCAAGGAGGCAGGATTTTCAGTGCTGTAAGTCCAGCTTGCCGCACCCTCTTCCCCTCGATGAACATTTCAGAATTGTGTCCACGTCATCTTGTTTCTGCCGCTGTTCTCGTGAAGGCGCGCATTGTCTCCTCTATGTTTCCTGCCTGGTGAGGCTGGGAGTACATCGCCTGGCTTCATGGCTTCTCTGCGCGTGCACCGTATTTCAATACAGTGACTGAAATATCTAGATACTCAGCTGCTGACACCACAATCTCGGGAAAGCTACACATGTCATGTCTGGTAGTCGTGGCCGAGTGGTTAAGGCGATGGACTAGAAATCCATTGGGGTCTCCCCGCGCAGGTTTAAATCCTGCCGACTACGATTGTTGATTTTTATTTACACACAAAACTAATATTGTGATCTCTGTCTTTAGCATCCCCCTTGTTTTTGAGTCATAGTCCCATCAACTTGACATGGATGATAGAGCAGTTTCTGAGTGGTCAGTGAGTACAGGATTCTAGAAGACCACCATGATAACTTCTCCTTGACACGACTCAGCTCTGTAGCTTGCTTCCCAGACATCTTCACTTTCCAGGACATCCTTTCCACAAACCTTATCCTAATGATCTACTGCTTCAAAAACAGTCCCCCAAAATGACAGTGTCAAATTCGTAGCATCACAGACAGTAAACGTTCCTTACATAATGCATCTCTAAGTATCCCATACTATAACACTGCCTGACAGAGAATGTTGGGAGTTGTAGTTCTGAAATAGCTAGACAGTGGAGATTTGTGAATCGATTCAGCAGATTCTGAATTTCCCCAAACTTTTTTTTATTTCTGCAAATCTGAATCTTTTTGCATTTGTTTTGTACGAATTGCTGAAAATGGCAGCCACCATTATATAGATCAGAAGGGAGAGAGTAAGGGCACCTTCAGATGCTGCACTTTTTTTTAGGCAGTTATTTTAAAGGCTGTCCGTGCCATTCCGCAATTTGCGTTACGCACATGGACGCCATCCGAGTTTTGCGGATCCGCAATTTGCGGACCGCAAAACGCACAACGGTCGTGTGCATGTAGCCTTAGTGAAAGGTCATATCACCCCAATATGGTCTAGCAGTTAGCATTTCTGATTTTTGCCAGGGTTTGACCATTGGTATGAGAAGTTGAGTTCTTTTGATTGTTTCCCTCTAAACCTTCTATTGTCAGGACATTGGTGACTTGTCACAGTTTTATCACCATTGTAATAAATTCCTGTCAGTTTTGAAGGTTCATGGATACCACATACGTGTTCTTTGGACACATAGGACGTACCAATGGTAAGGTGAATAAGTTACATGCACATAAGTGGTGGCAGGAGATGAGAGGTGGTGGATGGCAGGCAGCAGAGTGACTACCGAAACCTACCTGTACACAGTATATGGATGTATAAAAGTGAGTACACCCCTCTCATTTTTGTAAATATTTTCTTATATCTTTTCACTTTTGACACTTTTATACAATGTAAAGTAGTCAGTGTACAGCTTGTATAACAGTGTAAATTTGGTGTGCCCTCAAAATAACAGAACACACCGCCAGTAATGTCTATACTGCTGGCAACAAAAGTGAGTACACCCCTAAGTAAAAATGGCAATTTTTGCCCAAGGTGGCCACCCTTTTTTTCAGCACTGCCTTCCTCTTTTGGGCATGGAGTTCGCTAGATCTTCACATGTTGCCACTGGAATCCTTTTCCACTCACTATGACGATACACCATATAGGGAACACCTAGGGCACCAATCAGTGTGATTCTTGGTGACATTAGTATCTGAGGAGTTTCTTTCCCTCTAAACCTTCTATCGTAAGTATTACATTGTAATACTTCTTGTCGGTCAGTTTGCAGGTTCATAGATACTACATACTTGTTTTGTGGACACGTAGGACGTACCAGTGGTGAAAACAACACCTTAATGGCAGCATGCAAGCCTTCGATATCTCAGCTGGTAGAGCGGAGGACTGGAGAGGAGTACAGACATCCTTAGGCCACTGGTTTAATTCCGGCTCGAAAATGCTTTTTTTTTTGCATTAGACTGCATAAAAATCTCTAGACTCTGGAATAAGCAGATGGATATAAAATCACAATTTAATTTTGTTTAGGCCTCATGCACATGACCTTGTGTGCATCCATGGCCGTTGTTCCGTTTTCCGTGATTTTCTGCGGACCCATTGACTTTCAATGGGTCCGTTGAAAACTCGGAAAATGCACCGTTTGTCATCCGCCTCCGTGATCCGTGTATCCTGTCCGTCAAAAAAATAAGACCTGTCCTATTTTTTTGACGGACAACGGTTCACGGACCCATTCAAGTCAATGGGTCAGTGAAAAAACAGGGATGCACAGAAGATTGGAATCCGCGTCCGTGATCCGTGTCCGTAGGCTACTTTCACACAGACGGATCCGAAGATCCGTCTGCATAAAAGCTTTTTCAGAGCTGAGTTTTCACTTCGTGAAAACTCAAATCCGACAGTATATTCTAACACAGAGGCGTTCCCATAGTGATGGGGACACTTCTAGTTCGAATATACTACGAACTGTGTACATGACTGCCCCCTGCTGCCTGGCAGCACCCGATCTCTTACAGGGGGCTGTGATCCGCACAATTAACCCCTCAGGTGCCGCACCTGAAGGGGTTAATTGTGAGTATCATAGCCCCCATTAAGAGATCAGGGGCCGCCAGGAAGCAGGGGGCAGACCTCCCTCCCTCCCCAGTTTTAATTTCATTGGTGGCCAGTGTGCGGCCCCCCCGGCCCCCCTCCCTCTATTGTATTATCATTGGTGGCCAATGTGCGGCCCCCCCTCCCTCCCTCTATTGTATTATCATTGGTGGCCAGTGTGCGCCCCCCCTCTATTGTATAAATATCATTGGTGGCCAGTGTGCGGCCTCCCCTCTCCCCCCCCCCCCGCTCATTGGTGGCAGCGGAGAGTTCCGATCGGAGTCCCAGTTTAATCGCTGGGGCTCCGATCGGTAACCATGACAACCAGGACGCTACTGCAGTCCTGGTTGCCATGGTTACTTAGCAATATTAGAAGCATCATACTTACCTGCTGCGCTGTCTGTGACCGGCCGGGCGCTCCTCCTACTGGTAAGTGAAAGGTCTGTGCGGCGCATTGCTTATAGCACAGACCTGTCACTTACCAGTAGGAGGAGCTCCCGGCCGGTCACAGACAGCGCAGCAGGTAAGTATGATGCTTCTAATATTGCTAAGTAACCATGGCAACCAGGACTGCAGTAGCGTCCTAGGTTGCCATGGTTACCGATCGGAGCCCCAGCGATTAAACTGGGACTCCGATCGGAACTCTCCGCTGCCACCAATGATCGGGGGGGGGGGAGAGGGGAGGCCGCACACTGGCCACCAATGATATTAATACAATAGAGGGGGGGCGCACACTGGCCACCAATGATAATACAATATAGGGAGAGAGGGGGGGGCCGCACATTGGCCACCAATGATAATACAATAGAGGGAGGGAGGGGGGGCCGGGGGGGCTGCACACTGGCCACCAATGATAATACAATAGAGGGAGGGAGGGGGGGCCGGGGGGGCCGCACACTGGCCACCAATGATATTCAAACTGGGGAGGGAGGGGGGTCTGCCCACTGCTGCCTGGCAGCCCCTGATCTCTTACAGGGGGCTATGATACGCACAATTAACCCCTTCAGGTGCGGCACCTGAGGGGTTAATTGTGCTGATCACAGCCCCCTGTAAGAGATCAGGTGCTGCCAGGCAGCAGGGGGCAGTCATGTACACAGTTCATAGTATATTCTAACTTGAAGCGTCCCCATCGCCTCTGTGTTAGAATATACTGTCGGATATGAGTTTTCACGATGTAACTCAAATCCGATGGTATATTCTAACATAGAGGCGTTCCCATGGTGATGGGGACGCTTCAAGTTAAAATATACCATCGGATTGGAGAAAACTCCGATCCGATGGTATAATAGGGACTCCTGACTTTACATTGAAAGTCAATGGGGGACGGATCCGTTTGCAATTGCACCATATTGTGTCAACGTCAAACGGATCCGTCCCCATTGACTTGCATTGTAAGTCAGGATGGATCCGTTTGCCTCCGCACGGCCAGGCAGACACCAAAACGACTTTTTTCTTCATGTCCGTGGATCCTCCAAAAATCAAGGAAGACCCACGGAAGGAAAAATGGACACGGATCACGGAACAACGGAACCCGTTTGTGAGGACCGCAAAAAAAAACTGTCGTGTGCCTGAGGCCTTATTCTAAGGACACCCTCCCAACCAACTTACTAATGCGGCTCTTCTATTCAGGTAATTACGGTACCTCACTTACCGGCAGCAGATAAAGGATTATCCAGAGCTAAGTTCAGGGACAATGGCAGAGTTGACTACAGGCTATAGCGCCAGCTCTGCTCAGCTTTACTATATATTATATGGGTGATCATAGGACCACAGTTTTAAATCCCCTAAATCAAAACAAGCACAATTTTAATAGTAAATGTGACAAAAAAAAAGACTGTCTAAAACAGCATTTTTACACCGAAAAACAAATATAAACACTATAGTAAATTTATTCCACCATCTTCTCATTTGGTTGTATTGTGGGGTCGAAGGCTGAGAGTGGGTAACAACAACCACATCTCAGGGTAGTGACTACAGTGTGCTGATACCACATCCTGGCAACATTATGTCACAGCAGGTAGTCGTGGCCGAGTGGTTAAGGCGATGGACTTGAAATCCATTGGGGTCTCCCCGCGCAGGTTCAAATCCTGCCGACTACGATTTTTATTTTCACACAAAACTAAAAAATGGTGATCAAGGTTGCCAGCCATCCAGAAATTTCTGGACAGTCCATAAAATAGGCAACTTTTTTCCTGTACCCATGAAAAAAACTAGATGTGTTCATGATTTTTTTAAGGCTGGTGATACAGTCCTGATCAAAAGTTTAAGACCACTTGAAAAATGGCAAAAAAAATCATATTTAGCATGGCTGGATCTTAACAAGGTTCCAAGTAGAGTTTCAACATGCAACAAGAAGAAATGGGAGTGATACAAAACATTTTTTGAGCATTCAATTTAATGAAAACAACGAATAAACTGAAACAGGCTGTTTTTCAGCTGATCAAAAGTTTAGGACCACACCTCCAAAAAACCCTAACCCCCCACCAAAAACAGAAATCCAACTTCCAAACATGAACTCAGTAATGAGTAGCTCCGCCGTAATTGTTAATCACTTCAAAAATTTGTTTCGTAATGCTTGATGCAAGCGTTTCCATTAGGTGAGTGGGAACATTTCTCCAAGTGGTAAAGACGGCCGCACGAAGCCATCTACTGTCTGGAACTGTTATCCATTTTTGTAAACTTCCCTTGCCATCCATCCCCAAAGGTTCTCATTTTGATTTAGATCAGGGGAACACGCAGGATGAGCCAAAAGAGTGATTTTATTCTCCTGGAAGAAGTCCCTTGTCCTGCGGACATTGTGTACTGTAGCGTTGTCCTGTTGAAAAACCCAGTCGTTACCACACAGACGAGGGCCCTCAGTCATGAGGAATGCTCTCTGCAACATCTGGACATAGCCAGCGGCCGTTTGACGCCCCTGCACTTTCTGAAGCTCCATTGTTCCACTGAAGGAAAAAGCACCCCAGACCATTATGGCGCCCCCTCCACTGTGGCGCGTAGAAAACATCTCAGGTGGGATCTGCTTGTCATGCCAGTAACGTTGGAAACCATCAGGACCATCAAGGTTAAATTTTTTCACATCAGAGAATAAAACTTTCTTCCACCTTTGAATGTCCCATGTTTGGTGCTCTCTTGCAAAGTCCAAACGAGCAGTTCTGTGGCGTTCAAGGAGACGAGGTCTTTGAAGACGTTTTTTGTTTTTGAAGCCCTTCAGTCTCAGATGCCGTCTGATGGTTATGGGGTTGCAGTCAGCACCAGTAAGGGCCTTAATTTGGGTCGAGGATCGTCCAGTTTCCTGACGGACAGCCAATTGGATCCTCCGGCTCAGTGCTGATAAAAAATTTTGGGGTCTTCCACTTGACTTTTTTGTTCCATAACCCTCAGGATCATTTAAGAAATTCCAAATGACTGTCTTACTGCGTCCCACCTCAGCAGCGATGGAGCGCTGTGAGAGACCCTGCTTATGCAGTTCAACAACCCGGCCACGTTCAAAAAGGGAGAGTTTTTTTGCCTTTGCCATCACAACGTGTGACTACCTGACAGAAAATGACAATGGACATTTTGCACAGATTTGGCCTTTTAAAGGCATGTGGTCCTAAACTTTTGATCAGCTGAAAAACAGCCTGTTTCAGTTTATTCGTTGTTTTCATTAAATTGAATGTTCAAAGAATGTTTTGTCTCACTCCCATTTCTTCTTGTTGCATGTTGAAGCTCTACTTGGAACCTTGTTAAGATCCAGCAATGCTAAAAATGATTTTTTGCCATTTTTCAAGTGGTCTTAAACTTTTGATCAGGAATGTATATGACTAGAATATTTTGGTGGAATTATCAGCATTTTATATCTCACAGTAAATGCTGGTAATGAGGTTATCAGTATATTGAGCTATAGACATTTATTACTAATAATTTTTATCATTCATTATGGTTTTCTAATATGTCCATAAAAAATGTTTGCTGTCTGTGATTTTGGGAGAAGTTGTCCATAAAAAAAAAAAATTCTATATGGCAGCCCTGATGGTGATTGCTGTGTTTAGGAATTGGGTCGCCTCAGAGCCAAAGGTTCTTCTAGGATGAGGTTTGTTGTATCTCTTGGTGTCTGTTCTAGATGGAGTTCCCTGTTCCTGAATCCTATTCCCATCAAGTTCACATGGATGGCAGAGCTAAGTTATAGAGCAGTTTCGGAGTGGTCAGTGAATGCAAGGTTCTAGAAGACCACCATGATGACTTCTCCTGGACACCACTCTGCTCTATGCATCTTCACTTTCCGATCTTATTATCCATTGTATAGAACTGTTATTATGTGTGCAGGTGTTATCTGCTTACTGTGTGGTGGTATTATTTGTGCTCCGTATGTTGCTATTTACATTGTGTGGCACCACAAAGTATATTATTAAAGGGGTTCTCCAGGAATTAAAAAACATAAAAATACTTAAAGGGGTATTCCCATCACAGACAGACAATGGGGGCATATTGCTAGGATATGCCCCATTGTGTGACAGGTGCGGGTCCCACCTCTGGGACCCGCACCTACAATGAGTACAGAGCGGGGAAATGAACGGAGGGCTGCATGCAAAAGCCTCTAAAACAAGCGCGAGCCCTGGTGATGATGGAATCTGAAGAGTGAGTTGTCTCTATAACTCCCATATGGTCTAGCGGATAGGATTCCTGGTTTTCACCCAGGCGGCCCGGGTTCGACTCCCGGTATGGGAAGTTGAGTTCTTTTGTTTCTTTCCCTCTAAACCTTCTATTATATCTGGATATTGGTGAAGTCTCACAGTTTTATCACCATTGTAATACCTCCTATCAGTCCGTTTTGCAGGTTCATGGATACTACATACGTGTTCTATGGACACATAGGACATTTCAGTGGTGTGAACAACAGGTTAACTGCCGCATGCAAGCCTTCGATAGCTCAGCTGGTAGAGCGGAGGACTGTAGAGGAATGCAGACATCCTTAGGTCGCTGGTTCAATTCCGGCTCGAAGGACTTCTCTTTTAATCATAATGATTTTTTTGGCATTCGACCACATAATAATTTCATCCCCATGCTTCGTTTTCTTACCCTCTCCAAATGATGAACGGGTCGTCTAGAAATCTTTTATATTAAACGATCAGAGGGGAGAATTTCTGGGACTGTGCAATGTGGACAAGTTCAAAGCCGCCCATGAAGAGATTTGCATAACTTGGTGCTACTCTTGTCCCTATCGCACAGCCCCGTGTCTCCTGAAACAAGGTGTCACTGAAGGAAAGAAATTGTTGTGAAGTATTAATGCAATTCCTTTGAGTAGGAAAAGGGGCAACATATAAAATGGAAATATGTCCCCCAAAAAATAGAACATGTCCTATTATTGTCCACATTATGGACAAGGATAGGACTGTTCTATTAGGAGCCGACCGTTCCACAAAATACAGAATGCACACAGCCGGTATCCATGTTTTGCAGATATGTAAATTGCAGACTTCAAAACATCCAACAGTTGTGTGCATCAGCCCTAATTCTGAGCGATCCTGTCAGAGGAGCGGCGGTCAGAACGGGACCTCTCACTGACACATGATGTGTGTGTCTGGCCTGACTTTCACATATCGGGGAAGAGACAATGTGTGGGAGAAGTCTGTCCCCCTCTCCCATTGTGCTGATGTGACTTGACATGCTCACAGAGAGATCAGGAGAGATCGCCGACGTGTATCCTGCGGTATAGGATGGAATCGGGGCAGGACCTCATGTAGTTGGGATCAGTGGGGCACATTTACTGTAGTGTTTGCACCTGTTTTTTGGCATAAAAATACAGTTTTAGACAGTCATCTTTTAGTCACATTTACTTATGAAAAAAATGTGCTTTTTTTTTAGAGGCTTTTGCACCTCATTCGCCTGTTTTGATTTTTTTGACTATTTCAGAAGTTTTCTAACTTTTGCGTCTATTTTCTGACTTATTTATGTAGGTGGACCTTTTTTGCACCTGAATTAGACACAAAAACTGTCAAATTTCTGCTCCACTCCAGGGCTGGCCTACTTCTCCTCGTCAGTTTTGAGTACTGAGTTGCACCACATTTTGCCTAAACAAGTCGCACTTTCATGGAGACGTGCACCTACTTTCAGCTCACCAGCGCCACATTTTTTAATGTGCATGCTAATTAGACCGATCTTAGTGAATATGAACCTGCCATATTGAAAAAGAACCACCAGAGGTCAGACTAATGCCAATACATCTAATTCATGAAGTGCTGTGCAACTTTTTTGAAATACTTGGCAAAAGAAAGAGAGATGAAGAAAATTTGCCTGTCTAATTTTATTTATAAAAGCAGACGAGCTTGATAAATGTGCCCCAGCATGTGGAGGATCACTGTGGCACAATTATCAAGCTCGCCTGTTTTTATAAATAAAATTAGACAGGCACATTTTCTTCATCTAACTTTCTTTAGACAAGTATTTATTAAAGTCACACAGCCGTTGATGTATTAGACTCTGTGTATTGCTATTAGTCTGACCTCTGGTGGTTTTATAGTTAGACAGGTTTCGATTCACTAAGACTGGTCAAATTAGTATGCGCATGAAAAAAGTTGCACATCTCCCTTTGTCATTTTTCCATGGTAAAATGCGTATTTTTTTTGCATTAAATGTCACACTTTATCATTCAAAACTGACAAAGAAAAGTACACCAGGCCTGGAGTAGAAATTAGACTGTTTTTGTGACAAATTCAGGTAAAAAAATAGTCTGAAACTTCTAAATTAGTCTAATACTTCAAAATAGTGGCAAGAGGCACAAAAGCCTTCAAAACAAGCACAATTTTGATAGTAAAAGTGACAAAAAAATAAGACTTTCTAAAACAGCATTTTTACACCTAAAAACAAATATAAACACTATAGTAAATTTATTCCACCATCTTCTCATTTGGTTGTATTGTGGGGTCGAACGCTGAGAGTGGGTAACAACAACCACATCTCAAGGTAGTGACTGCAGTGTCTAGGTAATCAGCTGCCGATACCACAACGTGGCAATATTATGTCACAGCTGGTAGTCGTGGCCGAGTGGTTAAGGCGATGGACTTGAAATCCATTGGGGTCTCCCTGCACAGGTTCAAATCCTGCCGACTACGATTTTTATTTACACACAAAACTAAAAAATGGGGATCAAGGTTGCCAGCCATCCAGAAATTTCTGGACAGTCCATAAAATAGGCAACTTTTTTCCTGTGCCAATGAAAAAACTAGATTACCATAGCCTGTCCTGTCCGTCCTCTCTGTACTTCATATCTCCTAAAGAAGTAAATTCCTACAGAGATTCAGCTAAAGTTCTAAACTCACAGAATATAGGAATAAACTTCCAGTTGGGGACATAAACAATAAATCACGTTTTTTGTTTTTAATGATTTTGGCCACTTCTGCTGAGTACCACAGTGGTCTCTTCCTTTTTTTGGCTTTTACTGACAAGCCTAATGCAATAATCTGTTGCCTTCAATAGTGCCACTTTTAAGTAGTCCCATTTCTCCTGGACTCCATTGAAACTGTTCCAATCTGATAGGGACTCGTATACCACTAGTCTAATTTTAGAAAAGTCAGTTTTTCTAAAATCTAAAACTTTTGTTCTTGTGTGGTGTGACTCAGTCACTGTACTTATAGTAAACCACACTGACTGGTGATCACTAGATCCCAAGCTTTCCCCCACAGCAATATCAGATACCAAATTCCCATTTGTGAATACTAAATCTAAAATGGCCTCCTTCCAGGTTGGCTCCTCAACTACTTGCTGTAGAGATAATCCCAGTAGGGAATTTAGAATATCTGTACTCTTGGCAGAACTAGCTATTTCGGTTTTCCAGTTAACATCAGGAAGATTAAAGTCTCCCATAATGATAACTTTCCCTTTCAATGTCATTTTAGCCATTTCCTCAAGTAGTAGATCATCTAATTCTTTGACTTGGCCAGGTGGTTTGTAAAGAGCTGCCTCATCCTCCTCTCTGCTCTACTTGTCAGGAATCATGATCCTAAATATAGGTGAATCTCTGTGGGAAAGGAGATGATGAGGAGACATGAGAGGAGGGTGAGCTGTGGCTAATGAGCAGCAGCATTTGTTTACACTCTCCACAGCAGCACATTACCACAGCCTGACCTGTCCGACCTCACGGTACTTCATGTCTCCTTATAATTCCTACAGAGATTCAGCTAAATTTCTCATCTGTATTCAGGATCATAATCCCTCACAAGTAGAGAGGATGAGGCAGCTCTTTACCTCAGTGTTGTAAAGTAACGTCCTCATGTATGATCAGGACAGGTTTTGTGTGCACTAATGGAACAGCGGCCATTTTGTTTCCCCTGATGATTGCTCACCAGACAAAATGAGCCATTATAAATAATGAAAGGTATTTGAGAATACAATTATAATAAAGTAATATTTAAGTATTTTCCTTTTCTTAACTCCTGGAGAACCTCTTTAAGTATATGGCAGGGGCAGCGTGAGCCCTGGTGATGATGGAATCTGAAGATTGTGTTATCTCTATAACTCCCATATGGTCTAGCGGTTAGGATTCCTGGTTTTCACCCAGGCGGCCCGGGTTCGACTCCCGGTATGGGAAGTTGAGTTCTTTTGTTTCTTTCCCTCTAAACCTTCTATTATATCCGGATATTGGTGAATTCTCACAGTTTTATCACCATTGTAATACCTCCTATCAGTCCGTTTTGCAGGTTCATGGATACTACATACGTGTTCTATGGACACATAGGACATTTCAGTGGTGTGAACAACAGGTTAGCAGCAGCATGCAAGCCTTCGATAGCTCAGCTGGTAGAGCGGAGGACTGTAGAGGAGTGCAGACATCCTTAGGTCGCTGGTTCAATTCCGGCTCGAAGGAATTCTCTTTTAATCATAATGATTTTTTGGGCATTTGACCACATAATAATTTCATCCCCATGCTTTTCTGACCCTCTCCAAATGATGAACGGGTCGTCTAGAAATCTTTCATATTAAATGATCAGAGGGGAGAATTTCTGGGACTGTGCAATGTGGACAAGTTCAAAGCCACCCATGAAGAGATTTGCATAACTTGGTGCTACTCTTGTCCCTATCGCACAGCCCCGTGTCTCCTGAAACAAGGTGTCACTGAAGGAAAGAAATTGTTGTGTAGTATTAATTCAATTCCTTTGAGTAGGAAAAGGAGCAACATATAAAATGGAAATATGTCCCCCAAAAAATAGAACATGTCCTATTATTGTCCGTGTGACGGTATCATGCGTGTCACCGTCTAGTATTCCCTTCTCCCCTTGAAATAGCACTGCCAAGTAATCCACAGAGCAATAGATCGCTATTATCGCTAGTATCGCTGGTATCGCCAGTATCGCCAAATAAGTTTATTTTTTGATTGAAACGTCTTTATTACGATCAGTCATCATACATACATACTTTAGTACTGTGACGCAGCACAGGCCATGAAACAGTACATAATAAATTACTTACAATCGTCTTTGCGAGCATGGCATTGTTATGTAAAGCACAGGCTAACCTACACTATACATCGCAATGAATGCTACACTAGCATACCTATTCAATCACAAAACCTTCCAACAAAGCATTTGGACAGTGATGAGGGAAGGGGAGGTGGGAAGGGGGGAGAGGGAGGGGGGATCACATGCCCTAAGCTTTATTGAGAAGACAAATACAAACGAGGGGAGAGGGGGGAAGGAGAGGGGTTTAGTCCTCTTCTTCTTCGTCGACGTCCAAGATGTTGTAGTCCTGCAGCATACTATGGATAAGTCTGCGGCAGTCCAGGACGGACTTGTTCTCCCTCCTGAGAATGATCCGGTTCCTGGCAAACCAAATAGCGTCCTTAAAACAGTTCATAAGGCGCCAGGCCTCCTGGATGGCTCCAACAGTATGAATCCCATGAAACAGTCCGTACAGCACCGAAGTGTGTTGCAGGCTGTTCCTGGGCACTGAGTCTTTAAGTTCATGTTCCAGGGCGTCCAGCAGGCGCTGTGCAAAGCGGCACTCCCAAAACAGGTGATAAGATGTTTCCTCCACGAAAGGGCACCTGGGGCAGTACCGGGTTTTGCACAGATTGCGGGCATGCATGAATGACCGTATTGGCAGACCGCCCTGAATGGCCATCCATGACAAGTCCTTATGCCCGTTGGTCAACCTGTTTGACGACACATTAGTCCAAACTGTCTCTATGGTGTCGCCATGGATCCCTGGAACTGACTCGACCACATCCTTTGCTCTGATGAGTTTGTGGATAGTTTTTGGCTTCCACAAGTCGGGTTTAAGGCCCTCCAGCTGGTGTTCCCTCACAAACCTGTCGACGTCCCCGTAGAACCAGGGAGCGTGCCAGTTGTAAGGGATGGAGCTGTCCCACTTGTCCCAGCCCAGACCCCTCCAGAGGGGCAGGAGGAAAAAGCGGGACATAGCCTTGCCCGCAGAGCCGTTGGCAGTTCTCAGAGTCCGGCGAACGCTGTCACAAACAAAGGCGATCCGCAATAAAGTGGGCAGGTCCGGTATGCCCTTTCCGCCCTTGCGGGGCTCTTTGTACATGATGGCTCGCTTCACTCTGTCCATCTTAGATCCCCAGATGAAGCGAAACACTGTCCTGGTGATGGCCCTGGAAACGGTGGCAAGAGGGGGCCATGCCTGTGCGGTGTATTGGAGCACAGGCAAAACTTCATTTCGCAGGACGAGTGCTTTACCTTCAATCGTGAGGTGTCTAAGGCTCCATAGTCCAATTCTTTGGTTGACTTTGGCCAAGCATTCTTCCCAAGACTTGAGGGCTGCGCCTTCCTTCCCGAACCAGACTCCCAGAATTTTGATGAAGCCCGATTTGATGGTAAATGGGAAGGGGGCAGAAGAGGCCAGTTGCCAGTCTCCGAAGAGCATGGCTTCTGACTTGCCGCAGTTGACTTTGGCCCCTGAAGCTTGTCCGAACTCCTCGCAGGTCTGGACGAGTGCAGTCACCGAACGCCGATCAGCGCAGAAGACGGTCACATCATCCATGTACAGCGAGCACTTGACCTCGTAGTGTCCAGGTCCTGGTGCAGTGATCCCTCTGATCTCTCCATTCTGCCGGACAGACTCTGCGAAGGATTCTATAACACAAACAAAAAGGAGAGGTAAAAGAGGGCAGCCTTGTCTGACCCCGGAGCGGACCGAAAAGGGGTCAGTCTTCTAGCCATTCACCAACACCGTACTGCAAATGTCAAAATACATCAGGTCAACAAACGAACAGAACCTCCTGCCTAGACCCAGCCTGCGCAGAGCCCTGCCCATGAACGCATGGGACACTCGGTCAAAGGCCTTCTCCTGGTCCAGGCTGACCAGGGCCGCATGTACGCGGCGGTCCCTGACGTAAGTGTACCGTGTCTCTCACGAGAGCGAGGCTGTCTGCGATCCTGCAGGGAAATGTATTAGATTATAGGGAAATGTATTAGATTATAGGGAAATGTATTAGATTAGGCAGAGAGAGACCAAACAAGTTATAAGAGAAATTAGCTGAGTCAATGAAAAAAGGCGATAAGACATTCTTCAGATACATAAATGAAAATAGGAAACTAAAACAAGGAATTACTAAATTAAAAACAAAAGAAGGAAGGTATATGGAAGAAGATAAAGAACGAGCTGACTGCCTCAATGAATACTTCCCCACCCCATTTGTTGGTTGCTACCTCTGAGGACTGCCTGGCACCCAGTGACTGATGTCAACTAACCATGAGTCATGGTCACAACCGTGGTCTTCTGCAATATAACACTATATACCATATGCAGTTGATTATTATCCCCCTTGGTAATTGTGCCTACACATTAATCCATTGTGTGGGCTCAGGATATACATATTTTATGTTGATGTATTGTGTACACATATATGTGTCAGTTTTGGGGATTTATATATTTAGTTTTTAATTTTAGAGGTTTCCTTTACGTGATTTATTGTTTATGTCCCCTACTGGGAGTTTATTCCTATTTTCTGTGAGTTTAGAACTTTAGCTGAATCTCTGTAGGAATTTACTTCTTTAGGAGATATGAAGTACAGAGAGGACGGACAGGACAGGCTATGGTAATCTGTTTTTTTTCATTGGCACAGGAAAAAAGTTGCCTATTTTATGGACTGTCCAGAAATTTCTGGATGGCTGGCAACCTTGATCACCAATTTTTAGTTTTGTGTGTAAATAAAAAACGTAGTCGGCAGGATTTGAACCTGCGCGGGGAGACCCCAATGGATTTCAAGTCCATCGCCTTAACCACTCGGCCACGACTACCAGCTGTCACATAATATCTCCCCGTTGTGGTATCGGCAGCAGATTACCTAGACACTGCAGTCACTACCCTGAGATGTGGTTGTTGTTACCCACTCTCAGCGTTCGACCCCACAATACAACCAAATGAGAAGATGGTGGAATACATTTACTATAGTGTTTATATTTGTTTTTAGGTGTAAAAATGCTGTTTTAGAAAGTCTTATTTTTTTGTCACATTTACTATCAAAATTGTGCTTGCTTTTGTGCCTCTTGCCACTATTTTTAAGTATTAGACTAATTTAGAAGTTTCAGACTTTTTTTTACCTGAATTTGTCGCAAAAACAGTCTAATTTCTACTCCAGGCCTGGTGTACTTTTCTTTGTCAGTTTTGAATAATAAAGTGTGACATTTAATGCAAAAAAATACGCACTTTACCATGGAAAACTGACAAAGGGAGATGTGCAACTTTTTTCATGTGCATACTAATTTGACCAGTCTTAGTGAATAGAAACCAGTCTAACTAAAAAACCACCAGAGGTCAGACTAATAGCAATACACAGAGTCTAATACATCAACGGCTGTGTGACTTTAATAAATACTTGGCAAAACAAAGTCAGATGAAGAAAATTTGCCTGTCTAATTTTATTTATAAAAACAGGCGAGCTTGATAATTGTGCCACAGTGATCCTCCACATGCTGGGGAACATTTTTTCAAGCTCGTCTGCTTTTATAAATAAAATTAGACAGGCAAATTTTCTTCATCTCTCTTTCTTTTGCCAAGTATTTCAAAAAAGTTGCACAGCACTTCATGAATTAGACGTATTGGCATTAGTCTGACCTCTGGTGGCTCTTTTTCAATATGGCAGGTTCATATTCACTAAGATCGGTCTAATTAGCATGCACATGAAAATGTGGCGCTAGTGAGCTGAAAGTAGGTGCACGTCTCCATGAAAGTGCGACTTGTTTAGGCAAAATGTGGTGCAACTCAGTACTCAAAACTGACGAGGAGAAGTAGGCCAGCCCTGGAGTGGAGCAGAAATTTGACAGTTTTTGTGACTAATTCAAGTGCAAAAAAGGTACACCTACATAAATAAGTCAGAAAATAGATGCAAAAGTTAGAAAACTTCTGAATTAGTCTAAAAAAATCAAAACAGGCGAATGAGGCGCAAAAGCCTCTAAAACAAGCACATTTTTTTCATAAGTAAATGTGACTAAAAGATGACTGTCTAAAACTGTATTTTTATGCCAAAAAACAGGTGCAAACACTACAGTAAATGTGCCCCACTGATCCCAACTACATGAGGTCCTGCCCCGATTCCATCCTAAACCGCAGGATACACGTCGGGCGATCTCTCCTGATCTCTCTGTGAGCATGTCAAGTCACATCAGCACAATGGGGGAGGGGGACAGACTTCTCCCACACATTGTCTCTTCCCCGATATGTGAAAGTCAGGCCAGACACACACATCATGTGTCAGTGAGAGGTCCCGTTCTGACCGCCGCTCCTCTGACAGGATCGCTCAGAATTAGGGCTCATGCACACAACTGTTGGATGTTTTGCAGTCTGCAAATTACGGATCTGCAAAACATGGATACCGGCTGTGTGCATTCTGTATTTTGTGGAACGGTCGGCTCCTAATAGAACAGTCTTATCCTTGTCCGTAATGCGGACAATAATAGGACATGTTCTATTTTTTGGGGGACATATTTCCATTTTATATGTTGCCCCTTTTCCTACTCAAAGGAATTGAATTAATACTACACAACAATTTCTTTCCTTCAGTGACACCTTGTTTCAGGAGACACGGGGCTGTGCGATAGGGACAAGAGTAGCACCAAGTTATGCAAATCTCTTCATGGGCGGCTTTGAACTTGTCCACATTGCACAGTCCCAGAAATTCTCCCCTCTGATCGTTTAATATAAAAGATTTCTAGACGACCCGTTCATCATTTGGAGAGGGTCAGAAAAGCATGGGGATGAAATTATTATGTGGTCAAATGCCCAAAAAATCATTATGATTAAAAGAGAAGTCCTTCGATCCGGAATCGAACCAGCGACCTAAGGATGTCTGCATTCCTCTACAGTCCTCCGCTCTACCAGCTGAGCTATCGAAGGCTTGCATGCTGCCGCTAACCTGTTGTTCACACCACTGAAATGTCCTATGTGTCCATAGAACACGTATGTAGTATCCATAAACCTGCAAAACGGACTGATAGGAGGTATTAGAATGGTGATAAAACTGTGAGACTTCACCAATATCCGGATATAATAGAAGGTTTAGAGGGAAAGAAACAAAAGAACTCAACTTCCCATACCGGGAGTCGAACCCGGGCCGCCTGGGTGAAAACCAGGAATCCTAACCGCTAGACCATATGGGAGTTATAGGGACAACACAATCTTCAGATTCCATCATCACCAGGGCTCACGCTGCCCCTGCCATATACTTAAAGAGGTTCTCCAGGAATTAAGAAAAGGAAAATACTTAAATATTACTTTATTATAAATGTATTCTCAAATACCTTTTATTATTTATAATGGCTCATTTTGTCTGGTGAGCAATCATCAGGGGAAACAAAATGGCCGCTGTTCCATTAGTGCACACAAAACCTGTCCTGATCATACATAAGGACGTTACTTTACAACACTAAGGTAAAGAGCTGCCTCATCCTCTCTACTTGTGAGGGATTATGATCCTGAATACAGATGAGAAATTTAGCTGAATCTCTGTAGGAATTATAAGGAGACATGAAGTACCGAGAGGTCGGACAGGACAGGCTGTGGTAATGTGCTGCTGTGGAGAGTGTAAACAAATGCTGCTGCTCATTAGCCACGGCTCACCCTCCTCTCATGTCTCCTCATCATCTCCTTTCCCACAGAGATTCACCTATATTTAGGATCATGATTCCTGACAAGTAGAGCAGAGAGGAGGATGAGGCAGCTCTTTACAAACCACCTGGCCAAGTCAAAGAATTAGATGATCTACTACTTGAGGAAATGGCTAAAATGACATTGAAAGGGGAAGTTATCATTATGGGAGACTTTAATCTTCCTGATGTTAACTGGAAAACCAAAATAGCTAGTTCTGCCAGAAGTACAGATATTCTAAATTCCCTACTGGGATTATCTCTACAGCAAGTAGTTGAGGAGCCAACCTGGAAGGAGGCCATTTTAGATTTAGTATTCACAAATCGGAATTTGGTATCTGATATTGCTGTGGGGGAAAGCTTGGGATCTAGTGATCACCAGTCAGTGTGGTTTACTATAAGTACAGTGACTAAGTCACACCCCACAAAAACAAAAGTTTTAGATTTTAGAAAAACTGACTTTTCAAAAATTAGATTAGTGGTATACGAGTCCCTATCAGATTGGAACAGTTTCAATGGTGTCCAGGAGAAATGGGACTACTTAAAAGTGGCACTATTGAAGGCAACAGAAAATTGCATTTGGCTTGTCAGTAAAAGCAGAAAAGGAAGAGACCACTGTGGTACTCAGCAGAAGTGGCCAAAATCATTAAAAACAAAAAGATAGGGAACAAAACAAAACAAGGATTATAGGGAAATGTATTATATTCGGCAGAGAGAGGCCAAACAAGTTATAAGAGAAATTAGCTGAGTCAGTGAAAAAAGTTGATAAGACATTCTTCAGATACATAAATGAAAATAGGAAACTAAAACAAGGAATTACCAAATTAAAAACAAAAGAAGGAAGGTATATGGAAGAAGATAAAGAACGAGCTGACTGCCTCAATGAATACTTCCCCACCCCATTTGTTGGTTGCTACCCCTGAGGACTGCCTGGCACCCAGTGACTAATATCAACTAACCATGAGTCATGGTCACAACCGTGGTCTTCTGCAATATAACGCTATATACCATATGCAGTTGATTATTATCCCATTGCCCGTGCTAATCTCTTGGTAATTGTGCCTACACATTAATCCATTGTGTGGGCTCAGGATATACATATTTTATGTTGATATATTGTGTACACATATATGTGTCAGTTTTGGGGATTTATATATTTAGTTTTTAATTTTAGAGGTTTCCTTTACATGATTTATTGTTTATGTCCCTTACTGGGAGTTTATTCCTATTTTCTGTGAGTTTAAAACTTTAGCTGAATCTCTGTAGGAATTTACTTCTTTAGGAGATATGAAGTACAGAGAGGACGGACAGGACAGGCTATGGTAATCTAGTTTTTTTCATTGGCACAGGAAAAAAAGTTGCCTATTTTATGGACTGTCCAGAAATTTCTGGATGGCTGGCATCCTTGATCCCCATTTTTTAGTTTTTTGTTTAAATAAAAATCGTAGTCGGCAGGATTTGAACCTGCGCGGGGAGACCCCAATGGATTTCAAGTCCATCGCCTTAACCACTCGGCCACGACTACCAGCTGTCACATAATATCTCCACGTTGTGGTATCGGCAGCTGATTACCTAGACACTGCAGTCACTACCTTGAGATGTGGTTGTTGTTACCCACTCTCAGCGTTCGACCCCACAATACAACCAAATGAGAAGATGGTGGAATACATTTACTATAATGTTTATATTTGTTTTTAGGTGTAAAAAAGCTGTTTTAGAAAGTTCTTTTTTTTTGTCACATTTACTATCAAAATTGTGCTTGTTTTGAAGGCTTTTGTGCCTCTTGCCACTATTTTTAAGTATTAGACTAATTTAGAAGTTTCAGACTATATTTTTACCTGAATTTGTCACAAAAACAGTCTAATTTCTACTCCAGGCCTGGTGTACTTTTCTTTGTCAGTTTTGAATGATAAAGTGTGACTTTAATGCAAAAAAATACGCATTTTGCCATGGAAAACTGAAAAAAGGGAGATGTGCAACTTTTTTCATGTGCATACTAATTTGACCAGTCTTAGTGAATAGAAACCAGTCTAACTATAAAACCACCACCAGAGGTCAGACTAATAGCAATACACAGAGTGTAATACATCAACGGCTGTGTGACTTTAATAAATACTTGCCTAAAGAAAGTCAGATGAAGAAAATTTGCCTGTCTAATTTTATTTATAAAAACAGGCGAGCTTGATAATTGTGCCACAGTGATCCTCCACATGCTGGGGCACACTTATCAAGCTCGTCTGCTTTTATAAATAAAATTAGACAGGCAAATTTTCTTCATCTCTCTTTCTTTTGCCAAGTATTTCAAAAAAGTTGCACAGCACTTCATGAATTAGACGTATTGGCATTAGTCTGACCTCTGGTGGTTCTTTTTCAATATGGCAGGTTCATATTTACTAAAATCGGTCTAATTAGCATGCACATGAAAATGTGGCGCTAGTGAGCTGAAAGTAGGTGCACGTCTCCATGAAAGTGCGACTTGTTTAGGCAAGTAGGCCAGCCCTGGAGTGGAGCAGAAATTTGACAGTTTTTGTGAGTAATTCAGGTGCAAAAAGGTACACCTACATAAATAAGTCAGAAAATAGACGCAAAAGTTAGAAAACTTCTGAATTAGTCTAAAAAATCAAAACAGGCGAATGAGGCGCAAAAGCCTCTAAAACAAGTGCATTTTGAGTAGGGGACCTCTCACTGACACATGATGTGTGTGTCTGGCCTGACTTTCACATATCGGGGAAGAGACAATGTGTGGGAGAAGTCTGTCCCCCTCCCCCATTGTGCTGATGTGACTTGACACCGACGTGTATCCTGCGGTATAGGATGGAATCGGGGCAGGACCTCATGTAGTTGGGATCAGTGGGGCACATTTACTGTAGTGTTTGCACCTGTTTTTTGGCATAAAAATACAGTTTTAGACAGTCATCTTTTTGTCACACTTACTACTCAAAATGCGCTTGTTTTAGAGGCTTTTGCGCCTCATTCGCCTGTTTTGATTTTTTTAGACTAATTCAGAAGTTTTCTAACTTTTGCGTCTATTTTCTGACTTATTTATGTAGGTGGACCTTTTTTGCACCTAAATTAGACACAAAAACTGTCAAATTTCTGCTCCACTCCAGGGCTGGCCTACTTCTCCTCGTCAGTTTTTAGTACTGAGTTGCACCACATTTTGCCTAAACAAGTCGACACTTTCATGGAGACGTGCACCTACTTTCAGCTCACTAGCGCCACATTTTCATGTGCATGCTAATTAGACCGATTTTAGTGAATATGAACCTGCCATATTGAAAAAGAACCACCAGAGGTCAGACTAATGCCAATACGTCTAATTCATGAAGTGCTGTGCAACTTTTTTTAAATACTTGGCAAAAGAAAGAGAGATGAAGGAAATTTTACCTTTTCTAATTTTATTTATAAAAAGCAGACGAGCTTTGAAAAAGTCCCCAGCATGTAGGATCACTGTGGCACAATTATCAAGCTCGCCTGTTATTATAAAATAAAATTAGACGCAAATTTTCTTCATCTGACCATGTTTTGCCAAGTATTATTAAAGTCACACAGCATTTTGATGTATTAGACTCTGTTATGGCTATTAGTCTGACCTCTTGGTGGTTTTTTATCGTTAACTGGTTTCTATACACTAAGACTGTCAAATTATATCACTAAAAAATTCACATCTCCCTTTGTCAGTTTCCATGTAAAGTGCTATTTTTTTGCATAAATGTCACACTTTATCATTCCAAAACGCCAAAGAAAAGTACACCACATGGATAAAATTTAACTTTTTTGCGAGAAAGGGAGGAGGTTAGGTTTTGGGAAGCAATTAGGTTTAATAAATAAAATTCAGAAAAAAATAGCTGAAACTTCGTAATTTTAGTCGTTACTTCAAAATATGGCAAAGCACAAAGCCCTTCAAAACCACACAATTTTGATAGAAATGTAAAAAAATAAGACTATCTAAAACAGCATTTTTACACCTAAAAACAAATAGTAAACACTATATAAATGTAATTCCACCATCTTCTCTTTGTAGTATTGTGGGGTCGAACCTGAAGTGGGAAACAACAACCACATCTCAAGGTAGTGACTGCAGTGTCTAGTAATCAGCCGCCATACACAACGCAATAATATGTCACAGCTGTAGTCGTGCCGAGTGGTAAGGCGATTGACATGAAATCCATGGTTCCTCCCCGCGCAGGTCAAATCCTGCCGACACGATTTTTTATTTTAAACACTCCAAAAACAAAAAAATGTATCAAGGATGCAGCACATCCAAAATTCTGACAGTCCATAAATAGGCAACTTTTGTCCTGTGCCAAAAAAAAACTAGATTACCATATATGTTGGGGGGGGGGGGGGTTGTACACATACATCAACATAAAATATGTTTTCCCAGACCCACACAATGATTAATTTAGGCACAATTACCAAAGATTAGCACGGTGCATGGAAAATCAACTCATATGGATATAGCGTTATATTCAGAAACCACTATTGACATGACTCATGATATTATATCATCACTGTGCCAGGCAGTACTCATAGGCAACCAACAAATGGGAGACAATGTGGGGAGAAGTCTGTCCCCCTCCGCCATTGTGCCGGATGTGACATGACATGCTCACAGAGAGATCAGGAGAGATCGACCGACGTGTATCCTTGCGTATAGGATGGAACCGGGGCAGGAACTCATGTAGTTGATCAGTGGGGCACTTTACTGTAGTGTTTGCACTGTTTTTTGCATAAAAATACAGTTTTAGACAGTCATCTTAGACACAATTCTACTCAAAATGCGCTTGTTTTAGAGGCTTTTGCGCCTCATTCGCCTGTTTTGATTTTTTAGACTAATTCAGAAGTTTTCTAACTTTTGCGTCTATTTTCTGACTTATTTATGTAGGTGAACCTTTTTTGCACCTGAATTAGTCACAAAAACTGTCAAATTTCTGCTCCACTCCAGGGCTGGCCTACTTCTCCTCGTCAGTTTTGAGTACTGAGTTGCACCACATTTTGCCTAAACAAGTCGCACTTTCATGGAGACGTGCACCTACTTTCAGCTCACTAGCGCCACATTTTCATGTGCATGCTAATTAGACCGATCTTAGTGAATATGAACCTGCCATATTGAAAAAGAACCACCAAAGGTCAGACTAATGCCAATACGTCTAATTCATGAAGTGATGTGCAACTTTTTTGAAATACTTGGCAAAAGAAAGAGAGATGAAGAAAATTTGCCTGTCTAATTTTATTTATAAAAGCAGACGAGCTTGATAAATGTTCCCCAGCATGTGGAGGATCACTGTGGCACAATTATCAAGCTCGCCTGTTTTTATAAATAAAATTAGACAGGCAAATTTTCTTCATCTGACTTTCTTTAGGCAAGTATTTATTAAAGTCACACAGCCGTTGATGTATTAGACTCTGTGTATTGCTATTAGTCTGAACTCTGGTGGTGGTTTTATAGTTAGACAGGTTTCTATTCACTAAGACTGGTCAAATTAGTATGCACATGAAAAAAGTTGCACATCTCCCTTTGTCAGTTTTCCATGGTAAAGTGCGTATTTTTTTGCATTAAATGTCATTACTTTATCATTCAAAACTGACAAAGAAAAGTACACCAGGCCTGGAGTAGAAATTAGACTGTTTTTGCGACAAATTCAGGTAAAAAAAAGTCTGAAACTTCTAAATTAGTCTAATACTTAAAAATAGTGGCAAGAGGCACAAAAGCCTTCAAAATAAGCACAATTTTGATACTAAATGTGACAATAAAATAAGACTTTCTAAAACAGCATTTTTAAACTTAAAAACAAATATAAACACTATAGTAAATTTATTCCACCATCTTCTCATTTGGTTGTATTGTGGGGTCGAACGCTGAGAGTGGGTAACAACAACCACATCTCAAGGTAGTGACTGCAGTGTCTAGGTAATCAGCTGCCGATACCACAACGTGGAGATATTATGTGACAGCTGGTAGTCGTGGCCGAGTGGTTAAGGCGATGGACTTGAAATCCATTGGGGTCTCCCTGCGCAGATTCAAATCCTGCCGACTACAATTTTTATTTACACACAAAACTAAAAAATGGGGATCAAGGTTGCCAGCCATCCAGAAATTTCTGGACAGTCCATAAAATAGGCAACTATTTTCCTGTGCCAATGAAAAAACTAGATTACCATAGCCTGTCCTGTCCGTCCTCTCTGTACTTCATATCTCCTAAAGAAGTAAATTCCTACAGAGATTCAGCTAAAGTTCTAAACTCACAGAAAATAGGAATAAACTTCCAGTAGGGGACATAAACAATAAATCACATAAAGAAAACCCCTAAAATTAAAAAATAAATATATAAATCCCCAAAACTGACACATATATGTGTACACAATATATCAACATAAAATATGTATATCCTGAGCCCACACAAAGGATTAATGTGTAGGCATAATTACCAAGAGATTAGCACGGGCAATGGGATAATAAACAACTGCATATGGTATATAGCGTTATATTGCAGAAGACCACGGTTGTGACCATGACTCATGGTTAGTTGATATTAGTCACTGGGTGCCAGGCAGTCCTCAGGGGTAGCAACCAACAAATGGGGTGGGGAAGTATTTATTGAGGCAGTCAGCTCGTTCTATATCTTCTTCCATATACCTTCCTTCTTTTGTTTTTAATTTGGTAATTCCTTGTTTTAGTTTCCTATTTTCATTTATGTATCTGAAGAATGTCTTATCAACTTTTTTCACTGACTCAGCTAATTTCTCTTATAACTTGTTTGGCCTCTCTCTGCCTAATCTAATACATTTCCCTATAATCCTTGTTTTGTTTTGTTCCCTATCTTTTTGTTTTTAATGATTTTGGCCACTTCTGCTGAGTACCAAAGTGGTCTCTTCCTTTTTTGCTTTTACTGACAAGCCTAATGCAATTTTCTGTTGCCTTCAATAGTGCCACTTTTAAGTAGTCCCATTTCTCCTGGACTCCATTGAAACTGTTCCAATTTGATAGGGACTCGTATACCACTAATCTAATTTTAGAAAAGTCAGTTTTTCTAAAATCTAAAACTTTTGTTTTTGTGTGGTGTGACTCAGTCACTGTACTTATAGTAAACCACACTGACTGGTGATGACTAGATCCCAAGCTTTCCCCCACAGCAATATCAGATACCAAATTCCCATTTGTGAATACTAAATCTAAAATGGCCTCCTTCCAGGTTGGCTCCTCAACTACTTGCTGTAGAGATAATCCCAGTAGGGAATTTAGAATATCTGTACTTCTGGCAGAACTAGCTATTTTGGTTTTCCAGTTAACATCAGGAAGATTAAAGTCTCCCATAATGATAACTTCCCCTTTCAATGTCATTTTAGCCATTTCCTCAAGTAGTAGATCATCTAATTCTTTGACTTGGCCAGGTGGTTTGTAAAGAGCTGCCTCATCCTCCTCTCTGCTCTACTTGTCAGGAATCATGATCCTAAATATAGGTGAATCTCTGTGGGAAAGAAGATGATGAGGAGACATGAGAGGAGGGTGAGCTGTGGCTAATGAGCAGCAGCATTTGTTTACACTCTCCACAGCAGCACATTACCACAGCCTGTCCTGTCCGACCTCTCGGTACTTCATGTCTCCTTATAATTCCTACAGAGATTCAGCTAAATTTCTCATCTGTATTCAGGATCATAATCCCTCACAAGTAGAGAGGATAAGGCAGCTCTTTACCTCAGTGTTGTAAAGTAACGTCCTCATGTATGATCAGGACAGGTTTTGTGTGCACTAATGGAACAGCGGCCATTTTGTTTCCCCCTGATCATTGCTCACCAGGCAAAATGAACAATTATAAATAATGAAAGGTATTTGAGAATACATTTATAATAAAGTAATATTTAAGTATTTTTCCTTTTCTTAATTCCTGCAGAACCTCTTTAAGTATATGGCAGGGGCAGCGTGAGCCCTGGTGATGATGAAATCTGAAGATTGTGCTGTCTCTGTAACTCCCATGTGGTCTAGCGGTTAGGATTCCTGGTTTTCACCCAGGCGGCCCGGGTTTGTCTCCCGGTATGGCAAGTTGAGTTCTTTTGTTTCTTTCCCTCTAAACCTTCTATTCAGCTAAATACACAAGTTTATCACCATTGTAATACCTCCTATCAGTCCGTTTTGCAGGTTCATGGACACTACATACATGTTCTATGGACACATAGGACATTTCAGTGGTGTGAACAACAGGTTAACTACAGCATGCAAGCTGGTAGAGCGAAGGACTGTAGAGGAGTGCAGACATCCTTAGGTCGCTGGTTCAATTCCGTCTCGAAGGACTTCTCTTTAAATCATAATGATTTTTTTGGCATTCGACCACATAATAATTTCATCCGCATGCTTCGTTTTCTGACCCTCTCCAAATGATGAACGGGTCGTCTAGAAATCTTTTATATTAAACGATCAGAGGGGAGATTTTCTGGGACTGTGCAATGTGGACAAGTTCAAAGCCGCCCATGAAGAGATTTGCATAACTTGGTGCTACTCTTGTCCCTATCGCACAGCCCCGTGTCTCCTGAAACAAGGTGTCACTGAAGGAAAGAAATTGTTGTGTAGTATTAATTCAATTCCTTTGAGTAGGAAAAGGGGCAACATATAAAATGGAAATATGTCCCCCAAAAAATAGTACATGTCCTATTATTGTCCGCATTACGGACAAGGATAGGACTGTTCTATTAGGAGCTGACCGTTCCACAAAATACAGAATGCACACAGCCGGTATCCATGTTTTGCAGATCCGTAATTTGCAGACTGCAAAACATCCAACAGTTGTGTGCATGAGCCCTAATTCTTTGCGATGCTGTCAGAGGAGCGGCGGTCAGAACGGGCTTTTGCGCCTCATTCGCCTGTTTTGATTTTTTAGACTAATTCAGAAGTTTTCTAACTTTTGCGTCTATTTTCTGACTTATTTATGTAGGTGAACCTTTTTTGCACCTGAATTAGTCACAAAAACTGTCAAATTTCTGCTCCACTCCAGGGCTGGCCTACTTCTCCTCGTCAG
Organism: Bufo bufo; assembly: GCF_905171765.1. Lineage (NCBI taxonomy): Eukaryota > Metazoa > Chordata > Amphibia > Anura > Bufonidae > Bufo > Bufo bufo. Next base: position 21,234,112 of record NC_053392.1, on the reverse strand, counting down.
TTTTGAGTACTGAGTTGCACCACATTTTGCCTAAACAAGTTGCACTTTCATGGAGACGTGCACCTACTTTCAGCTTACTAGCGCCACATTTTCATGTGCATGCTAATTAGACCGATCTTAGTGAATATGAACCTGCCATATTGAAAAAGAACCACCAGAGGTCAGACTAATGCCAATACGTCTAATTCATGAAGTGCTGTGCAACTTTTTTGAAATACTTGGCAAAAGAAAGAGAGATGAAGAAAATTTGCCTGTCTAATTTTATTTATAAAAGCAGATGAGCTTGATAAATGTTCCCCAGCATGTGGAGGATCACTGTGGCACAATTATCAAGCTCGCCTGTTTTTATAAATAAAATTAGACAGGCAAATTTTCTTCATCTGACTTTCTTTAGGCAAGTATTTATTAAAGTCACACAGCCGTTGATGTATTAGACTCTGTGTATTGCTATTAGTCTGACCTCTGGTGGTGGTTTTATAGTTAGACTGGTTTCTATTCACTAAGCCTGGTCAAATTAGTATGCACATGAAAAAAGTTGCACATCTCCCTTTGTCAGTTTTCCATGGTAAAGTGCGTATTTTTTTGCATTAAATGTCACACTTTATCATTCAAAACTGACAAAGAAAAGTACACCAGGCCTGGAGTAGAAATTAGACTGATTTTGCGACAAATTCAGGTAAAAAAAAGTCTGAAACTTCTTCTTTTTTTTTTTTCAAATCCTTTATTATTTTCTGGAACAAATATACAAATTTTCATATCAACCAGTTAAAATTTACAAATATACTTTATACAAGTTAATACACTTGTTCCTTTTAACTCACCCCATCCCTTTTGCTTCCCTGCTGCGGGGTCCATCCGCATTTTAATAACTACCTTAACTTCTGTTTCCAGAAATTCCAAATATAAGGGATCCTGGGGGCCTTAAGCGAGTAAGGGAGCCTGCCCCCGCAGGAGCCATCACTGCAATTTACTTGTCATTCTTCTATAGGCCTCAATAGTGTCTAGCCGAGCCCTCCATTCATTAAAGCTAGTACGATTCTTCGTACCCCAATATTTAATTATCAAGGCCTTAGCGACCATAAAACTTTCCATGCTAACTCGTAATTGGGAGGGAGTCAGTTCAGAGCGGGGGAAAAGACCCAATATTGCCTACGTAAAACTTCGCTTCAATTTGATCTTATATCTTTTATATAGTTCCTCATAGATGCTAGTCCAATACCCCCACACTTCCGGACAATCCCATAGTAGGTGACTTAACTCCGCATTTTCTGACGAACATTTCCAGCACAAGTCCTTCCTTTCCTTGTATATCTTGGCGAGGAAGGAGGGGGAGTAGTATAGGCGGTGAACAATCTTGAACTGTATCAATCTGTATTTCTGAGAGATCGATACTTTTTTTATGTTTTGATATACGATATCCCATTCCAAGCTGTTCCCTTCGCCCAATTCAGCTTCCCAGCCTCCCTCACTTTTAAATGTGGTTATTTCCCCCAAACAGTCCCGGAGTTTATGATATATTTGAGAGAGTGTAAGTTGAGTATCCTTAAATCTAAAACAATAATCCAAAAAGGGGCTTGTCCTAATGGCCAATAAATTTTTGTCCTGAGTGCTCATATATGCGTGACTAATTTGTGCATACCTATATCTATCTACAAAGGACGGTATACCTTTTATTAGTGCATCTAAAGGAATAATATTACCATGTGATATTATATGAGTTAAGCGGTTAATTCCGCGTGAATTCCAATATTTATAGTCTATAATTAACTTAAATTCTTTTAAATTATAATTGTGCCAAAGTGGAGTAAAGTGAGTAGGGAATGTCTCACCCAATAATTTTTTTATCTTATTCCAAACCTTGTTTAGTGTATCACTAATCAAACATTGTTTTTTCCTCATGTCCAAGTGGCCAGTCTCCAAGACAGAAAAAATGTCCCCATATGGCCCCTGGAAATCCCTTGAAAGGATACCCAACAGCAAAGCGGCCTGACTTTCTGCCCTCCCCCCTCCCAGACACCACTTTATCTGTGCTGCAATATAATATCCCTGGAGGAATGGAAGGGAAAGGCCACCCCTTCTCTCCGATATACAAAGATATTTTTGCTTAATTCTAACCCTTCCCCTCCCCCAGATTAAGTCGTTCATCAATTTGTCCACTAACCCAAAAGTGGAGTCATCAATCCATATCGGGCATGCTGTCAAAGGGTATAATGCAATAGGGAGGACCACCATCTTAATCAATGCAATCCTTTCCTCCTGTGACAAAGGCAGCTTCTGCCAGGACCGGATCTTCTCCCTGATCTTATTAATCATGGGAGTTATATTTAAGGAGTTATATCGGGACAAGTCCGCGCTTATGCTGATACCCAGGTATCGGATGGAGTCATTTAATCCAAGAACCTTAATTCCTAAGGACCTATCAGGGGGCACTCGAACCAGAGGGAGGAGTTCAGATTTATCCCAGTTTACTTTATACCCCAATATCGCCCCATATTCTCTCAAGATATTCATTACAGGTGTAACGGCCTTCCATCCCTGCCTCAGAAATACGAGAATGTCGTCCGCGTATAGACTAATCCTATCTTCCTCTCCTCTCCCTCCAAATCCTACAATCTGACTAGACTGCCGGATTTTACAGGCGAGAGGTTCCAGAGCTAGGGCAAATATCAGAGGTGAAAGGAGACAACCCTGTCGAGTACCTCGCTGTAGGGGGAGCTGTTCCGAGTCAATCCCAATTATCTTAACCCTGGCCCTAGAATCTGAATAGAGTAACTGTATCCATTTAATGAAGTGTTTGCCCAAGTTCATTTTATCCAAAGTCGCCCACAGGAAGGGCCACTCCACCCTGTCAAAGGCCTTCTCGGCATCCAAAGACAGGATGGAGCGATCCTCCCCCTCCCCAACATATACATTTAGAAAGGCCCTGAGGATATTAGATTGTATGTCTCGTTTTGGGATAAAGCCCGTCTGATCCGGATGGATCAGACTGTGAACAACCCCCCTTAGTCTATTTGCAAGCACTTTCGCTAGTATCTTGTAATCGGTGTTAAGTAGCGAAATAGGGCGATACGCCCCCACCTCTGTCTTATCTTTATCTTTCTTCAGGATTAAGGAAATGGAGGCTTCTCTCAAGGAGGGGGGGGGGAGTGAGCCACTCCTCCAAGATTCATTAAACATTTGCAAAAGAAGAGGCAATACGGTTTTACGATATACTCTGTAAAATTCAAAGGGTATGCCATCCCTTCCCGGAGCCGTATTGCCCTTTATGCTGTCAATAGCTTTCTCCGCCTCTTCAAGAGAGAGTGGCAAATTTAGTTTGGCACTATCTTGCCCGGAGAGGCAAGGGAGTGCCATACCTTCAAAGAAAAGAGCCTGGGCCCCGTCATCCACCCCCGAGGTCCGACCGATATACTTTAGTGAAGTGTTCTACGATTACAGTTTTGATTTTAAAGCTGTCATTAGTTAGTACACCCGTTGGAAGTTTTATTTGCTTTATTGGGATTTGGGCCCTTTGACTAGAAATCACTGATGCCAACATTCTACCAGTCTTGCCTTTCTCAAAAAAATCTTGCTGTCCAGCGAAAAAGCGTCTATGTTGCGCCTTTTCATAAAGAAAATTCTGGTATTCCCTCTTTGCCTCCATTAGTAATGATCGAGTGCCATTCTCATTTTGTTTGGCCAAGGCCGCCTCAAGCTCCCCGACCCTCTCTACCAATCCATTTTCAGTATTAGCATATTCCGCCCTTTTCCGCGTAATCCTCATACTATATGCCCCTCTTATCATGGCCTTCAAGGAATCCCACACATAATGTATGTGTGTGGATCCATAATTTAGTGCCCAGAATTCTGTAATATCTTTCCCAATTTTTTCATGGTCACCGACCACCTGTATCCAATGTGGGTTTAACCTAAAGGGTTTTTTCCCCACAGAGGGTAGAGAGTCAGCCCTCGAAATTAATATCGGAGTATGATCAGATATACCATGTGGTTCGTACTTCATTTTTTTAATCAATTCCAAAAATTCTGCAATTGCTAGAAATAGATCTATCCTAGACATGGCCCTGCAAGATCTACTAAAGCAGGAAAAGGTTGTTTTTTTCACGTACAAGAACTGCCACACATCTATAAGACCCATCTCCTGGCAGATCCCGCTGAGGATCGTGGGTTGATTATTAATACTCCCCCTTCCACTATACTCGGATACCCTGTCCCTATTATCCATAATAGAGTTAAAATCTCCCGACACTAATATAGGACACGGATCCCACTTACATAAATACTCTGCAAGTTTCCTAAGTACTTCCGAGGAGAAAGGGGGAGGAATATATACGAACGCAAGCACGCATACCAGTCCCTTCCACCGGCCATATAGGAATACAAATCTTCCCTCTTTATCAATCCATTGATCATATGGCTCATAGTCCACATTCCTATACGTCTAATTCATGAAGTGCTGTGCAACTTTTTTGAAATACTTGGCAAAAGATAGACAGATGAAGAAAATTTGCCTGTCTAATTTTATTTATAAAAGCAGATGAGCTTGATAAATGTTCCCCAGCATGTGGAGGATCACTGTGGCACAATTATCAAGCTCGCCTGTTTTTATAAATAAAATTAGACAGGCAAATTTTCTTCATCTGACTTTCTTTAGACAAGTATTTATTAAAGTCACACAGCCGTTGATGTATTAGACTCTGTGTATTGCTATTAGTCTGACCTCTGGTGGTGGTTTTATAGTTAGACAGGTTTCTATTCACTAAGACTGGTCAAATTAGTATGCACATGAAAAAAGTTGCACATCTCCCTTTGTCAGTTTTCCATGGTAAAATGCGTATTTTTTTGCATTAAATGTCACACTTTATCATTCAAAACTGACAAAGAAAAGTACACCAGGCCTGGAGTAGAAATTAGACTGTTTTTGTGACAAATTCAGGTAAAAAAAGTCTGAAACTTCTAAATTAGTCTAATACTTCAAAATAGTGGCAAGAGGCACAAAAGCCTTCAAAACAAGCACAATTTTGATAGTAAATGTGAAAAAAAATAAGACTTTCTAAAACAGCATTTTTACACCTAAAAACAAATATAAACACTATAGTAAATGTATTCCACCATCTTCTCATTTGGTTGTATTGTGGGGTCGAACGCTGAGAGTGGGTAACAACAACCACATCTCAAGGTAGTGACTGCAGTGTCTAGGTAATCAGCTGCCGATACCACAACGTGGAGATATTACCTGACAGCTGGTAGTCGTGGCCGAGTGGTTAAGGCGATGGACTTGAAATCCATTGGGGTCTCCCCGCGCAGGTTCAAATCCTGCCGACTACGATTTTTATTTAAACAAAAAACTAAAAAATGGTGATCAAGGTTGCCAGCCATCCAGAAATTTCTGGACAGTCCATAAAATAGGCAACTTTTTTCCTGTGCCAATGAAAAAAACTAGATTACCATAGCCTGTCCTGTCCGTCCTCTCTGTACTTCATATCTCCTAAAGAAGTAAATTCCTACAGAGATTCAGCTAAAGTTTTAAAATCACAGAAAATAGGAATAAACTCCCAGTAAGGGACATAAACAATAAATCACGTAAAGGAAACCTCTAAAATTAAAAACTAAATATATAAATCCCCAAAACTGACACATATATGTGTACACAATACGTCAACATAAAATATGTATATCCTGAGCCCACACAATGGATTAATTACCAAGAGATTAGCATGGGCAATGGGATAATAATCAACTGCATATGGTATATAGTGTTATATTGCAGAAGACCACGGTTGTGACCATGACTCATGGTTAGTTGATATCAGTCACTGGGTGCCAGGCAGTCCTCAGAGGTAGCAACCAACAAATGGGGTGGGGAAGTATTCATTGAGGCAGTCAGCTCGTTCTTTATCTTCTTCCATATACCTTCCTTCTTTTGTTTTTAACTTGGTAATTCCTTGTTTTAGTTTCCTATTTTCATTTACCGTATTTTTCGCTTTATAAGACGCACCTGATGATTAGACGCATCTAGGTTTTTGAGGAGGAAAATAAGAAAAAAATATTTTCAACCAAAAGGTGTGCTTTTGGTAGCTTTTGATCTAATGGTGGTCTGTGGATGACACTGTTATGAGGGGTCTGTGGCTGACGCACTGTTATGGGGGGATCTGTGGATGACGCACTGTTATGGGGATCTGTGGATGACGCACTGTTATGGGGATCTGTGGATGACGCACTGTTATGGGGGGATCTGTGGCTGACACTGATGGGGGGATCTGTGGATGACACTTATGGGGGATCTGTGGATGACACTGATGGGGGATCTGTGGATGACACTGATGGGGGATCTGTGAATGACAGAGGGGGGATTTGTGCATTACACTGAGGGGGGATCTGTGCATGACACTTATGGGGCTCTGTGGATGACACTTATGTCATCCACAGATCCCCAAAAGTGTCATCTACAGATCCCCCATCAGATGCATCAGTGTGGAGGGAGGAGGCGGGGCCCGGTGTAGTGACTCTACTCTAATACACCGGGCCCCGCAACTGTTAAACATTCAATCTGATAGTATATGCTCTGTACGGGCGGCTCTTACTATAGTACCGTAAGTATAGCGCAGACCGGCATCTCCATCGGTCATGCGCCACCTGCCGCAGCTCCCTCTGTCATGCGCTGTCTGCTCCAGCTCCCTCTGTCATGCACCGCCTGCCCCAGCTCCCTCCTCATGCGCCGCCTGCCTGCTTATCTCACTTTATGAATGAACAGGCAGGCGGCGCATGACAGAGGGAGCTGGAGCAGACGGCGCATGAGGAAGGAGGTGCGGCAAGCGGCGCATGACCGAGGTAGATTCCGGTCTGCGCTATACTTACGGTACTATAGTAAGAGCCGCCCGTACAGAGCATATACTATCAGATTGAATGTTTAACAGTTGCGGGGCCCGGTGTATTAGAGTAGAGTCACTGCACCGGGCCCCGCCTCCTCCCTCCACACTGTCACTGATACTTCGCTGGCCGCGCTGTGCAGCATAGCGGCCAGCGAAGTATTCGCTTTATAAGACGCACGGCCATTTTCCCTCCACTTTTGGGGGGAAAAAAGTGCGTCTTATAAAGCGAAAAATACGGTATGTATCTGAAGAATGCCTTATCGCCTTTTTTCACTGACTCAGCTAATTTCTCTTATAACTTGTTTGGCCTCTCTCTGCCTAATATAATACATTTCCCTATAATCCTTGTTTTGTTTTTAATGATTTTGGCCACTTCTGCTGAGTACCACAGTGGTCTCTTCCTTTTTTGCTTTTACTGACAAGCCTAATGCAATTTTCTGTTGCCTTCAATAGTGCCACTTTTAAGTAGTCCCATTTCTCCTGGACTCCATTGAAACTGTTCCAATCTGATAGGGACTCGTATACCACTAATCTAATTTTAGAAAAGTCAGTTTTTCTAAAATCTAAAACTTTTGTTTTTGTGGGGTGTGACTCAATCACTGTACTTATAGTAAACCACACTGACTGGTGATCACTAGATCCCAAGCTTTCCCCCACAGCAATATCAGATATCAAATTCCGATTTGTGAATACTAAATCTAAAATGGCCTCCTTCCGGGTTGGCTCCTCAACTACTTCCTGTAGAGATAATCCCAGTAGGGAATTTAGAATATCTGTACTTCTGGCAGAACTAGCTATTTCGGTTTTCCAGTTAACATCAGGAAGATTAAAGTCTCCCATAATGATAACTTCCCCTTTCAATGTCATTTTAGCCATTTCCTCAAGTAGTAGATCATCTAATTCTTTGACTTGGCCAGGTGGTTTGTAAAGAGCTGCCTCATCCTCCTCTCTGCTCTACTTGTCAGGAATCATGATCCTAAATATAGGTGAATCTCTGTGGGAAAGGAGATGATGAGGAGACATGAGAGGAGGGTGAGCTGTGGCTAATGAGCAGCAGCATTTGTTTACACTCTCCACAGCAGCACATTACCACAGCCTGTCCTGTCCGACCTCTCGGTACTTCATGTCTCCTTATAATTCCTACAGAGATTCAGCTAAATTTCTCATCTGTATTCAGGATCATAATCCCTCACAAGTAGAAAGGATGAGGCAGCTCTTTACCTCAGTGTTGTAAAGTAACGTCCTCATGTATGATCAGGACAGGTTTTGTGTGCACTAATGGAACAGCGGCCATTTTGTTTCTCCTGATGATTGCTCACCAGACAAAATAAGCCATTATAAATAATGAAAGGTATTTGAGAATACATTTATAATAAAGTAATATTTAAGTATTTTCCTTTTCTTAATTCCTGGAGAACCTCTTTAAGTGTATGGCAGGGGCAGCGTGTGTCCTGGTGATGATGGAATCTGAAGATTGTGTTGTCTCTATAACTCCCATATGGTCTAGCGGTTAGGATTCCTGGTTTTCACCCAGGCGGCCCGGGTTCGACTCCCGGTATGGGAAGTTGAGTTCTTTTGTTTCTTTCTCTCTAAACCTTCTATTATATCCGGATATTGGTGAAGTCTCACAGTTTTATCACCATTGTAATACCTCCTATCAGTCCGTTTTGCAGGTTCATGGATACTACATACGTGTTCTATGGACACATAGGATATTTCAGTGGTGTGAACAACAGGTTAACTGCAGCATGCAAGCCTTCGATAGCTGAGCTAGTAGAGCAGAGGAATGCAGACATCCTTAGGTCGCTGGTTCAATTCTGGCTCGAAGGACTTCTCTTTTAATCATAATGATTTTTTTGGCATTCGACCACATAATAATTTCATCCCCATGCTTCGTTTTCTGACCCTCTCCAAATGATGAACGGGTCGTCTAGACATCTTTTATATTAAACGATCAGAGGGGAGAATTTCTGGGACTGTGCAATGTGGACAAGTTCAAAGCCGCCCATGAAGAGATTTGCATAACTTGGTGCTACTCTTGTCCCTATCGCACAGCCCCGTGTCTCCTGAAACAAGGTGTCACTGAAGGAAAGAAATTGTTGTGTAGTATTAATTCAATTCCTTTGAGTAGGAAAAGGGGCAACATATAAAATGGAAATATGTCCCCCAAAAAATAGAACATGTCCTATTATTGTCCGCATTACGGACAAGGATAAGACTGTTCTATTAGGAGCCGACCGTTCCACAAAATACAGAATGCACACAGCCGGTATCCATGTTTTGCAGATCCGTAATTTGCAGACTGCAAAACATCCAACAGTTGTGTGCATGAGCCCTAATTCTGAGCGATCCTGTCAGAGGAGCGGCGGTCAGAACGGGACCTCTCACTGACACATGATGTGTGTGTCTGGCCTGACTTTCACATATCGGGGAAGAGACAATGTGTGGGAGAAGTCTGTCCCCCTCCCCCATTGTGCTGATGTGACTTGACATGCTCACAGAGAGATCAGGAGAGATCGCCCGACGTGTATCCTGCGGTATAGGATGGAATCGGGGCAGGACCTCATGTAGTTGGGATCAGTGGGGCACATTTACTGTAGTGTTTGCACCTGTTTTTTGGCATAAAAATACAGTTTTAGACAGTCATCTTTTAGTCACATTTACTTATGAAAAAAATGTGCTTGTTTTAGAGGCTCTTGCGCCTTATTCGCCTGTTTTGATTTTTTAGACTAATTCAGAAGTTTTCTAACTTTTGCGTCTATTTTCTGACTTATTTATGTAGGTGGACCTTTTTTGCACCTGAATTAGACACAAAAACTGTCAAATTTCTGCTCCACTCCAGGGCTGGCCTACTTCTCCTCGTCAGTTTTTAGTACTGAGTTGCACCACATTTTGCCTAAACAAGTCGCACTTTCATAGAGACGTGCACATACTTTCAGCTCACTAGCGCCACATTTTCATGTGCATGCTAATTAGACCGATCTTAGTGAATATGAACCTGCCATATTGAAAAAGAACCACCAGAGGTCAGACTAATGCCAATACGTCTAATTCATGAAGTGCTGTGCAACTTTTTTGAAATACTTGGCAAAAGAAAGAGAGATGAAGAAAATTTGCCTGTCTAATTTTATTTATAAAAGCAGATGAGCTTGATAAATGTGCCCCAGCATGTGGAGGATCACTGTGGCACAATTATCAAGCTCGCCTGTTTTCATATATAAAATTAGACAGGCAAATTTTCTTCATCTGACTTTGTTTTGCCAAGTATTTATTAAAGTCACACAGCCATTGATGTATTAGACTCTGTGTATTGCTATTAGTCTGACCTCTGGTGGTGGTTTTATAGTTAGACAGGTTTCTATTCACTAAGACTGGTCAAATTAGTATGCACATGAAAAAAGTTGCACATCTCCCTTTGTCAGTTTTCCATGGTAAAGTGCGTATTTTTTTGCATTAAATGTCATTACTTTATCATTCAAAACTGACAAAGAAAAGTACACCAGGCCTGGAGTAGAAATTAGACTGTTTTTGTGACAAATTCAGGTAAAAATATAGTCTGAAACTTCTAAATTAGTCTTATAGTTCAAAATAGTGGCAAGAGGCACAAAAGCCTTCAAAACAAGCACAATTTTGATAGTAAATGTGACAAAAAAATAAGACTTTCTAAAACAGCTTTTTTACACCTAAAAACAAATATAAACACTATAGTAAATGTATTCCACCATCTTCTCATTTGGTTGTATTGTGGGGTCGAACGCTGAGAGTGGGTAACAACAACCACATCTCAAGGTAGTGACTGCAGTGTCTAGGTAATCAGCTGCCGATACCACAACGTGGCAATATTGTGTCACAGCTGGTAGTCGTGGCCGAGTGGTTAAGGCGATGGACTTGAAATCCATTGGGGTCTCCCCGCGCAGGTTCAAATCCTGCCGACTACGATTTTTATTTACCCACAAAACTAAAAAATGGGGATCAAGGTTGCCAGCCATCCAGAAATTTCTGGACAGTCCATAAAATAGGCAACTTTTTTCCTGTGCCAATGAAAAAACTAGATTACCATAGCCTGTCCTGTCCGTCCTCTCTGTACTTCATATCTCCTAAAGAAGTAAATTCCTACAGAGATTCAGCTAAAGTTCTAAACTCACAGAAAATAGGAATAAACTTCCAGTTGGGGACATAAACAATAAATCACGTTTTTTGTTTTTAATGATTTTGGCCACTTCTGCTGAGTACCACAGTGGTCTCTTCCTTTTTTTGGCTTTTACTGACAAGCCTAATGCAATTTTCTGTTGCCTTCAATAGTGCCACTTTTAAGTAGTCCCATTTCTCCTGGACTCCATTGAAACTGTTCCAATCTGATAGGGACTCGTATACCACTAATCTCATTTTAGGAAAGTCAGTTTTTCTAAAATCTAAAACTTTTGTTCTTGTGTGGTGTGACTCAGTCACTGTACTTATAGTAAACCACACTGACTGGTGATCACTAGATCCCAAGCTTTCCCCTACAGTAATATCAGATACCAAATTCCGATTTGTGAAAACTAAATCTAAAATGGCCTCCTTCCAGGTTGGCTCCTCAACTACTTCCTGTAGAGATAATCCCAGTAGGGAATTTAGAATATCTGTACTTCTGGCAGAACTAGCTATTTCGGTCTTCAAGTTAACATCAGGAAGATTAAAGTCTCCCATAATAATAACTTCCCCTTTCAATGTCATTTTAGCCATTTCCTCAAGTAGTAGATCATCTAATTCTTTGACTTGGCCAGGTGGTTTGTAAAGAGCTGCCTCATCCTCCTCTCTGCTCTACTTGTCAGGAATCATGATCCTAAATATAGGTGAATCTCTGTGGGAAAGGAGATGATGAGGAGACATGAGAGGAGGGTGAGTTGTGGCTAATGAGCAGCAGCATTTGTTTACACTCTCCACAGCAGCACATTACCACAGCCTGTCCTGTCCGACCTCTCGGTACTTCATGTCTCCTTATAATTCCTACAGAGATTCAGCTAAATTTCTCATCTGTATTCAGGATCATAATCCCTCACAAGTAGAGAGGATGAGGCAGCTCTTTACCTCAGTGTTGTAAAGTAACGTCCTCATGTATGATCAGGACAGGTTTTGTGTGCACTAATGGAACAGCGGCCATTTTGTTTCCCCTGATGATTGCTCACCAGACAAAATGAGCCATTATAAATAATGAAAGGTATTTGAGAATACAATTATAATTAGGGTTGTCCCGATACCACTTTTTTAGGACCGAGTACAAGTACCGATACTTTTTTTCAAGTAGTCACCGATACCGAATACCGATACTTTTTTTAAATGTCATGTGACCGTTTTGGGGGATCTGTGGATGACGCACTGTCATGTGGGGGATCTGTGGATGGCACTGTTATGGGGGACCTGTGGATGGCACTGTTATGGGGGATCTGTGGATGGCACTGTTATGGGGATCTGTGGATGGCACTGTTATGGGGGATCTGTGGATGGCACTGTTATGGGGGATCTGTGGATGGCACTGTTATGGGGGATCTGTGGATGGCACTGTTATGGGGGATCTGTGGATGGCACTGTTATGGGGGATCTGTGGATGGCACTGTTATGGGGGATCTGTGGATGGCGCTGTTATGGGGATCTGTGGATGGTGCTGTTATGGGGGATCTGTGGATGGCACTGTTATGGGGATCTGTGGATGGCACTGTTATGGGGATCTGTGGATGGCACTGTTATGGGGGATCTGTGGATGGCACTGTTATGGGGGATCTGTGGATGGCACTGTTATGGGGATCTGTGGATGGTGCTGTTATGGGGGATCTGTGGATGGCACTGTTATGGGGATCTGTGGATGGCACTGTTATGGGGGATCTGTGGATGGCACTGTTATGGGGGATCTGTGGATGGCACTGTTATGGGGATCTGTGGATGGTACTGCTATGGGGTGGGATATCTGTGGATGGCATTGTTATGGGGTGGGGGGATCTGAGGATGGCATTGTTATTTGGTGGGGGATCTGTGGATGGTGCTGTTATAGGGGATCTGTGGATGGAACTGTTATGGGGAGGATCTGTGGATGACACTGCTATATGTCATCCACAGATCCCCCTCATAACAGTGTCCCCCAATACACCGGGCCCCGCCGCTCACCGAAGTATTTATAAACGTGAATCCTTATCCTGTTGTTAAGTTGAACTAACGCTGCCCTCTCCCATGTTCCCCTGTATCCCCCTGTATCTCCACAGCACTTACTTAAGCTTCCATAGCAGGCAGAGCGGACGGCACCAGTAACGTCACTCACTGACGTCGCGCGCCTGCTCCGCCTGCTTCACTCATAAAGTGGGCGGAGCAGGCGCTCTACGTCAGTGAGTGACGTTACTGCTGCCGTCTGCTCTGCCTGCTATGGAAGCTTAAGTAAGTGCTGTGGGGATACAGGGGGATACAGGGGAACATGGGAGAGGGCAGCGTTAGTTCAACTTAACAACAGGATAAGGATTCACGTTTATAAATACTTCGGTGAGCGGCGGGGCCCGGTGTAAGAGTACAGTGACTGCACCGGGCCCCGCCCATAGTTACGCCCATAGTATTCTATTTATGTATCGGGGCGGGGTATCGGCGGCTGAGTACCGCCGAGAAAACTCGGAATCGGTCCCGATACCGATACTAGTATCGGTATCGGGACAACCCTAATTATAATAAAGTAATATTTAAGTGTTTTCCTTTTCTTAACTCCTGGAGAACCTCTTTAAGTATATGGCAGGGGCAGCGTGAGCCCTGGTGATGATGGAATCTGAAGATTGTGTTATCTCTATAACTCCCATATGGTCTAGCGGTTAGGATTCCTGGTTTTCACCCAGGCGGCCCGGGTTCGACTCCCGGTATGGGAAGTTGAGTTCTTTTGTTTCTTTACCTCTAAACCTTCTATTATATCCGGATATTGGTGAAGTCTCACAGTTTTATCACCATTCTAATACCTCCTATCAGTCCGTTTTGCAGGTTCATGGATACTACATACGTGTTCTATGGACACATAGGACATTTCAGTGGTGTGAACAACAGGTTAGCAGCAGCATGCAAGCCTTCGATAGCTCAGCTGGTAGAGCGGAGGACTGTAGAGGAGTGCAGACATCCTTAGGTCGCTGGTTCAATTCCGGCTCGAAGGAATTCTCTTTTAATCATAATGATTTTTTGGGCATTTGACCACATAATAATTTCATCCCCATGCTTTTCTGACCCTCTCCAAATGATGAACGGGTCGTCTAGAAATCTTTTATATTAAACGATCAGAGGGGAGAATTTCTGGGACTGTGCAATGTGGACAAGTTCAAAGCCGCCCATGAAGAGATTTGCATAACTTGGTGCTACTCTTGTCCCTATCGCACAGCCCCGTGTCTCCTGAAACAAGGTGTCACTGAAGGAAAGAAATTGTTGTGTAGTATTAATTCAATTCCTTTGAGTAGGAAAAGGAGCAACATATAAAATGGAAATATGTCCCCCAAAAAATAGAACATGTCCTATTATTGTCCGTGTGACGGTATCATGCGTGTCACCGTCTAGTATTCCCTTCTCCCCTTGAAATAGCACTGCCAAGTAATCCACAGAGCAATAGATCGCTATTATCGCTAGTATCGCTGGTATCGCCAGTATCGCCAAATAAGTTTATTTTTTGATTGAAACGTCTTTATTACGATCAGTCATCATACATACATACTTTAGTACTGTGACGCAGCACAGGCCATGAAACAGTACATAATAAATTACTTACAATCGTCTTTGCGAGCATGGCATTGTTATGTAAAGCACAGGCTAACCTACACTATACATCGCAATGAATGCTACACTAGCATACCTATTCAATCACAAAACCTTCCAACAAAGCATTTGGACAGTGATGAGGGAAGGGGAGGTGGGAAGGGGGGAGAGGGAGGGGGGATCACATGCCCTAAGCTTTATTGAGAAGACAAATACAAACGAGGGGAGAGGGGGAAGGAGAGGGGTTTAGTCCTTTTCTTCTTCGTCGACGTCCAAGATGTTGTAGTCCTGCAGCATACTATGGATAAGTCTGCGGCAGTCCAGGACGGACTTGTTCTCCCTCCTGAGAATGATCCGGTTCCTGGCAAACCAAATAGCGTCCTTAAAACAGTTCATAAGGCGCCAGGCCTCCTGGATGGCTCCAACAGTATGAATCCCATGAAACAGTCCGTACAGCACCGAAGTGTGTTGCAGGCTGTTCCTGGGCACTGAGTCTTTGAGTTCATGTTCCAGGGCGTCCAGCAGGCGCTGTGCAAAGCGGCACTCCCAAAACAGGTGATAAGATGTTTCCTCCACGAAAGGGCACCTGGGGCAGTACCGGGTTTTGCACAGATTGCGGGCATGCATGAATGACCGTATTGGCAGACCGCCCTGAATGGCCATCCATGACAAGTCCTTATGCCCGTTGGTCAACCTGTTTGACGACACATTAGTCCAAACTGTCTCTATGGTGTCGCCATGGATCCCTGGAACTGACTCGACCACATCCTTTGCTCTGATGAGTTTGTGGATAGTTTTTGGCTTCCACAAGTCGGGTTTAAGGCCCTCCAGCTGGTGTTCCCTCACAAACCTGTCGACGTCCCCGTAGAACCAGGGAGCGTGCCAGTTGTAAGGGATGGAGCTGTCCCACTTGTCCCAGCCCAGACCCCTCCAGAGGGGCAGGAGGAAAAAGCGGGACATAGCCTTGCCCGCAGAGCCGTTGGCAGTTCTCAGAGTCCGGCGAACGCTGTCACAAACAAAGGCGATCCGCAATAAAGTGGGCAGGTCCGGTATGCCCTTTCCGCCCTTGCGGGGCTCTTTGTACATGATGGCTCGCTTCACTCTGTCCATCTTAGATCCCCAGATGAAGCGAAACACTGTCCTGGTGATGGCCCTGGAAACGGTGGCAAGAGGGGGCCATGCCTGTGCGGTGTATTGGAGCACAGGCAAAACTTCATTTCGCAGGACGAGTGCTTTACCTTCAATCGTGAGGTGTCTAAGGCTCCATAGTCCAATTCTTTGGTTGACTTTGGCCAAGCATTCTTCCCAAGACTTGAGGGCTGCGCCTTCCTTCCCGAACCAGACTCCCAGAATTTTGATGAAGCCCGATTTGATGGTAAATGGGAAGGGGGCAGAAGAGGCCAGTTGCCAGTCTCCGAAGAGCATGGCTTCTGACTTGCCGCAGTTGACTTTGGCCCCTGAAGCTTGTCCGAACTCCTCGCAGGTCTGGACGAGTGCAGTCACCGAACGCCGATCAGCGCAGAAGACGGTCACATCATCAATGTACAGCGAGCACTTGACCTCGTAGTGTCCAGGTCCTGGTGCAGTGATCCCTCTGATCTCTCCATTCTGCCGGACAGACTCTGCGAAGGATTCTATAACACAAACAAAAAGGAGAGGTAAAAGAGGGCAGCCTTGTCTGACCCCGGAGCGGACCGAAAAGGGGTCAGTCTTCCAGCCGTTCACCAACACCGTACTGCAAATGTCAAAATACATCAGGTAAACAAATGAACAGAACCTCCTGCCTAGACCCAGCCTGCGCAGAGCCCTGCCCATGAACGCATGGGACACTCGGTCAAAGGCCTTCTCCTGGTCCAGGCTGACCAGGGCCGCATGTACGCGGCGGTCCCTGACGTAAGTGTACCGTGTCTCTCACGAGAGCGAGGCTGTCTGCGATCCTGCAGGGAAATGTATTAGATTATAGGGAAATGTATTAGATTATAGGGAAATGTATTAGATTAGGCAGAGAGAGACCAAACAAGTTATAAGAGAAATTAGCTGAGTCAATGATAAAAGGCGATAAGACATTCTTCAGATACATAAATGAAAATAGGAAACTAAAACAAGGAATTACCAAATTAAAAACAAAAGAAGGAAGGTATATGGAAGAAGATAAAGAACGAGCTGACTGCCTCAATGAATACTTCCCCACCCCATTTGTTGGTTGCTACCTCTGAGGACTGCCTGGCACCCAGTGACTGATATCAACTAACCATGAGTCATGGTCACAACCGTGGTCTTCTGCAATATAACACTATATACCATATGCAGCTGATTATTATCCCATTGCCCGTGCTAATCTCTTGGTAATTGTGCCTACACATTAATCCATTGTGTGGGCTCAGGATATGCATATTTTATGTTGATGTATTGTGTACACATATATGTGTCAGTTTTGGGGATTTATATATTTAGTTTTTAATTTTAGAGGTTTCCTTTACGTGATTTATTGTTTATGTCCCCTACTGGGAGTTTATTCCTATTTTCTGTGAGTTTAGAACTTTAGCTGAATCTCTGTAGGAATTTACTTCTTTAGGAGATATGAAGTACAGAGAGGACGGACAGGACAGGCTATGGTAATCTAGTTTTTTTCATTGGCACAGGAAAAAAGTTGCCTATTTTATGGACTGTCCATAAATTTCTGGATGGCTGGCAACCTTGATCACCAATTTTTAGTTTTGTGTGTAAATAAAAAACGTAGTCGGCAGGATTTGAACCTGCGCGGGGAGACCCCAATGGATTTCAAGTCCATCGCCTTAACCACTCGGCCACGACTACCAGCTGTCACATAATATCTCCACGTTGTGGTATCGGCAGCAGATTACCTAGACACTGCAGTCACTACCTTGAGATGTGGTTGTTGTTACCCACTCTCAGCGTTCGACCCCACAATACAACCAAATGAGAAGATGGTGGAATACATTTACTATAGTGTTTATATTTGTTTTTAGGTGTAAAAATGCTGTTTTAGAAAGTCTTATTTTTTTGTCACATTTACTATCAAAATTGTGCTTGTTTTGAAGGCTTTTGTGCCTCTTGCCACTATTTTTAAGTATTAGACTAATTTAGAAGTTTCAGACTTTTTTTTACCTGAATTTGTCGCAAAAACAGTCTAATTTCTACTCCAGGCCTGGTGTACTTTTCTTTGTCAGTTTTGAATGATAAAGTGTGACATTTAATGCAAAAACATACGCACTTTACCATGGAAAACTGACAAAGGGAGATGTGCAACTTTTTTCATGTGCATACTAATTTCACCAGTCTTAGTGAATAGAAACCAGTCTAACTATAAAACCACCACCAGAGGTCAGACTAATAGCAATACACAGAGTGTAATACATCAACGGCTGTGTGACTTTAATAAATACTTGGCAAAACAAAGTTAGATGAAGAAAATTTGCCTGTCTAATTTTATTTATAAAAACAGGCGAGCTTGATAATTGTGCCACAGTGATCCTCCACATGCTGGGGCACATTTATCAAGCTCATCTGCTTTTATAAATAGAATTAGACAGGCAAATTTTCTTCATCTCTCTTTCTTTTGCCAAGTATTTCAAAAAAGTTGCACATCACTTCATGAATTAGACGTATTGGCATTAGTCTGACCTCTGGTGGTTCTTTTTCAATATGGCAGGTTCATATTCACTAAAATCGGTCTAATTAGCATGCACATGAAAATGTGGCGCTAGTGAGCTGAAAGTATGTGCACGTCTCCATGAAAGTGCGACTTGTTTAGGCAAAATGTGGAGCAACTCAGTACTCAAAACTGACGAGGAGAAGTAGGCCCGCCCTGGAGTGGAGCAGAAATTTGACAGTTTTTGTGACTAATTCAAGTGCAAAAAAGGTACACGTACATAAATAAGTCAGAAAATAGACGCAAAAGTTAGAAAACTTCTGAATTAGTCTAAAAAATCAAAACAGGCGAATGAGGCGCAAAAGCCTCTAAAACAAGCGCATTTTTTTCATAAGTAAATGTGACTAAAAGATGACTGTCTAAAACTGTATTTTTATGCCAAAAAACAGGTGCAAACACTACAGTAAATGTGCCCCACTGATCCCAACTACATGAGGTCCTGCCCCGATTCCATCCTAAACCGCAGGATACACGTCGGGCGATCTCTCCTGATCTCTCTGTGAGCATGTCAAGTCACATCAGCACAATGGGGGAGGGGGACAGACTTCTCCCACACATTGTCTCTTCCCCGATATGTGAAAGTCAGGCCAGACACACACATCATGTGTCAGTGAGAGGTCCCGTTCTGACCGCCGCTCCTCTGACAGGATCGCTCAGAATTAGGGCTCATGCACACAACTGTTGGATGTTTTGCAGTCTGCAAATTATGGATCTGCAAAACATGGATACCGGCTGTGTGCATTCTGTATTTTGTGGAACGGTCGGCTCCTAATAGAACAGTCTTATCCTTGTCCGTAATGCGGACAATAATAGGACATGTTCTATTTTTTGGGGGACATATTTCCATTTTATATGTTGCCCCTTTTCCTACTCAAAGGAATTGCATTAATACTACACAACAATTTCTTTCCTTCAGTGACACCTTGTTTCAGGAGACACGGGGCTGTGCGATAGGGACAAGAGTAGCACCAAGTTATGCAAATCTCTTCATGGGCGGCTTTGAACTTGTCCACATTGCACAGTCCCAGAAATTCTCCCCTCTGATCGTTTAATATAAAAGATTTCTAGACGACCCGTTCATCATTTGGAGCGGGTCAGAAAAGCATGGGGATGAAATTATTATGTGGTCAAATGCCCAAAAAATCATTATGATTAAAAGAGAAGTCCTTCAAGCCGGAATCGAACCAGCGACCTAAGGATGTCTGCATTCCTCTACAGTCCTCCGCTCTACCAGCTGAGCTATCAAAGGCTTGCATGCTGCTGCTAACCTGTTGTTCACACCACTGAAATGTCCTATGTGTCCATAGAACACGTATTTAGTATCCATGAACCTGCAAAACGGACTGATAGGAGGTATTACAATGGTGATAAAACTGTGAGACTTCACCAATATCCGGATATAATAGAAGGTTTAGAGGTAAAGAAACAAAAGAACTCAACTTCCCATACCGGGAGTCGAACCCGGGCCGCCTGGGTGAAAACCAGGAATCCTAACCGCTAGACCATATGGGAGTTATAGGGACAACACAATCTTCAGATTCCATCATCACCAGGGCTCACGCTGCCCCTGCCATATACTTAAAGAGGTTCTCCAGGAATTAAGAAAAGGAAAATACTTAAATATTACTTTATTATAAATGTATTCTCAAATACCTTTTATTATTTATAATGGCTCATTTTGTCTAGTGAGCAATCATCAGGGGAAACAAAATGGCCGCTGTTCCATTAGTGCACACAAAACCTGTCCTGATCATACATAAGGACGTTACTTTACAACACTAAGGTAAAGAGCTGCCTCATCCTCTCTACTTGTGAGGGATTATGATCCTGAATACAGATGAGAAATTTAGCTGAATCTCTGTAGGAATTATAAGGAGACATGAAGTACCGAGAGGTCGGACAGGACAGGCTGTGGTAATGTGCTGCTGTGGAGAGTGTAAACAAATGCTGCTGCTCATTAGCCACAGCTCACCCTCCTCTCATGTCTCATCATCATCTTCTTTCCCACAGAGATTCACCTATATTTAGGATCATGATTCCTGACAAGTAGAGCAGAGAGGAGGATGAGGCAGCTCTTTACAAACCACCTGGCCAAGTCAAAGAATTAGATGATCTACTACTTGAGGAAATGGCTAAAATGACATTGAAAGGGGAAGTTATTATTATGGGAGACTTTAATCTTCCTGATGTTAACTGGAAAACCAAAATAGCTAGTTCTGCCAGAAGTAAGGATATTCTAAATTCCCTACTGGGATTATCTCTACAGCAAGTAGTTGAGGAGCCAACCTGGAAGGAGGCCATTTTAGATTTAGTATTCACAAATCGGAATTTGGTATCTGATATTGCTGTGGGGGAAAGCTTGGGATCTAGTGATCACCAGTCAGTGTGGTTTACTATAAGTACAGTGACTAAGTCACACCCCACAAAAACAAAAGTTTTAGATTTTAGAAAAACTGACTTTTCAAAAATTAGATTAGTGGTATACGAGTCCCTATCAGATTGGAACAGTTTCAATGGTGTCCAGGAGAAATGGGACTACTTAAAAGAGGCACTATTGAAGGCAACAGAAAATTGCATTTGGCTTGTCAGTAAAAGCAGAAAAGGAAGAGACCACTTTGGTACTCAGCAGAAGTGGCCAAAATCATTAAAAACAAAAAGATACGGAACAAAACAAAACAAGGATTATAGGGAAATGTATTATATTAGGCAGAGAGAGGCCAAACAAGTTATAAGAGAAATTAGCTGAGTCAATGAATAAAGGCGATAAGGCATTCTTCAGATACATAAATGAAAATAGGAAACTAAAACAAGGAATTACCAAATTAAAAACAAAAGAAGGAAGGTATATGGAAGAAGATAAAGAACGAGCTGACTGCCTCAATGAATACTTCCCCACCCCATTTGTTGGTTGCTACCCCTGAGGACTGCCTGGCACCCAGTGACTAATATCAACTAACCATGAGTCATGGTCACAACCGTGGTCTTCTGCAATATAACGCTATATACCATATGCAGTTGATTATTATCCCATTGCCCGTGCTAATCTCTTGGTAATTGTGCCTACACATTAATCCATTGTGTGGGCTTAGGATATACATATTTTATGTTGATATATTGTGTACACATATATGTGTCAGTTTTGGGGATTTATATATTTAGTTTTTAATTTTAGAGGTTTCCTTTACGTGATTTATTGTTTATGTCCCTTACTGGGAGTTTATTCCTATTTTCTGTGAGTTTAAAACTTTAGCTGAATCTCTGTAGGAATTTACTTCTTTAGGAGATATGAAGTACAGAGAGGACGGACAGGACAGGCTATGGTAATCTAGTTTTTTTCATTGGCACAGGAAAAAAGTTGCCTATTTTATGGACTGTCCAGAAATTTCTGGATGGCTGGCAACCTTGATCACCATTTTTTAGTTTTTTGTTTAAATAAAAATCGTAGTCGGCAGGATTTGAACCTGCGCGGGGAGACCCCAATGGATTTCAAGTCTATCGCCTTAACCACTCGGCCACGACTACCAGCTGTCACATAATATCTCCACGTTGTGGTATCGGCAGCAGATTACCTAGACACTGCAGTCACTACCCTGAGATGTGGTTGTTGTTACCCACTCTCAGCGTTCGACCCCACAATACAACCAAATGAGAAGATGGTGGAATACATTTACTATAATGTTTATATTTGTTTTTAGGTGTAAAAAAGCTGTTTTAGAAAGTCCTTTTTTTTGTCACATTTACTATCAAAATTGTGCTTGTTTTGAAGGCTTTTGTGCCTCTTGCCACTATTTTGAAGTATAAGACTAATTTAGAAGTTTCAGACTATATTTTTACCTGAATTTGTCACAAAAACAGTCTAATTTCTACTCCAGGCCTGGTGTACTTTTCTTTGTCAGTTTTGAATGATAAAGTGTGACATTTAATGCAAAAAAATACGCATTTTACCATTGAAAACTGACAAAGGGAGATGTGCAACTTTTTTCATGTGCATACTAATTTGACCAGTCTTAGTGAATAGAAACCTGTCTAACTATAAAACCACCACCAGAGGTCAGACTAATAGCAATACACAGAGTCTAATACATCAACGGCTGTGTGACTTTAATAAATACTTGCCTAAAGAAAGTCAGATGAAGAAAATTTGCCTGTCTAATTTTATTTATAAAAACAGGCGAGCTTGATAATTGTGCCACAGTGACCCTCCACATGCTGGGGCACACTTATCAAGCTCGTCTGCTTTTATAAATAAAATTAGACAGGCAAATTTTCTTCATCTCTCTTTCTTTTGCCAAGTATTTCAAAAAAGTTGCACAGCACTTCATGAATTAGACGTATTGGCATTAGTCTGACCTCTGGTGGTTCTTTTTCAATATGGCAGGTTCATATTTACTAAAATCGGTCTAATTAGCATGCACATGAAAATGTGGCGCTAGTGAGCTGAAAGTAGGTGCACGTCTCCATGAAAGTGCGACTTGTTTAGGCAAGTAGGCCAGCCCTGGAGTGGAGCAGAAATTTGACAGTTTTTGTGAGTAATTCAGGTGCAAAAAGGTACACCTACATAAATAGGTCAGAAAATAGACGCAAAAGTTAGAAAACTTCTGAATTAGTCTAAAAAATCAAAACAGGCGAATGAGGCGCAAAAGCCTCTAAAACAAGTGCATTTTGAGTAGGGGACCTCTCACTGACACATGATGTGTGTGTCTGGCCTGACTTTCACATATCGGGGAAGAGACAATGTGTGGGAGAAGTCTGTCCCCCTCCCCCATTGTGCTGATGTGACTTGACATCCGACGTGTATCCTGCGGTATAGGATGGAATCGGGGCAGGACCTCATGTAGTTGGGATCAGTGGGGCACATTTACTGTAGTGTTTGCACCTGTTTTTTGGCATAAAAATACAGTTTTAGACAGTCATCTTTTTGTCACACTTACTACTCAAAATGCGCTTGTTTTAGAGGCTTTTGCGCCTCATTCGCCTGTTTTGATTTTTTTAGACTAATTCAGAAGTTTTCTAACTTTTGCGTCTATTTTCTGACTTATTTATGTAGGTGGACCTTTTTTGCACCTAAATTAGACACAAAAACTGTCAAATTTCTGCTCCACTCCAGGGCTGGCCTACTTCTCCTCGTCAGTTTTTAGTACTGAGTTGCACCACATTTTGCCTAAACAAGTCGACACTTTCATGGAGACGTGCACCTACTTTCAGCTCACTAGCGCCACATTTTCATGTGCATGCTAATTAGACCGATTTTAGTGAATATGAACCTGCCATATTGAAAAAGAACCACCAGAGGTCAGACTAATGCCAATACGTCTAATTCATGAAGTGCTGTGCAACTTTTTTTAAATACTTGGCAAAAGAAAGAGAGATGAAGGAAATTTGCCTGTCTAATTTTATTTATAAAAGCAGACGAGCTTGAAAAATGTGCCCCAGCATGTGGAGGATCACTGTGGCACAATTATCAAGCTCGCCTGTTTTTATAAATAAAATTAGACAGGCAAATTTTCTTCATCTGACTTTGTTTTGCCAAGTATTTATTAAAGTCACACAGCAGTTGATGTATTAGACTCTGTGTATTGCTATTAGTCTGACCTCTGGTGGTGGTTTTATAGTTAGACTGGTTTCTATTCACTAAGACTGGTCAAATTAGTATGCACATGAAAAAAGTTGCACATCTCCCTTTGTCAGTTTTCCATGGTAAAGTGCGTATTTTTTTGCATTAAATGTCACACTTTATCATTCAAAACTGACAAAGAAAAGTACACCAGGCCTGGAGTAGAAATTAGACTGTTTTTGCGACAAATTCAGGTAAAAAAAAGTCTGAAACTTCTAAATTAGTCTTATACTTCTAAATAGTGGCAAGAGGCACAAAAGCCTTCAAAACAAGCACAATTTTGATAGTAAATGTGAAAAAAATAAGACTTTCTAAAACAGCATTTTTACACCTAAAAACAAATATAAACACTATAGTAAATGTATTCCACCATCTTCTCATTTGGTTGTATTGTGGGGTCGAACGCTGAGAGTGGGTAACAACAACCACATCTCAAGGTAGTGACTGCAGTGTCTAGGTAATCAGCTGCCGATACCACAACGTGGAGGTAATATGTCACAGCTGGTAGTCGTGGCCGAGTGGTTAAGGCGATTGACTTGAAATCCATTGGGGTCTCCCCGCGCAGGTTCAAATCCTGCCGACTACGATTTTTATTTAAACACAAAACAAAAAAATGGTGATCAAGGATGCCAGCCATCTAGAAATTTCTGGACAGTCCATAAAATAGGCAACTTTTTTCCTGTGCCAATGAAAAAAACTAGATTACCATATATGTGTACACATTACATCAACATAAAATATGTATATCCTGAGCCCACACAATGGATTAATGTGTAGGCACAATTACCAAGAGATTAGCACGGGCAATGGGATAATCAACTGCATATGGTATATAGCGTTATATTGCAGAAGACCACGGTTGTGACCATGACTCATGGTTAGTTGATATCAGTCACTGGGTGCCAGGCAGTACTCAGAGGTAGCAACCAACAAATGGGGTGGGGAAGTATTCATTGAGGCAGTCAGCTCGTTCTATATCTTCTTCCATATACCTTCCTTCTATTGTTTTTAATTTGGTAATTCCTTGTTTTAGTTTCCTATTTTCATTTATGTATCTGAAGAATGTCTTATCGCCTTTTTTTCACTGACTCAGCTAATTTCTCTTATAACTTGTTTGGCCTCTCTCTGCCTAATATAATACATTTCCCTATAATACTTGTTTTGTTTTGTTCCCTATCTTTTTGTTTTTAATGATTTTGGCCACTTCTGCTGAGTACCACAGTGGTCTCTTCCTTTTTTGCTTTTACTGACAAGCCTAATGCAATTTTCTGTTGCCTTCAATAGTGCCTCTTTTAAGTAGTCCCATTTCTCCTGGACACCATTGAAACTGTTCCAATCTGATAGGGACTCGTATACCACTAATCTAATTTTAGAAAAGTCAGTTTTTCTAAAATCTAAAACTTTTGTTTTTGTGTGGTGTGACTCAGTCACTGTACTTATAGTAAACCACACTGACTGGTGATCACTAGATCCCAAGCTTTCCCCCACAGCAATATCAGATACCAAATTCCGATTTGTGAAAACTAAATCTAAAATGGCCTCCTTCCAGGTTGGCTCCTCAACTACTTCCTGTAGAGATAATCCCAGTAGGGAATTTAGAATATCTGTACTTCTGGCAGAACTAGCTATTTCGGTCTTCCAGTTAACATCAGGAAGATTAAAGTCTCCCATAATAATAACTTCGGCTTTCAATGTCATTTTAGCCATTTCCTCAAGTAGTAGATCATCTAATTCTTTGACTTGGCCAGGTGGTTTGTAAAGAGCTGCCTCATCCTCCTCTCTGCTCTACTTGTCAGGAATCATGATCCTAAATATAGGTGAATCTCTGTGGGAAAGGAGATGATGAGGAGACATGAGAGGAGGGTGAGCTGTGGCTAATGAGCAGCAGCATTTGTTTACACTCTCCACAGCAGCACATTACCACAGCCTGTCCTGTCCGACCTCTCGGTACTTCATGTCTCCTTATAATTCCTAGTGATTCAGCTAAATTTCTCATCTGTATTCAGGATCATAATCCCTCACAAGTAGAGAGGATGAGGCAGCTCTTTACCTCAGTGCTGTAAAGTAACGTCCTCATGTATGATCAGGACAGGTTTTGTGTGCACTAATGGAACAGCAGCCATTTTGTTTCCCCTGATGATTGCTCACCAGACAAAATGAGCCATTATAAATAATGAAAGGTATTTGAGAATACATTTATAATAAAGTAATATTTAAGTATTTTCCTTTTCTTAATTCCTGGAGAACCTCTTTAAGTATATGGCAGGGGCAGCGTGAGCCATGGTGATGATGGAATCTGAAGATTGTGTTGACTCTATAACTCCCATATGGTCTAGCGGTTAGGATTCCTGGTTTTCACCCAGGCGGCCCGGGTTCGACTCCCGGTATGGGAAGTTGAGTTCTTTTCTTTCTTTCCCTTTAAACCTTCTATTATATCCGGATATTGGTGAAGTCTCACAGTTTTATCACCATTGTAATACCTCCTATCCGTCCGTTTTGCAGGTTCATGGATACTACATACATGTTCTATGGACACATAGGACATTTCAGTGGTGTGAACAACAGGTTAACAGCAGCATGCAAGCCTTCGATAGCTCAGCTAGTAGAGCGGAGGACTGTAGAGGAATGCAGACATCTTTAGGTCGCTGGTTCAATTCCGGCTCGAAGGACTTCTCTTTTAATCATATGATTTTTTTGGCATTCGACCACATAATAATTTCATCCCCATGCTTCGTTTTCTGACCCTCTCCAAATGATGAACGGGTCGTCTAGAAATCTTTTATATTAAACGATCAGAGGGGAGAATTTCTGGGACTGTGCAATGTGGACAAGTTCAAAGCCGCTCATGAAGAGATTTGCATAACTTGGTGCTACTCTTGTCCCTATCGCACAGCCCCGTGTCTCCTGAAACAAGGTGTCACTGAAGGAAAGAAATTGTTGTGTAGTATTAATTCAATTCCTTTGAGTAGGAAAAGGGGCAACATATAAAATGGAAATATGTCCCCCAAAAAATAGAACATGTCCTATTATTGTCCGCATTACGGACAAGGATAGGACTGTTCTATTAGGAGCCGACCGTTCCACAAAATACAGAATGCACACAGCCGGTATCCATGTTTTGCAGATCCGTAAATTGCAGACTGCAAAACATCCAACAGTTGTGTGCATGAGCCCTAATTCTGAGCGATCCTGTCAGAGGAGCGGCGGTCAGAACGGGACCTCTCACTGACACATGATGTGTGTGTCTGGCCTGACTTTCACATATCGGGGAAGAGACAATGTGTGGGAGAAGTCTGTCCCCCTCCGCCATTGTGCTGATGTGACTTGACATGCTCACAGAGAGATCAGGAGAGATCGACCGACGTGTATCCTGCGGTATAGGATGGAACCGGGGCAGGACCTCATGTAGTTGGGATCAGTGGGGCACATTTACTGTAGTGTTTGCACCTGTTTTTTGGCATAAAAATACAGTTTTAGACAGTCATCTTTTAGTCACATTTACTACTCAAAATGCGCTTGTTTTAGAGGCTTTTGCGCCTCATTCGCCTGTTTTGATTTTTTAGACTAATTCAGAAGTTTTCTAACTTTTGCGTCTATTTTCTGACTTATTTATGTAGGTGAACCTTTTTTGCACCTGAATTAGTCACAAAAACTGTCAAATTTCTGCTCCACTCCAGGGCTGGCCTACTTCTCCTCGTCAGTTTTGAGTACTGAGTTGCACCACATTTTGCCTAAACAAGTCGCACTTTCATGGAGACGTGCACCTACTTTCAGCTCACTAGCGCCACATTTTCATGTGCATGCTAATTAGACCGATCTTAGTGAATATGAACCTGCCATATTGAAAAAGAACCACCAAAGGTCAGACTAATGCCAATACGTCTAATTCATGAAGTGATGTGCAACTTTTTTGAAATACTTGGCAAAAGAAAGAGAGATGAAGAAAATTTGCCTGTCTAATTTTATTTATTAAAGCAGACGAGCTTGATAAATGTGCCCCAGCATGTGGAGGATCACTGTGGCACAATTATCAAGCTCGCCTGTTTTTATAAATAAAATTAGACAGGCAAATTTTCTTCATCTGACTTTCTTTAGGCAAGTATTTATTAAAGTCACACAGCCGTTGATGTATTAGACTCTGTGTATTGCTATTAGTCTGACCTCTGGTGGTGGTTTTATAGTTAGACAGGTTTCTATTCACTAAGACTGGTCAAATTAGTATGCACATGAAAAAAGTTGCACATCTCCCTTTGTCAGTTTTCCATGGTAAAGTGCGTATTTTTTTGCATTAAATGTCATTACTTTATCATTCAAAACTGACAAAGAAAAGTACACCAGGCCTGGAGTAGAAATTAGACTGTTTTTTGCGACAAATTCAGGTAAAAAAAAGTCTGAAACTTCTAAATTAGTCTAATACTTAAAAATAGTGGCAAGAGGCACAAAAGCCTTCAAAATAAGCACAATTTTGATACTAAATGTGACAAAAAAATAAGACTTTCTAAAACAGCATTTTTAAACCTAAAAACAAATATAAACACTATAGTAAATTTATTCCACCATCTTCTCATTTGGTTGTATTGTGGGGTCGAACGCTGAGAGTGGGTAACAACAACCACATCTCAAGGTAGTGACTGCAGTGTCTAGGTAATCAGCTGCCGATACCACAACGTGGAGATATTATGTGACAGCTGGTAGTCGTGGCCGAGTGGTTAAGGCGATGGACTTGAAATCCATTGGGGTCTCCCTGCGCAGATTCAAATCCTGCCGACTACAATTTTTATTTACACACAAAACTAAAAAATGGGGATCAAGGTTGCCAGTCAGAAATTTCTGGACAGTCCATAAAATAGGCAACTATTTTCCTGTGCCAATGAAAAAACTAGATTACCATAGCCTGTCCTGTCCGTCCTCTCTGTACTTCATATATCATAAAGAAGTAAATTCCTACAGAGATTCAGCTAAAGTTCTAAACTCACAGAAAATAGGAATAAACTTCCAGTAGGGGACATAAACAATAAATCACATAAAGGAAACCCCTAAAATTAAAAAATAAATATATAAATCCCCAAAACTGACACATATATGTGTACACAATATATCAACATAAAATATGTATATCCTGAGCCCACACAAAGGATTAATGTGTAGGCATAATTACCAAGAGATTAGCACGGGCAATGGGATAATAAACAACTGCATATGGTATATAGCGTTATATTGCAGAAGACCACGGTTGTGACCATGACTCATGGTTAGTTGATATCAGTCACTGGGTGCCAGGCAGTCCTCAGGGGTAGCAACCAACAAATGGGGTGGGGAAGTATTCATTGAGGCAGTCAGCTCGTTCTATATCTTCTTCCATATACCTTCCTTCTTTTGTTTTTAATTTGGTAATTCCTTGTTTTAGTTTCCTATTTTCATTTATGTATCTGAAGAATGTCTTATCAACTTTTTTCACTGACTCAGCTAATTTCTCTTATAACTTGTTTGGCCTCTCTCTGCCTAATATAATACATTTCCCTATAATCCTTGTTTTGTTTTGTTCCCTATCTTTTTGTTTTTAATGATTTTGGCCACTTCTGCTGAGTACCAAAGTGGTCTCTTCCTTTTTTGCTTTTACTGACAAGCCTAATGCAATTTTCTGTTGCCTTCAATAGTGCCACTTTTAAGTAGTCCCATTTCTCCTGGACTCCATTGAAACTGTTCCAATCTGATAGGGACTCGTATACCACTAATCTAATTTTAGAAAAGTCAGTTTTTCTAAAATCTAAAACTTTTGTTTTTGTGTGGTGTGACTCAGTCACTGTACTTATAGTAAACCACACTGACTGGTGATGACTAGATCCCAAGCTTTCCCCCACAGCAATATCAGATACCAAATTCCCATTTGTGAATACTAAATCTAAAATGGCCTCCTTCCAGGTTGGCTCCTCAACTACTTGCTGTAGAGATAATCCCAGTAGGGAATTTAGAATATCTGTACTTCTGGCAGAACTAGCTATTTTGGTTTTCCAGTTAACATCAGGAAGATTAAAGTCTCCCATAATGATAACTTCCCCTTTCAATGTCATTTTAGCCATTTCCTCAAGTAGTAGATCATCTAATTCTTTGACTTGGCCAGGTGGTTTGTAAAGAGCTGCCTCATCCTCCTCTCTGCTCTACTTGTCAGGAATCATGATCCTAAATATAGGTGAATCTCTGTGGGAAAGAAGATGATGATGAGACATGAGAGGAGGGTGAGCTGTGGCTAATGAGCAGCAGCATTTGTTTACACTCTCCACAGCAGCACATTACCACAGCCTGTCCTGTCCGACCTCTCGGTACTTCATGTCTCCTTATAATTCCTACAGAGATTCAGCTAAATTTCTCATCTGTATTCAGGATCATAATCCCTCACAAGTAGAGAGGATGAGGCAGCTCTTTACCTTAGTGTTGTAAAGTAACGTCTTTATGTATGATCAGGACAGGTTTTGTGTGCACTAATGGAACAGCGGCCATTTTGTTTCCCCCTGATCATTGCTCACCAGACAAAATGAACAATTATAAATAATGAAAGGTATTTGAGAATACATTTATAATAAAGTAATATTTAAGTATTTTTCCTTTTCTTAATTCCTGCAGAACCTCTTTAAGTATATGGCAGGGGCAGCGTTAGCCCTGGTGATGATGAAATCTGAAGATTGTGCTGTCTCTGTAACTCCCATATGGTCTAGCGGTTAGGATTCCTGGTTTTCACCCAGGCGGCCCGGGTTTGTCTCCCGGTATGGCAAGTTGAGTTCTTTTGTTTCTTTCCCTCTAAACCTTCTATTCAGCTAAATACACAAGTTTATCACCATTGTAATACCTCCTATCAGTCCGTTTTGCAGGTTCATGGACACTACATACATGTTCTATGGACACATAGGACATTTCAGTGGTGTGAACAACAGGTTAACTACAGCATGCAAGCTGGTAGAGCGAAGGACTGTAGAGGAGTGCAGACATCCTTAGGTCGCTGGTTCAATTCCGTCTCGAAGGACTTCTCTTTAAATCATAATGATTTTTTTGGCATTCGACCACATAATAATTTCATCCGCATGCTTCGTTTTCTGACCCTCTCCAAATGATGAACGGGTCGTCTAGAAATCTTTTATATTAAACGATCAGAGGGGAGATTTTCTGGGACTGTGCAATGTGGACAAGTTCAAAGCCGCCCATGAAGAGATTTGCATAACTTGGTGCTACTCTTGTCCCTATCGCACAGCCCCGTGTCTCCTGAAACAAGGTGTCACTGAAGGAAAGAAATTGTTGTGTAGTATTAATTCAATTCCTTTGAGTAGGAAAAGGGGCAACATATAAAATGGAAATATGTCCCCCAAAAAATAGTACATGTCCTATTATTGTCCGCATTACGGACAAGGATAAGACTGTTCTATTAGGAGCTGACCGTTCCACAAAATACAGAATGCACACAGCCGGTATCCATGTTTTGCAGATCCGTAATTTGCAGACTGCAAAACATCCAACAGTTGTGTGCATGAGCCCTAATTCTTTGCGATGCTGTCAGAGGAGCGGCGGTCAGAACGGGCTTTTGCGCCTCATTCGCCTGTTTTGATTTTTTAGACTAATTCAGAAGTTTTCTAACTTTTGCGTCTATTTTCTGACTTATTTATGTAGGTGAACCTTTTTTGCACCTGAATTAGTCACAAAAACTGTCAAATTTCTGCTCCACTCCAGGGCTGGCCTACTTCTCCTCGTCAGTTTTGAGTACTGAGTTGCACCACATTTTGCCTAAACAAGTCGCACTTTCATGGAGACGTGCACATACTTTCAGCTTACTAGCGCCACATTTTCATGTGCATGCTAATTAGACCGATCTTAGTGAATATGAACCTGCCATATTGAAAAAGAACCACCAGAGGTCAGACTAATGCCAATACGTCTAATTCATGAAGTGCTGTGCAACTTTTTTGAAATACTTGGCAAAAGAAAGAGAGATGAAGAAAATTTGCCTGTCTAATTTTATTTATAAAAGCAGATGAGCTTGATAAATGTGCCCCAGCATGTGGAGGATCACTGTGGCACAATTATCAAGCTCGCCTGTTTTTATAAATAAAATTAGACAGGCAAATTTTCTTCATCTGACTTTCTTTAGGCAAGTATTTATTAAAGTCACACAGCCGTTGATGTATTAGACTCTGTGTATTGCTATTAGTCTGACCTCTGGTGGTGGTTTTATAGTTAGACTGGTTTCTATTCACTAAGCCTGGTCAAATTAGTATGCACATGAAAAAAGTTGCACATCTCCCTTTGTCAGTTTTCCATGGTAAAGTGCGTATTTTTTTGCATTAAATGTCACACTTTATCATTCAAAACTGACAAAGAAAAGTACACCAGGCCTGGAGTAGAAATTTGACTGATTTTGCGACAAATTCAGGTAAAAAAAAGTCTGAAACTTCTTCTTTTTTTTTTTTCAAATCCTTTATTATTTTCTGGAACAAATATACAAATTTTCATATCAACCAGTTAAAATTTACAAATATACTTTATACAAGTTAATACACTTGTTCCTTTTAACTCACCCCATCCCTTTTGCTTCCCTGCTGCGGGGTCCATCCGCATTTTAATAACTACCTTAACTTCTGTTTCCAGAAATTCCAAATATAAGGGATCCTGGGGGCCTTAAGCGAGTAAGGGAGCCTGCCCCCGCAGGAGCCATCACTGCAATTTACTTGTCATTCTTCTATAGGCCTCAATAGTGTCTAGCCGAGCCCTCCATTCATTAAAGCTAGTACGATTCTTCGTACCCCAATATTTAATTATCAAGGCCTTAGCGACCATAAAACTTTCCATGCTAACTCGTAATTGGGAGGGAGTCAGTTCAGAGCGGGGGAAAAGACCCAATATTGCCTACGTAAAACTTCGCTTCAATTTGATCTTATATCTTTTATATAGTTCCTCATAGATGCTAGTCCAATACCCCCACACTTCCGGACAATCCCATAGTAGGTGACTTAACTCCGCATTTTCTGACGAACATTTCCAGCACAAGTCCTTCCTTTCCTTGTATATCTTGGCGAGGAAGGAGGGGGAGTAGTATAGGCGGTGAACAATCTTGAACTGTATCAATCTGTATTTCTGAGAGATCGATACTTTTTTTATGTTTTGATATACGATATCCCATTCCAAGCTGTTCCCTTCGCCCAATTCAGCTTCCCAGCCTCCCTCACTTTTAAATGTGGTTATTTCCCCCAAACAGTCCCGGAGTTTATGATATATTTGAGAGAGTGTAAGTTGAGTATCCTTAAATCTAAAACAATAATCCAAAAAGGGGCTTGTCCTAATGGCCAATAAATTTTTGTCCTGAGTGCTCATATATGCGTGACTAATTTGTGCATACCTATATCTATCTACAAAGGACGGTATACCTTTTATTAGTGCATCTAAAGGAATAATATTACCATGTGATATTATATGAGTTAAGCGGTTAATTCCGCGTGAATTCCAATATTTATAGTCTATAATTAACTTAAATTCTTTTAAATTATAATTGTGCCAAAGTGGAGTAAAGTGAGTAGGGAATGTCTCACCCAATAATTTTTTTATCTTATTCCAAACCTTGTTTAGTGTATCACTAATCAAACATTGTTTTTTCCTCATGTCCAAGTGGCCAGTCTCCAAGACAGAAAAAATGTCCCCATATGGCCCCTGGAAATCCCTTGAAAGGATACCCAACAGCAAAGCGGCCTGACTTTCTGCCCTCCCCCCTCCCAGACACCACTTTATCTGTGCTGCAATATAATATCCCTGGAGGAATGGAAGGGAAAGGCCACCCCTTCTCTCCGATATACAAAGATATTTTTGCTTAATTCTAACCCTTCCCCTCCCCCAGATTAAGTCGTTCATCAATTTGTCCACTAACCCAAAAGTGGAGTCATCAATCCATATCGGGCATGCTGTCAAAGGGTATAATGCAATAGGGAGGACCACCATCTTAATCAATGCAATCCTTTCCTCCTGTGACAAAGGCAGCTTCTGCCAGGACCGGATCTTCTCCCTGATCTTATTAATCATGGGAGTTATATTTAAGGAGTTATATCGGGACAAGTCCGCGCTTATGCTGATACCCAGGTATCGGATGGAGTCATTTAATCCAAGAACCTTAATTCCTAAGGACCTATCAGGGGGCACTCGAACCAGAGGGAGAAGTTCAGATTTACCCCAGTTTACTTTATACCCCAATATCGCCCCATATTCTCTCAAGATATTCATTACAGGTGTAACGGCCTTCCATCCCTGCCTCAGAAATACGAGAATGTCGTCCGCGTATAGACTAATCCTATCTTCCTCTCCTCTCCCTCCAAATCCTACAATCTGACTAGACTGCCGGATTTTACAGGCGAGAGGTTCCAGAGCTAGGGCAAATATCAGCGGTGAAAGGGGACAACCCTGTCGAGTACCTCGCTGTAGGGGGAGCTGTTCCGAGTCAATCCCAATTATCTTAACCCTGGCCCTAGAATCTGAATAGAGTAACTGTATCCATTTAATGAAGTGTTTGCCCAAGTTCATTTTATCCAAAGTCGCCCACAGGAAGGGCCACTCCACCCTGTCAAAGGCCTTCTCGGCATCCAAAGACAGGATGGAGCGATCCTCCCCCTCCCCAACATATACATTCAGAAAGGCCCTGCGGATATTAGATTGTATGTCTCGTTTTGGGATAAAGCCCGTCTGATCTGGATGGATCAGACTGTGAACAACCCCCCTTAGTCTATTTGCAAGCACTTTCGCTAGTATCTTGTAATCGGTGTTAAGTAGCGAAATAGGGCGATACGCCCCCACCTCTGTCTTATCTTTATCTTTCTTCAGGATTAAGGAAATGGAGGCTTCTCTCAAGGAGGGGGGGAGTGAGCCACTCCTCCAAGATTCATTAAACATTTGCAAAAGAAGAGGCAATACGGTTTTACGATATACTCTGTAAAATTCAAAGGGTATGCCATCCCTTCCCGGAGCCGTATTGCCCTTTATGCTGTCAATAGCTTTCTCCACCTCTTCAAGAGAGAGTGGCAAATTTAGTTTGGCACTATCTTGCCCGGAGAGGCAAGGTAGTGCCATACCTTCAAAGAAAAGAGCCTGGGCCCCGTCATCCACCCCGAGGTCCGACCGATATACTTTAGTGAAGTGTTCTACGATTACAGTTTTGATTTTAAAGCTGTCATTAGTTAGTACACCCGTTGGAAGCTTTATTTGCTTTATTGGGATTTGGGCCCTTTGACTAGAAATCACTGATGCCAACATTCTACCAGTCTTGCCTTTCTCAAAAAAATCTTGCTGTCCAGCGAAAAAGCGTCTATGTTGCACCTTTTCAGAAAGAAAATTCTGGTATTCCCTCTTTGCCTCCATTAGTAATGATCGAGTGCCATTCTCATTTTGTTTGGCCAAGGCCGCCTCAAGCTCCCCGACCCTCTCTACCAATCCATTTTCAGTATTAGCATATTCCGCCCTTTTCCGCAGAATCCTCATACTATATGCCCCTCTTATCATGGCCTTCAAGGAATCCCACACATAATGTATGTGTGTGGATCCATAATTTAGTGCCCAGAATTCTGTAATATCTTTCCCAATTTTTTCATGGTCACCGACCACCTGTATCCAATGTGGGTTTAACCTAAAGGGTTTTTTCCCCACAGAGGGTAGAGAGTCAGCCCTCGAAATTAATATCGGAGTATGATCAGATATACCATGTGGTTCGTACTTCATTTTTTTTATCAATTCCAAAAATTCTGCACTTGCTAGAAATAGATCTATCCTAGACATGGCCCTGCAAGATCTACTAAAGCAGGAAAAGGCCGTTTTTTTCACGTACAAGAACTGCCACACATCTATAAGACCCATCTCCTGGCAGATCCCGCTGAGGATCGTGGGTTGATTATTAATACTCCCCCTTCCACTATACTCGGATACCCTGTCCCTATTATCCATAATAGAGTTAAAATCTCCCGACACTAATATAGGACACGGATCCCACTTACATAAATACTCTGCAAGTTTCCTAAGTACTTCCGAGGAGAAAGGGGGAGGAATATATACGAACGCAAGCACGCATACCAGTCCCTTCCACCGGCCATATAGGAATACAAATCTTCCCTCTTTATCAATCCATTGATCATATGGCTCATAGTCCACATTCCTATACGTCTAATTCATGAAGTGCTGTGCAACTTTTTTGAAATACTTGGCAAAAGATAGACAGATGAAGAAAATTTGCCTGTCTAATTTTATTTATAAAAGCAGACGAGCTTGATAAATGTGCCCCAGCATGTGGAGGAACACTGTGGCACAATTATCAAGCTCGCCTGTTTTTATAAATAAAATTAGACAGGCAAATTTTCTTCATCTGACTTTCTTTAGACAAGTATTTATTAAAGTCACACAGCCGTTGATGTATTAGACTCTGTGTATTGCTATTAGTCTGACCTCTGGTGGTGGTTTTATAGTTAGACTGGTTTCTATTCACTAAGACTGGTCAAATTAGTATGCACATGAAAAAAGTTGCACATCTCCCTTTGTCAGTTTTCCATGGTAAAATGCGTATTTTTTTGCATTAAATGTCATACTTTATCATTCAAAGCAGACAAAGAAAAGTACACCAGGCCTGGAGTACAAATTAGACTGTTTTTGCGACAAATTCAGGTAAAAAAAAGTCTGAAACTTCTAAATTAGTCTAATACTTAAAAATAGTGGCAAGAGGCACAAAAGCCTTCAAAACAAGCACAATTTTGATAGTAAATGTGACAAAAAAATAAGACTTTCTAAAACAGCATTTTTAAACCTAAAAACAAATATAAACACTATAGTAAATGTATTCCACCATCTTCTCATTTGGTTGTATTGTGGGGTCGAACGCTGAGAGTGGGTAACAACAACCACATCTCAGGGTAGTGACTGCAGTGTCTAGGTAATCAGCTGCCGATACCACAACGTGGAGATATTATGTGACAGCTGGTAGTCGTGGCCGAGTGGTTAAGGCGATGGACTTGAAATCCATTGGGGTCTCCCCGCGCAGGTTCAAATCCTACGATTTTTATTTACACACAAAACTAAAAAATGGTGATCAAGGTTGCCAGCCATCTAGAAATTTCTGGACAGTCCATAAAATAGGCAACTTCTTTCTCGTGCCAATGAAAAAAACTAGATTACCATAGCCTGTATGATCAGGACAGGTTTTGTGTGCACTAATGGAACAGCGGCCATTTTGTTTCCCCTGATGATTGCTCACCAGACAAAATGAGCCATTATAAATAAGGAAAGGTATTTGAGAATACATTTATAATAAAGTAATATTTAGGTATTTTCCTTTTCTTAATTCCTGGAGAACCTCTTTAAGTATATGGCAGGGGCAGCGTGAGCCCTGATGATGATGAAATCTGAAGATTGTGTTGTCTCTGTATATCCCATATGGTCTAGCGGTTAGGATTCCTGGTTTTCACCCAGGCGGCCCGGGTTCGACTCCCGGTATGGGAAGTTGAGTTCTTTTGTTTCTTTCCCTCTAAACCTTCTATTATTTCCGGATATTGTTGAAGTCTCACAGCTTTATCACTATTGTAATACCTCCTATCAGTCCGTTTTGCAGGTTCATGGACACTACATACATGTTCTATGGACACATAGGATATTTCAGTGGTGTGAACAACAGGTTAACAGCAGCATGCAAACCTTTGATAGCTCAGCTGGTAGAGCGGAGGACTGTAGAGGAGATGCAGACATCCTTAGGTCGCTGGTTCAATTCCGGCTCGAAGGACTTCTCTATTAATCATAATGATTTTTTTGGCATTCGACCACATAATAATTTCATCCCCATGCTTCGTTTTCTGACCCTCTCTAAATGATGAACGGGTCGTCTAGAACGATCAGAGGGGAGAATTTCTGGGACTGTGAAATGTGGACAAGTTCAAAGCCGCCCATGAAGAGATTTGCATAACTTGGTGCTACTCTTGTCCCTATAGCACAGCCCCGTGTCTCCTGAAACAAGGTGTCACTGAAGGAAAGAAATTGTTGTGTAGTATTAATGCAATTCCTTTGAGTAGGAAAAGGGGCAACATATAAAATGGAAATATGTCCCCCAAAAAATAGAACATGTCCTATTATTGTCCGCATTACGGATAAGGATAAGACTGTTCAATTAGGAGCCGACCGTTCCACAAAATACAGAATGCACACAGCCGGTATCCATGTTTTGCAGATCCGTAATTTGCAGACTGCAAAACATCCAACAGTTGTGTGCATGAGCCCTAATTCTTTGCGATGCTGTCAGAGGAGCGGCGGTCAGAACGGGACCTCTCACTGACACATGATGTGTGTGTCTGGCCTGACTTTCACATATCGGGGCAGAGACAATGTGTGGGAGAAGTCTGTCCCCCTCCCCATTGTGCAGATGTGACTTGACATGCTCACAGAGAGATCAGGAGAGATCGCCCGACATGTATCCTACAGTATAGGATGGAATCGGGGCAGGACCTCATGTAGTTGGGATCAGTGGGGCACATTTACTGTAGTGTTTGCACCTGTTTTTTGGCATAAAAATACAGTTTTAGACAGTCATCTTTTAGTCACATTTACTACTCAAAATGCATATGTTTTAGAGGCTTTTGCACCTCATTCGCCTGTTTTGATTTTTTAGACCAATTCAGAAGTTTTCTAACTTTTGCGTCTATTTTCTGACTTATTTATGTAGGTGTACCTTTTTTGCACCTGAATTAGTCACAAAAACTGTCAAATTTCTGCTCCACTCCAGGGCTGGCCTACTTCTCCTCGTCAGTTTTGAGTACTGAGTTGCACCACATTTTGCCTAAACAAGTCTCACTTTCATGGAGACGTGCACCTACTTTCAGCTCACTAGCGCCACATTTTCATGTGCATGCTAATTAGACCGATCTTAGTGAATATGAACCTGCCATATTGAAAAAGAACCACCAGAGGTCAGACTAATGCCAATACGTCTAATTCATGAAGTGCTGTGCAACTTTTTTGAAATACTTGGCAAAAGAAAGAGAGATGAAGAAAATTTGCCTGTCTAATTTTATTTATAAAAGCAGATGAGTTTGATAAATGTGCCCCAGCATGTGGAGGATCACTGTGGCACAATTATCAAGCTTGCCTGTTTTTATAAATAAAATTAGACAGGCAAATTTTCTTCATCTGACTTTCTTTAGGCAAGTATTTATTAAAGTCACACAGCCGTTGATGTATTAGACTCTGTGTATTGCTATTAGTCTGACCTCTGGTGGTGGTTTTATAGTTAGATTGGTTTCTATTCACTAAGACTGGTCAAATTAGTATGCACATGAAAAAAGTTGCACATCTCCCTTTGTCAGTTTTCCATGGTAAAGTGCGTATTTTTTTGCATTAAATGTCACACTTTATCATTCAAAACTGACAAAGAAAAGTACACCAGGCCTGGAGTAGAAATTAGACTGTTTTTGCGACAAATTCAGGTAAAAAAAAGTCTGAAACTTCTTCTTTTTTTTTTTTTTTCAAATCCTTTATTATTTTCTGGAACAAATATACAAATTTTCATATCAACCAGTTAAAATTTACAAATATACTTTATGACAGTTTTTGTGACAAATTCAGGTAAAAAAAAGTCTGAAACTTCTAAATTAGTCTTATACTTCAAAATAGTGGCACAAAAGCCTTCAAAACAAGCACAATTTTGATAGTAAATGTGACAAAAAAATAAGACTTTCTAAAACAGCATTTTTACACCTAAAAACAAATATAAACACTATAGTAAATGTATTCCACATCTTCTGATTTGGTTGTATTGTGGGGTCGAATGCTGAGAGTGGGTAACAACAACCACATCTCAGGGTAGTGACTGCAGTGTCTAGGTAATCAGCTGCCGATACCACAACGTGGAGATATTATGTGACAGCTGGTAGTCGTGGCCGAGTGGTTAAGGCGATGGACTTGAAATCCATTGGGGTCTCCCCGCGCAGGTTCAAATCCTGCTGACTAGGATTTTTATTTACACACAAAACTAAAAAATGGTGATCAAGGTTGCCAGCCATCCAGAAATTTCTGGACAGTCCATAAAATAGGCAACTTTTTTCCTGTGCCCATGAAAAAAACTAGATTACCATAGCCTGTCCTGTCTGTCCTCTCTGTACTTCATATCTCATAAAGAAGTAAATTCCTGCAGAGATTCAGCTAA
Organism: Bufo bufo; assembly: GCF_905171765.1. Classification (NCBI taxonomy): domain Eukaryota; kingdom Metazoa; phylum Chordata; class Amphibia; order Anura; family Bufonidae; genus Bufo; species Bufo bufo. Next base: position 21,194,024 of record NC_053392.1, on the reverse strand, counting down.
AGTTCTAAACTCGCAGAAAATAGGAATAAACTCCCAGTAGGGGACATAAACAATAAATCACGTAAAGGAAACCCCTAAAATTAAAAACTAAATATATAAATCCCCAAAACTGACACATATATGTGTACAGTCGTGGCCAAAAGTTTTGAGAATTACATAAATATTGGAAATTGGAAAAGTTGCTGCTTACGTTTTTATAATAGCAATTTGCATATTCTCCAGAATGTTATGAAGAGTGATCAGATGAATTGCATAGTCCTTCTTTGACCAAAAATTAACTTAATCCCCAAAAAACCTTTTCACTGCATTTCATTGCTGTCATTAAAGGACCTGCTGAGATCATTTCAGTAATTGTCTTGTTAACTCAGGTGAGAATGTTGATGAGCACAATGCTGGAGATCATTATGTCAGGCTGATTGGATTAAAATGGCAGACTTGATGTTAAAAGGAGGGTGATGCTTGAAATCATTGTTCTTCCATTGTTAACCATGGTGACCTGCAAAAAAACACGTGCAGCCATCATTGCGTTGCATAAAAATGGCTTCACAGGCAAGGATATTGTGGCTACTAAGATTGCACCTCAATCAACAATTTATAGGATCATCAAGAACTTCAAGGAAAGAGGTTCAATTCTTGTTAAGAAGGCTTCAGGGCGTCCAAGAAAGTCCAGCAAGCGCCAGGATCGTCTCCTAAAGAGGATTCAGCTGCGGGATCGGAGTGCCACCAGTGCAGAGCTTGCTCAGGAATGGCAGCAGGCAGGTGAGAGCGCATCTGCACGCACAGTGAGGCGAAGACTTTTGGAAGATGGCCTGGTGTCAAGAAGGGCAGCAAAGAAGCCACTTCTCTCCAAAAAAAACATCAGGGACAGATTGATCTTCTGCAGAAAGTTTGGTGAATGGACTGCTGAGGACTGGGCAAAGTCATATTCTCCGATGAAGCCTCTTTCCGATTGTTTGAGGCATCTGGAAAAAGGCTTGTCCGGAGAAGAAAAAGTGAGCGCTACCATCAGTCCTGTGTCATGCCAACAGTAAAGCATCCTGAGACCATTCATGTGTGGGGTTGCTTCTCATCCAAGGGAGTGGGCTCACTCACAATTTTGCCCAAAAACACAGCCATGAATAAAGAATAGTACCAAAACACCCTCCAACAGCAACTTCTTCCAACAATCCAACAACAGTTTGGTGAAGAATAATGCATTTTCCAGCACGATGGAGCACCGTGCCATAAGGCAAAAGTGATAACTAAGTGGCTCGGGGACCAAAACGTTGACATTTTGGGTCCATGGCCTGGAAACTCCCCAGATCTTAATCCCATTGAGAACTTGTGGTCAATCCTCAAGAGGCGGGTGGACAAACAAAAACCCACTAATTCTGACAAACTCCAAGAAGTGATTATGAAAGAATGGGTTGCTATCAGTCAGGAATTGGCCCAGAAGTTGATTGAGAGCATGCCCAGACGAATTGCAGAGGTGCTGAAAAAGAAGGGCCAACACTGCAAATACTGACTCTTTGCATAAATGTAATGTAATTGTCGATAAAAGCCTTTGAAACGTATGAAGTGCGTGTAATTATATTTCACTACATCATAGAAACAACTGAAACAAAGATCTAAAAGCAGTTTAGCAGCAAACTTTGTGAAAATTTATATTTGTGTCATTCTCAAAACTTTTGGTCACGACTGTACACAATACATCAACATAAAATATGTATATCCTGAGCCCACACAATGGATTAATGTGTAGGCACAATCACCAAGAGATTAGCACGGGCAATGGGATAATAATCAACTGCATATGGTATATAGCGTTATATTGCAGAAGACCACGGTTGTGACCATGACTCATGGTTAGTTGATATCAGTCACTGGGTGCCAGGCAGTACTCAGAGGTAGCAACCAACAAATGGGGTGGGGAAGATATAAAATCCCTAGGGTGACCCTACAGGTATCCCTGACTGAAAGCGGAGCACCTGCCCCAAGACAGGGGCAACCCCGCTTATCGGTGGCTAAACCCTGACAAGCCCTGGATGTCCCTGCTAATATCTTCTCTTCCCGACGCATTTCCCCAGGTGGTGTTATCTACGTGGTTCATCAGGGGAAAGAAACTTGCAGCGAGTATGAGATAAACAGTCTCTAAATCATAAGATCTGTTTGTAGATACACAATCTATGTAGACACCAGGATAAAAAGAGCGTAAGATAGTTGTATACGGAAAAATGCCATTCTTGGCTATGCTGGATATACAGGGTTCCAAGCCCATACACTTGCTTGTGTCCCATTTTTTACACAGAATTTAGATATGTATAACAAAGAACAAAAACCAGCAACATAGCTACTGAAAGCACGAGAATGAGATCTGTTCATTGAGACCCAGAGGACCCACGGTTCTGAGACGGTGAATCCACTGGGCCTGCTTACACAGAATGCTTTTGTCCCAGTCCCCTCCTCTTGGCGATTTACGCACCAACTCAATCACCTGAAATCGAAAAACTCCAAAATTACCGAAATGATACTCCCAAACATGTCTTGCTATTGGCTTGTCCTTCCGATTCTTTATGTCATCAATGTGGTCCCCCACCCTCCGACGTAATTCTCTCTTCTTAGTGGACATGGACAGGTGCACAGATATACCACACCCTGAGTTCTACAATTAGCAAAGTTTCTCATAAGATTAAGGTTTTATTTCCAAATAAAGGGACAACAAATACAGTCCTGTCCACACCTGAAAGTTCCACAGGGTTTTCTACTAAGCCACATGTCCGTCTGAGAGGGTGCTTTGTAATAACTGTACTAGTCGGTCCCTAAAGGGACCTATCCAGTAAAAGTTACATTTTAGGGGTTTCCTTTCAGTGATTTCAAGTTCTTTTCATCTGTATTCAGGATCATAATCCCGGACAAGTAGAGAGGATGAGGCAGCTCTTTACCTCAGTGTTGTAAAGTAACTTGTCTTCATGTATGATCAGGACAGGTTTTGTGTGCACTAATGGGACAGCGGCCATTTTGTTTCCCCTGATGATTGCTCACCAGACAAAATGAGCCATTGTAAATAATGAAAGGTATTTGAGAATATATTTATAATAAAGTAATATTTAAGTATTTTAATTTTCTTAATTCCTGGAGAACCTCTTTAAGTATATGGTAGGGGCAGCGTGAGCCCTGGTGATGATGGAATCTGAAGAGTCTTGTTTTTCTCATACATGGTATTGTCTTCTATAACTACCAAATGGTCTAGCAGTTAGGATTCCTGGTTTTCACCCAGGCGGCCCGGGTTTGATTTTTAATATGGGAAGTTGAGTTCTTTTGTTTCTTTCCCTCTAAACCTTCTATTGCATCCTGATATCGGTGACGCCTCGCAGTTTTATCACCATGGTAATACCTCCTATCAGTCCGTTTTGCAAATACCAGTGGTGAGAACAACAGGTTAACTGCAAAATGCAAGCCTTCGATAGCTCAGATGGTAGAGCGGAGGACTGTAGAGGAGTGCAGACATCCTTAGGTCGCTGGTTCGATTCCGGCTCGAAGGACTTCTCTTTTAATCATAATGATTTTTTTGCATATGACCACATAATAATATCTAGACTTCTAGAATAAGTAGATGGGTATGAAATCACAATTTAATTTTGTTTTTTCTATGGAGAATAAATCCTCCCCATTTTCCAAATGCGGCTCTTCTATTCAGGTAATTACGGTACCTCACTTACATATTATCCAGAGCTAAGTTCAGGGACAATGGGGACCTGTGTAACACAGAGTTTACTGCAGTCTATAGCGCCAGCTTTACTGTATATTATATGGGTGATCAAAGGACCACATGTTTAAATCTCCCATGGAGAAAAATAAATAAAAAATTAGGAAACAAGAATTAAACTAAAACAGCCAAAAAAAACAAAAAACAAAACTATGCATAATTGTTATTGACCCGAACCATAATTTGATCACATTTATGATCCCCTATGATGAACATTGTTAGAAATTGCTTTGCTTGGTTCATTCTGCCTCCCAAAAAACACAATAAACAGTTATCAGTCAAACTTACCCCAAAATGGCACCAATACAGAATACAACTCAATCCCTAAAAACAAGCCCCAAACAGCTGTCGACAGACAATAAAAATGCTCTTGGTGTTTGAACAAGGTGAGAAAAAAGTGATTTTCATAGATAAAGGTTCCCTTAAGGCTGGGTTTTTCACTGTTATTAGGTCTTGTCTGTCAAACACTCAGGTGTCACTGCTGTTAAATTTGTCCCACTGTCTTCTCCTTTGGGTGTATTGTGGGGTTGAAAGCTGAGAGTTGGTGACAACTACTACAACCACCATATGTCAGTACAATGACCGTTGTGTGTAGAGACTCTGCTGCTTACATAACATAGTAGAGATATCATGTGACATCAGGTAGTCGTGGCCGAGTGGTTAAGGCGATGGACTAGAAATCCATTGGGGTCTCCCCGCGCAGGTTCAAATCCTGCCGACTACGATAAGGTATTTTTTTTTTACACACAAAACTAAATAAAGGTTTGGTGATTAGGGTTGCCGACTGTCCAGAAATTTCTGAAAAGTCAGTGTAAATAGGTAACTTTTTTCCTGTGTCCTTGAAAGAAAAATAGATGTGTTCATGATGTTTTATTTAACCGCCTCCGGACCGCCTAAAGCAGGATCGCGTTCCGGAGGCGGCTCACTCAGGCAGAGTCACGCATATACGCGTCATCTCGCGAGACGCAAGATTTCCTGTGAACACGCGCACACAGGCGCGCGCGTTCACAGGTACTGCAGGTAAGCGAGAGGATCTGCAGCCTGCCAGCGGCGATCATTCGCTCGCAGGCTGTAGATGTGATTTTTTTAACCCCTAACAGGTATATTAGACGCTGTTTTGATAACAGCGTCTAATATACCTGGTACCTGGTCCTCTGGTGGTCCCTTTTGCTTGGATCGACCACCAGAGGACACAGGCAGCTCTGTAATAAGTAGCACCAAGCACCACTACACTACACCCCCCCTTATCACTTATTAACCCCTTATTAACCCCTGATCACCCCATATAGACTCCCTGATCACCCCCCTGTCATTGATCTTCCCCCTGTAAGGCTCCATTCAAACGTCCGTATGTGTTTTACGGATCCACAGATCCATGGATCGGATCCGCAAAACACATACGGACGTCTGAATGGAGCCTTACAGGGGGGTGATCAATGACAGGGGGGTGATCACCCCATATAGACTCCCTGATCACCCCCCTGTCATTGATCACCCCCCTGTAAGGCTCCATTCAAACGTCCGTATGTGTTTTACGGATCCACGGATCCATGGATCGGATCCGCAAAACACATACGGACGTCTGAATGGAGCCTTACAGGGGGGGTGATCAATGACAGGGGGGTGATCACCCCATATAGACTCCCTGATCACCCCCCTGTCATTAATCATCCCCTGTAAGGCTCCATTGAGACGTTCGTATGTGTTTTACGGATCCACGGATGCATGGATCGGATCCGCAAAACACATACGGACGTCTGAATGGAGCCTTACAGGGGGGGTGATCAATGACAGGGGGGTGATCACCCCATATAGACTCCCTGATCACCGCCCTGTCATTGATCACCCCCCTGTAAGGCTCCAATCAGACTTTTTTTTGGCACAAGTTAGTGGAAATTGATTTTTTTTTTGTTTAGTTTTTTCTTACAAAGTCTCATATTCCACTAACTTGTGACAAAAAATTAAATCTCACATGAACTCACCATACCCCTCACGGAATCCAAATGCGTAAATTTTTTTAGACATTTAGATTCCAGACTTCTTCTCACGCTTTAGGGCCCCTAAAATTCCAGGGCAGTATACATACCCCACATGTGACCCCATTTTGGAAAGAAGACACCCCAAGGTATTTCGTGAGGGGCATGGCGAGTTCATGTAAAATTTTATTTTTTGTCACAAGTTAGTGGAATATGAGACTTTGTAAGAGAAAAAATAAAAAAATAAAAATCATTTTCCGCTAACTTGTTCCAAAAAAAAGAAAAATATTCTAGGAACTCGCCATGCCCCTCACAGAATATCTTGGGGTGTCTTCTTTCCAAAATGGGGTCACTTGTGGGGTACTTATACTGCCTTGGCATTTTAGGGGACCTAAAGTGTGAGAAGTAGTTTGGAATCAAAATGTGTAAAAAAATGCCCTGTGAAATCCTAAAGGTGCTCTTTTGAATATGGGCCCCTATGCCCACCTAGGCTGCAAAAAACTGTCATACATGTGGTATTGCCGTACTCAGGAGAAGTTAGGCAATATGTTTTGTGGTGTCTGTTTACATATACCCCTGCTGGGTTAGAGAAATATCTCTCTAAAAGACAACTTTTCCCATTTGTTTATACAAAGTTGTCATTTGACAGAGATATTTATCTCACCCATCATGGGCATGTGTAAAAAGACACCCCAAAACACATTGCCCAACTTCTCCTGAGTACGGCGATACCACATGTGTGACAGTTTTTTGCAGCCTAGGTGGGCAAAGGGGCCCACATTCCAAAGAGCACCTTTAGGATTTCACAGGGCATTTTTTACACATTTTGATTTCAAACTACTTCTCACGCATTAGGGCCCCTAAAATGCCAGGGCAGTATAACTACCCCACAAGTGACCCCATTTTGGAAAGAAGACACCCCAAGGTATTTCGTGATGGGCATAGTGAGTTCGTGGAAGTTTTTATTTTTTGTCACAAGTTAGTGGAATATGAGACTTTGTAAGAAAAAAATAAAAATAAAAAAAATCATCATTTTCCGCTAACTTGTGACAAAAAATAAAAAGTTCTATGAACTCATTATGCCCATCAGCGAATACCTTAGGGTGTCTACTTTCCGAAATGGGGTCATTTGTGGGGTGTTTTTACTGTCTGGGAATTGTAGAACCTCAGAAAACATGACAGGTGCTCAGAGTCAGAGCTGCTTCAAAAAGCGGAAATTCACATTTTTGTACCATAGTTTGTAAACGCTATAACTTTTACCCAAACCATTTTTTTTTAACCAAACATTTTTTTTATCAAAGACATGTAGAACAATAAATTTAGAGAAAAATTTATATTGAAATGTAGTTTTTTTTGAAAAATTTTACAACTGAAAGTGAAAAATTTAATTTTTTTGCAAAAATTTAGGTAAAGTTCGATTAATAACAAAAAAAGTCAAAATGTCAGCAGCAATGAAATACCAACAAATGAAAGCTCTATTAGTGAGAAGAAAAGGAGGTAAAATCCATTTGGGTGGTAAGTTGCATGACCGAGCAATAAACCGTGAAAGTTGTGTAGTGCAGAATTGTAAAAAGTGGTCTGGTCATTAAGGGTGTTTAAGCTAGGGGAGCTGAGGTGGTTAAGGCTGGTGGTACTTGACTAGAATATTTCAGTGCTAATTATCATTTTTCAGGTCACAGTAAATGCTGGTAATTAGGTGTTATCAGTATATTGAGCTGTAGACATTTATTACTTATAATTTTTATCATTCATTATGGTTTTCCAATATGTCCGTAAAAAAATGTTGGCTATCCGTGATTTTGGGATAAGTTGTCCAGAAAAAAGAAAAATTCTGGACCCTGATGGTGATCCCTGTGTTAAAGAGGACCTTTCACTAGAATAAAACATCTAAACTAACTATACAGACATGGAGAGCGGCACCCAGGGATCTCCCTGCACTTACTGTTATCCCTGGGCGCCGCTCCGTTCTCCCGTTATAGCCTCCGGTATCTTCATAGTTAGGCTCCACCCAGGGGAACCTGCCGGCGTCTCATTCTCCCATGCTGTAGCGCTGGCCAATCGCAGCGCTCAGCTCATAGCCTGAGAGAAAAAAAAGCCTCTCAGGCTATGAGCTGAGCGCTGTGATTGGCCAGCGCTACAGCATGGGAGAATGAGACGCCTAGAGGTTTTCCTGGGTGGAGCCTAACTATGAAGATACCGGAGGCTATACCGGGAGAATGGAGTGGCGCCCAGGTATAACAGTAAGTGCAGGGAGATCCCTGGGCGCCGCTCTACACGTCTGTATAGTTAGTTTAGATGTTTTATTCTAGTGAAAGGTCCTCTTTAAGGAACTGGGTGACCTCAGAGCCAAAGGTTCTTCTAGGTTGAGGTTTGTTGTATCTCTTGGTGTCTGTGCTAGATATAGCCCCATGTTCCTGAATCCTAGCCTGACCAGCTTTACATGGATGGTATAGAACAGTTTCTGAGTGGTCAGTGAATGCAGGATTCTAGAAGACCACCATGATGATTACTTCTGGACACCACTCAGCTCTGTATCTTGCTTCCCAGACACCGTTGGATCTTCACTTTCAAGGACCTCCTCACTCTCTCTGATTGTATTATTCATTGAATAGCTCTGTTATTATGTGTGCAGTGTTATCTGCTTACTTTATGGTGGTATTATTTGTGCACTGTACAGTGTTATTTACATTGTGTGGCATCGCAAAGTATATTTTTAAGTGTATGGTGGAGGCAGCATGAGCCCTGGTGATGATGGAATCTGAAGAGTCTGGTTCTTCTTCTACAGGGTGCTGTGGATACTGCATACGTGTTCCGTGGACACATAGGACGTACCAGTGGTTAGAACAACAGGTTACATGCAGCACGCAAGCCTTTGATAGCTCAGCTGGTAGAGCGGAGGACCGTAGAGGACACATAGGCATCCTTAGGTCGCTGGCTCGAAGGACTTCTCTTGTAACAATATTTATTTTGGATTAGACTACATAATAATTTTTAGAATAAGTAGATGGATATGAAATCATAATTAAATGTTTTTTAAGGAGTAGAGATCCCCCTCCCTTCTTAATGCGGTTCTTCTATTCAGATAATTACGGTGCCTTATACAGAGGAAAATTCTCTTTCTTTGGACACTTTCCTTGTTAGCAGGGCTTGGATTGTTTTGGGAGAAGAGTATGACTTCTATGTCTCCTATAACAGGTTTTTCAGGTCTCCATGTTACCATAGACTATTGTGGGCAATGGAGACCGGAATGTGACCAAGACCTATATTTCCTCCAGTCACATCCAGAGCTGCAGTCTCAATTCAAATGTTATATATCCACAATCCTGCTGTTATGTCACACTCCAGTCACATTCAGAGCTGGAGCCTCTATTCTTATATGATATTACACTCCAGTCACATACAGAGCTGAAATCACAATTCTGCTGTTATATCACACTCCGGTCACAGACAGAGATGCAGTCACAATTCTGCTTTTACATCATGAACTCTTGCAGTCTCACATGTTCTCACTTCCTGTCCCTGTGCATTGAGGGACGTGTCGTTTTCTCTACCTCAGTGGACTGCACATTGTGTAAAGACTACATATCCCACAATGCAGCAGAAGCAGAGCGTGCTCAGTGCACTCCCTGAACCAGCAGGGGGCGGTGCACAGAGTAATGATGAACAGCTGGAGAGGCAGCAAGTAAGTGATGGCAGGAGGAGAGAGCTCAGAGGTGGAGGATGGTATTCTCAAATTATTAGACGATCTGCTGCAGTCAGCATTTCCATCAGGGCTCCTGCCCAATGTACACATTGGCCATCTGCATGAAGATGTCTGCAATTCTTCTCTCCACACTTGGTTGTAGTGACACAGATAGTGTTGAGCGAACTTGTGTTTCAAGTTCGGCGTACAAAGTTCAGGTTATGGTCCGTGGTAACGGAATCCATAAAGGAATTCTTAGATAACCTGTACCTGAACTTTGTACTCCAAGCTTGAAACAGAAGTTCGCTCAACACTAGACACAGACACCCATCATGGCGGCCACGATGAGCATTACCAGGTTTACCGTACTGTCCCTGGTTTTATATCTCATCTTCTATAGAGACACCATGTTTTCCTTTTCCCCCTTGACCTCAAGGTGCTGATGGTCCAGCATGGGGCTTACAGAAAGCTCTGTCTGCCATGGAAACTATTCAGCTCTAGAGATGGCCAGTTCGCAGTGTTCGCCCACAAACACATGCGATCTGCCATCTTAACTGACAAGTCCGGCGAGGCACAGGTAAGTCCTTACCTGTGCCTGTGCACGAGCCGGTCTGAAATGAAATGTTCTTGGAACGGCCTACTCCCGGAGACAGCATTTCATTTCAGACCGGCTCGCACACAGGCACAGGTAAGGACTTACCTGTGCCTCGCCGGACTTGTCAGTTAAGATGGCAGATCGCATGTGTTTGTGGGCGAACACTGAGAACTGGCCATCACTGTTCAGCTCCCAGCAGTTTCATCACGGTGGGGCTGATCAGAGGACAATGGGAGCTCCCCGCCTCCTCCCCTCTCTACTCTCTCCTCACAATCCCCCTCCCTTCTCATCTGTCTTCATACCCCTCCTCCCCCTCTCTACTCTCTCCTCATGTTCCTCTTCCCCCTCCCTACTCTCCTCACATTCCTCCTCCCCCTCTCTACTCTCCTCACATTCCTCCTCCCCCTCTCTAGTCTCCTCACATTCATCCTCTCTCTCTACTCTCCTCACATTCCTCCTCTCTCTCTACTCTCCTCACATTCCTCCTCCCCCTCTCTACTCTCCTCACATTCCTCCTCCCCCTCTCTACTCTCTGCTCACATTCCTCCTCCCCCCTCTACTCTCCTCACATACCTCCTCCCTCTTAAATCTCTCCTCACATTCCTCCTCCCCCTCTACTCTCCTCACATTCCTCCTCCCCCTCTCTACTATCTCCTCACATTCCTCCTCCCCCTCTCTACTCTCCTCACATTCCTCCTCTCTCTCTACTCTCCTAACATTCCTCCTCCCCCTCTCTACTCTCCTCACATTCCTCCTCCCCCTCTCTACTCTCCTCACATTCCTCCTCCCCCTCTCTACTCTCTCCTCACATTCCTCCTCCCCCCTCTACTCTCCTCACATACCTCCTCCCTCTTAAATCTCTCCTCACATTCCTCCTCCCCCTCTACTCTCCTCACATACCTCCTCCCTCTTGAATCTCTCCTCACATTCCTCCTCCCCCTCTCTACTCTCCTCACATTCCTCCTCCCCCTCTCTACTCTCCTCACACTCCTCCTCCCCCTCTCTACTCTCCTCACATTCCTCCTCCCCCTCTCTACTCTCCTCACATTCCTCCTCCCCCTCTCTACTCTCCTCACATTCCTCCTCCCCCTCTCTCCTCTCCTCACATTCCTCCTCCCCCTCTCTCCTCTCATTCCTCCTCCCCCTCTCTACTCTCCTCACATACCTCCTCTCTCTCTAATCTCTCCTCACATTCCTCCTCCCCCTTCCTACTCTCCTCACATTCCTCCTCCCTCTTGAATCTCTCCTCACATTCCTCCTTCCCTTCTCTACTCTCTCCTCACACTCCTCCTCTCTCTCTACTCTCTCCTCACACTCCTCCTCTCTCTCTACTCTCTCCTCACATTCCTCCTCCCCCTCTCTACTCTCCTCACATTCCTCCTCCCCTCTCTACTCTCCTCACACTCCTCCTCCCCCTCTCTTCTCTCCTCACATTCCTCCTCCCCCTCTCTACTCTCCTCACATTCCTCCTCCCCCCTCTCTACTCTGCTCACATTCCTTTTCCCCCTCTCTACTCTCTCCTCACATTCCTCCTCCCCTCTCTATTCTCCTCACATTCCTCCTCCCCCTCTCTACTCTCCTCACATACCTCCTCCCCCTCTCTACTCTCCTCACATTCCTTTTCCCCCTCTCTACTCTCTCCTCACATTCCTCCTCCCCCTCTCTACTCTCCTCACACTCCTCCTCCCCCTCTCTACTCTCCTCACATTCCCCCTCCCCTCTCTACTCTCCTCACACTCCTCCTCCCCCTCTCTACTCTCCTCACATTCCTCCTCCCCCTCTCTACTCTCCTCACACTCCTCCTCCCCCTCTCTACTCTCCTCACACTCCTCCTCCCCCTCTCTACTCTCCTCACATTTCTCCCCCCCCTCTCTACTCTCCTCACATTCCTTCTCCCCCTCTCTACTCTCCTCACATTCCTCCTCCCCCTCTCTACTCTCCTCACATTTCTCTTCCCCCTCTCTACTCTCCTCACACTCCTCCTCCCCCTCTCTACTCTCCCCACATTTCTCTTCCCCCTCTCTACTCTCCTCACACTCCTCCTCCCCTCTCTACTCTCCTCACATTCCTCCTCCCCCTCTCTACTCTCCTCACATTCCTCCTCCCCCTCTCTACTCTCCTCACATTCCTCCTCCCCCTCTCTACTCTCCTCACATTCCTTTTCCCCCTCTCTACTCTCTCCTCACATTCCTCCTCCCCCTCTCTACTCTCCTCACACTCCTCCTCCCCTCTCTACTCTCCTCACATTCCCCCTCCCCTCTCTACTCTCCTCACACTCCTCCTCCCCCTCTCTACTCTCCTCACATTCCTCCTCCCCCTCTCTACTCTCCTCACACTCCTCCTCCCCCTCTCTACTCTCCTCACACTCCTCCTCCCCCTCTCTACTCTCCTCACATTCCTCCTCCCCCTCTCTACTCTCCTCACATTCCTTCTCCCCCTCTCTACTCTCCTCACATTCCTCCTCCCCCTCTCTACTCTCCTCACATTTCTCTTCCCCCTCTCTACTCTCCTCACACTCCTCCTCCCCCTCTCTACTCTCCCCACATTTCTCTTCCCCCTCTCTACTCTCCTCACACTCCTCCTCCCCTCTCTACTCTCCTCACATTCCTCCTCCCCCTCTCTACTCTCCTCACATTCCTCCTCCCCCTCTCTACTCTCCTCACATTCCTCCTCCCCCTCTCTACTCTCCTCACATTCCTCCTCCCCTCTCTACTCTCCTCACATTCCTCCTCCCCCTCTCTACTCTCCTCACACTCCTCCTCCCCCTCTCTACTCTCCTCACACTCCTCCCCCCCTCTCTACTCTCCTCACACTCCTTCTCCCCCTCTCTACTCTCCTCACATTCCTTTTCCCCCTCTCTACTCTCTCCTCACATTCCTCCTCCCCTCTTTACTCTCCTCACATTCCTCCTCCCCCTCTCTACTCTCCTCACATTCCTTCTCCCCCTCTCTACTCTCCTCACATTCCTCCTCCTCCCCTCTACTCTCCTCACCCCCCTCTCTACTCTCCTCACATTCCTCCTCCCCCTCTATACTCTCCTCACACTCCTCCTCCCCCTCTCTACTCTCCTCACACTCCTCCTCCCCCTCTCTCCACACTTGGTTGTAGTGACACAGATAGTGTTGAGCGAACTTGTGTTTCAAGTTCGGCGTACAAAGTTCAGGTTATGGTCCGTGGTAACGGAATCCATAAAGGAATTCTTAGATAACCTGTACCTGAACTTTGTACTCCAAGCTTGAAACAGAAGTTCGCTCAAGACTAGACACAGACACCCATCATGGCGGCCACGATGAGCATTACCAGGTTTACCGTACTGTCCCTGGTTTTATATCTCATCTTCTATAGAGACACCATGTTTTCCTTTTCCCCCTTGACCTCAAGGTGCTGATGGTCCAGCATGGGGCTTACAGAAAGCTCTGTCTGCCATGGAAACTATTCAGCTCTAGAGATGGCCAGTTCGCAGTGTTCGCCCACAAACACATGCGATCTGCCATCTTAACTGACAAGTCCGGCGAGGCACAGGTAAGTCCTTACCTGTGCCTGTGCACGAGCCGGTCTGAAATGAAATGCGGTCTCCGGGAGCAGGCAGTTCCGAGAATGTTCTTGGAACGGCCTACTCCCGGAGACAGCATTTCATTTCAGACCGGCTCGCACACAGGCACAGGTAAGGACTTACCTGTGCCTCGCCGGACTTGTCAGTTAAAGGGTTTCTATCACTTTGTTTCACCTATTTAGCTGTCAGACACTAGCGATCCGCTAGTGTCTGCTTTATCTAACCATCCTAATATAAGAGCTTATTGTCCTGCCGTTTAGCTAAAAAAATAACTTATATAGATATGCAAATGAGCCTCTAGGTGCTATGGGGGCGTGATTAGCACCTAGAGGCTCCGTCTACCTTAACAAACTGCCGCCGCCCAGCGCGTCCCTCCAGCCCGCCCATCTCCAGCTGAAGCGATCCTCTCCGTGCGCGTCTCTGTTCTGCGCATGCGCAGTGAATGTCTGATCGCTTCCCTGCTCAGACATCTCCACTGCGCCTGTTCCTCGGAGCACTATGACGTCATCGGCGCAGGCGCAGTGGAGATGTCTGAGCAGGGAAGCGATCAGACATTCACTGCGCATGCGCCGAATACGAGGAGCATCGCATTCCGGAGGAGATGGGCGGGCTGGAGGGACGCGCTGGGCGGCGGCAGTTTGTTAAGGTAGACGGAGCCTCTAGGTGCTAATCACGCCCCCATAGCACCTAGAGGCTCATTTGCATATCTATATAAGTTATTTTTTTAGCTAAACGGCAGGACAATAAGCTCTTATATTAGGATGGTTAGATAAAGCAGACACTAGCGGATCGCTAGTGTCTGACAGCTAAATAGGTGAAACGAAGTGATAGAAACCCTTTAAGATGGCAGATCGCATGTGTTTGTGGGCGAACACTGAGAACTGGCCATCACTGTTCAGCTCCCTGCAGTTTCATCACGGTGGGGCTGATCAGAGGACAATGGGAGCTCCCCGCCTCCTCCCCTCTCTACTCTCTCCTCACAATCCCCCTCCCTTCTCATCTGTCTTCATACCCCTCCTCCCCCTCTCTACTCTCTCCTCATGTTCCTCTTCCCCCTCCCTACTCTCCTCACATTCCTCCTCCCCCTCTCTACTCTCCTCACATTCCTCCTCCCCCTCTCTAGTCTCCTCACATTCATCCTCTCTCTCTACTCTCCTCACATTCCTCCTCTCTCTCTACTCTCCTCACATTCCTCCTCCCCCTCTCTACTCTCCTCACATTCCTCCTCCCCCTCTCTACTCTCTGCTCACATTCCTCCTCCCCCCTCTACTCTCCTCACATACCTCCTCCCTCTTAAATCTCTCCTCACATTCCTCCTCCCCCTCTACTCTCCTCACATTCCTCCTCCCCCTCTCTACTATCTCCTCACATTCCTCCTCCCCCTCTCTACTCTCCTCACATTCCTCCTCTCTCTCTACTCTCCTAACATTCCTCCTCCCCCTCTCTACTCTCCTCACATTCCTCCTCCCCCTCTCTACTCTCCTCACATTCCTCCTCCCCCTCTCTACTCTCTCCTCACATTCCTCCTCCCCCCTCTACTCTCCTCACATACCTCCTCCCTCTTAAATCTCTCCTCACATTCCTCCTCCCCCTCTACTCTCCTCACATACCTCCTCCCTCTTGAATCTCTCCTCACATTCCTCCTCCCCCTCTCTACTCTCCTCACATTCCTCCTCCCCCTCTCTACTCTCCTCACACTCCTCCTCCCCCTCTCTACTCTCCTCACATTCCTCCTCCCCCTCTCTACTCTCCTCACATTCCTCCTCCCCCTCTCTACTCTCCTCACATTCCTCCTCCCCCTCTCTCCTCTCCTCACATTCCTCCTCCCCCTCTCTCCTCTCATTCCTCCTCCCCCTCTCTACTCTCCTCACATACCTCCTCTCTCTCTAATCTCTCCTCACATTCCTCCTCCCCCTTCCTACTCTCCTCACATTCCTCCTCCCTCTTGAATCTCTCCTCACATTCCTCCTTCCCTTCTCTACTCTCTCCTCACACTCCTCCTCTCTCTCTACTCTCTCCTCACACTCCTCCTCTCTCTCTACTCTCTCCTCACATTCCTCCTCCCCCTCTCTACTCTCCTCACATTCCTCCTCCCCTCTCTACTCTCCTCACACTCCTCCTCCCCCTCTCTACTCTCCTCACATTCCTCCTCCCCCTCTCTACTCTCCTCACATTCCTCCTCCCCCCTCTCTACTCTGCTCACATTCCTTTTCCCCCTCTCTACTCTCTCCTCACATTCCTCCTCCCCTCTCTATTCTCCTCACATTCCTCCTCCCCCTCTCTACTCTCCTCACATACCTCCTCCCCCTCTCTACTCTCCTCACATTCCTTTTCCCCCTCTCTACTCTCTCCTCACATTCCTCCTCCCCCTCTCTACTCTCCTCACACTCCTCCTCCCCCTCTCTACTCTCCTCACATTCCCCCTCCCCTCTCTACTCTCCTCACACTCCTCCTCCCCCTCTCTACTCTCCTCACATTCCTCCTCCCCCTCTCTACTCTCCTCACACTCCTCCTCCCCCTCTCTACTCTCCTCACACTCCTCCTCCCCCTCTCTACTCTCCTCACATTTCTCCTCCCCCTCTCTACTCTCCTCACATTCCTTCTCCCCCTCTCTACTCTCCTCACATTCCTCCTCCCCCTCTCTACTCTCCTCACATTTCTCTTCCCCCTCTCTACTCTCCTCACACTCCTCCTCCCCCTCTCTACTCTCCCCACATTTCTCTTCCCCCTCTCTACTCTCCTCACACTCCTCCTCCCCTCTCTACTCTCCTCACATTCCTCCTCCCCCTCTCTACTCTCCTCACATTCCTCCTCCCCCTCTCTACTCTCCTCACATTCCTCCTCCCCCTCTCTACTCTCCTCACATTCCTTTTCCCCCTCTCTACTCTCTCCTCACATTCCTCCTCCCCCTCTCTACTCTCCTCACACTCCTCCTCCCCCTCTCTACTCTCCTCACATTCCCCCTCCCCTCTCTACTCTCCTCACACTCCTCCTCCCCCTCTCTACTCTCCTCACATTCCTCCTCCCCCTCTCTACTCTCCTCACACTCCTCCTCCCCCTCTCTACTCTCCTCACACTCCTCCTCCCCCTCTCTACTCTCCTCACATTCCTCCTCCCCCTCTCTACTCTCCTCACATTCCTTCTCCCCCTCTCTACTCTCCTCACATTCCTCCTCCCCCTCTCTACTCTCCTCACATTTCTCTTCCCCCTCTCTACTCTCCTCACACTCCTCCTCCCCCTCTCTACTCTCCCCACATTTCTCTTCCCCCTCTCTACTCTCCTCACACTCCTCCTCCCCTCTCTACTCTCCTCACATTCCTCCTCCCCCTCTCTACTCTCCTCACATTCCTCCTCCCCCTCTCTACTCTCCTCACATTCCTCCTCCCCCTCTCTACTCTCCTCACATTCCTCCTCCCCTCTCTACTCTCCTCACATTCCTCCTCCCCCTCTCTACTCTCCTCACACTCCTCCTCCCCCTCTCTACTCTCCTCACACTCCTCCCCCCCTCTCTACTCTCCTCACACTCCTTCTCCCCCTCTCTACTCTCCTCACATTCCTTTTCCCCCTCTCTACTCTCTCCTCACATTCCTCCTCCCCTCTTTACTCTCCTCACATTCCTCCTCCCCCTCTCTACTCTCCTCACATTCCTTCTCCCCCTCTCTACTCTCCTCACATTCCTCCTCCTCCCCTCTACTCTCCTCACCCCCCTCTCTACTCTCCTCACATTCCTCCTCCCCCTCTATACTCTCCTCACACTCCTCCTCCCCCTCTCTACTCTCCTCACACTCCTCCTCCCCCTCTATACTCTCCTCACACTCCTCCTCCCCCTCTCTACTCTCCTCACACTCCTCCTCCCCCTCTATACTCTCCTCACACTCCTCCTCCCCCTCTCTACTCTCCTCACACTCCTCCTCCCCCTCTCTACTCTCCTCACATTCCTCCTCCCCCTCTCTACTCTCCTCACATTCCTCCTCCCCCTCTCTACTCTCCTCACTTTCCTCCTCCCCCTCTCTACTCTCCTCACATTCCTCCTCCCCCTCTCTACTCTCCTCACTTTCCTCCTCCCCCTCTATACTCTCCTCACACTCCTCCTCCCCTCTCTGCTCTCTCCTCACACTCCTCCTCCCCTCTCTGCTCTCTCCTCACACTTCTCCTCCCCCTCTATACTCTCCTCCCACTCCTCCTCCCCCTCTCTACTCTCCTCACACTCCTCCTCCCCCTCTCTACTCTCCTCACATTCCTCCTCCCCCTCTCTACTCTCCTCACATTCCTCCTCCCCCTCTCTACTCTCTACTCTCCTCACATTCCTCCTCCCCCTCTCTACTCTCCTCACATTCCTCCTCCCCCTCTCTACTCTCCTCACTTTCCTCCTCCCCCTCTCTACTCTCCTCACATTCCTCCTCCCCCTCTCTACTCTCCTCACATTCCTCCTCCCCCTCTCTACTCTCCTCACACTCCTCCTCCCCCTCTCTACTCTCCTCACATTTCTCCTCCCCCTCTCTACTCTCCTCACACTCCTCCTCTCTACTCTCCTCACATTCCTCCTCCCCCTCTCTACTCTCCTCACACTCCTCCTCCCCCTCTCTACTCTCCTCACATTCCTCCTCCCCCTCTCTACTCTCCTCACACTCCTCCTCTCTACTCTCCTCACATTCCTCCTCCCCCTCTCTACTCTCCTCATACTCCTCCTCCCCCTCTCTACTCTCCTCACATTCCTCCTCCCCCTCTCTACTCTCCTCACATTCCTCCTCCCCCTCTCTACTCTCCTCACACTCCTCCTTCTCCTCTCTACTCTCCTCACATTCCTCCTCCCCCTCTCTTCTCTCTCCTCACATTCCTCCTCCCCTCTCTACTCTCCTCACATTCCTCCTCCCCCTCTCTACTCTCCTCACACTCCTCCTCCCTCTGTACTCTTTTCACATTCCTCCTCCCCCTCTCTACTCTCCTCACATTCCTCCTCCCCCTCTCTTCTCTCCTCACACTCCTCCTCCCCCTCTCTACTCTCCTCACACTCCTCCTCCCCCTCTCTACTCTCCTCACATTCCTCCTCCTCCTCTCTACTCTCCTCACATTCCTCCTCCCCCTCTCTACTCTCCTCACACTCCTCCTCCCCCTCTCTACTCTCCTCACACTCCTCCTCCCCTTCTGTACTCTCTGTTCACACTCCCCATCTCTTCTCATCTCCTTTCTCTTGATTGTATAATATCTGTATTCACATTACAAGTATGCACTGACAATGTAAATGATAAGAAGGCACCTCGTCTGTGATCACAGAGTTATTATTCATATAATATAGTATATAACCTCTCTCCCTTATGCAGAAAATGATCCATTAGGCCCCAGGTGCAATCACTACCTCCATACACCCTATAGCTGTGTCCCTCATAGGAATGCATTACCTTTATGTGGTCCTGAGAATCTGATTTATTATTTATTTTGTCCTATTTTCAATGTTTTACCTTCCTCGCATAGTTTTTCAGTTGTACTTTAAATTATCAAGGAAAAGGCGGGGAAAAAAAATTCTACTTCCCATACCGGGAGTCGAACCCGGGCCGCCTGGGTGAAAACCAGGAATCCTAACCGCTAGACCATATGGGAGAGGTGTGACACATGTGCTGTCTGCAGCCTTACAACAGTGCAAATGCTGTATAAGTTGCTGAACCATTAACTATTTCCCTGCCTGCTGTTAAGTGGAGCTGTAGGATGTGTCCCTGGGATGAAGGTGGTGACTAATCTAACTGCACAGAGAAACCTTATCTTCCTAATAGACATTCCACCTAAAAACTAAAAGTCGTTACTCTGAATCACCAAAGGACATTCTACACAGTGAAATCTTAATTTTCTCAGTATTTAGGTTTTAGCTGCGCAAAGGAGAAAATATAATCAAAAATGTCCTTCGAACCGGAATCGAACCAGTGACCTAAGGATGTCTGCATTTCCTCTACAGTCCTCCGCTCTACCATCTGAGCTATCGAAGGTGCTGGTTGTGGTGATCTCTACAGGGGATTAACTACATAATGAGACAGAGTGCCTCCAATGATAGGAGCTAAAAGTAAATGATGGGTGTGGTAATCTAGAGCTCTCCGACTGCGAAGGTTATCAGGAGGTGGAGACCAGAGTTGTCAGTGACTTGGCGTTAAACTAAACAGGACAACTCCACTTGATCACTACGGGAAGGGGGGGGGGGGGTTGCAATCTGTTTTAGTGTGTATTATAACGCGACTCAAGTAGTCACCAGACTGTGAGGGGCACATTTGTTTTAGACTTTAGTCTTTTTTTCTTTTGTCTCTTTTAGTACTGAAAGTTCGCCTGTTTTGGAGGCATTTGCGCCTCATTTCCCTGTTTTGATTTTTCAGACTAAGGGCTCATGCACGCGACAGTTGTATTCTTTGCGGATCGGATGCAGACCCATTCACTTCAAAGGGGCCACGAAAGATGCGGACAGAACGTGGTATGTCCGTTTCACGGCCGAGCAAAAAAGATAGAACATGTCATTTTTGTTCGTTTTGCAGGAAAGGACAGTCCGTTCTGCGAAATGCAGAAAGCACACGTCCGGTATCCGCGTTCTGCGGATCTGCAATTTGCGGACTGCAAAAACAACGTCCGTGAGCCCTTACTCAGAAGTTTTCAAACTTTTACGCCAAGATGATGCTTTTGTAAGCGTACATGAGAATACATGTGTACCTGTGCATATGCTGGAGGAGAATGAAGATACAGGAAGTGTAGTACACAGAAGAAGGGGTGGAGCAAGTAAAATAAATGAGTCACAGATATCACGAGCAAGAAAAACAAGTGCATTACCAAAAACGGCCACTAGATCTGAGCATATAACCAAATATAGAATATCATATGAATTAAACTATATAGATTTTACTGCGTAGCAGCACAGCTGTATTACACCTACTAATTTTTCAGAGAATAATCGCTAACAAACTGTCATGCCCTGCTCAGGCTATGTGCGGAGGTCTGCCAGATTAGCAGCACGTGTGTAGCCTTTTGTTTTGTTTTGCAGTTGAGCTAGATCTGCCTCCCTTCAGGTGCACTGGGTGGGGTCGTTGGTTTAAGTTTAAATTACACCCACTTCCAGTGTCCTGTGGGGGTTATAGCTTCTGTCTGGCTCTGTGAATGGAAGAAGGATTTGCTGTTCCTGCTCTGAAAAGATAAGTTGGTTTTTGTTTTATTGTGGTTGGCTGTCTAGGCTGTTAGAGAGACGCCTGCCCCATCCAGGTTCTGAGGGAGCAGGCTGCCTCTATCCCCCTTTCACCATCTTAGGGATTCTAGGGAATTTTCAGCCCAGGCACGAGGACACGTTATTCCCATCTTCAGGGTCTGAACGTGGGCATATGTTCTTCAGGATTGCTCAGTGAGGGCATCATTTAGGATGTAAAGCAAGGTAGAACTATCTGCTTGAGGTCTACTATGTGGACATACGTTTGGTAACTATACGTAGAGAAGCTGACCACAGAGCATCCTTTTCGAATGACTGGAGACTCTAGCTCAAAAGAAGACACATCACTCCAGCCTTCGACCAAAATCAAACTTGTGGAAGCTCAGAACAAGGAAAGGATGTTGGGGCATGTTTATCATGTGAGTACAGTTTCGCACCTGTTTCAGGTTTAAAGTTTCAGTTTCTCCTATTTATCGCGTGTTTCTGTCGTGTTGATAAATCCGTTTGTTGCCTTTCTTTTGCAATTGTTTTAAGGTTGTATTTACGGTCGTATTTTCTTGGTCTTGGTCTGTTGTGGCTTTGAAAGTTGCTCATCTAAAGCTTTGGAAAGCAGCAGTTTTCCTCGAAAAGCCGCAAATATGTCATCCAATAGTCGCACAATAAACTAACAAAGTCGCAGACACCGCCGGTACATGTCTTTTGTATAAAATTTCTGCCAAAAGGTGGCACTAATATAAGGGACACAATGTGGCATAACTACTGAAGGGGGGCACAATGTGGGCATTACTGCCAAAAAGGGGGCATATTTTGGGCATATCTACTGAAAGGGGGTACACAATGTGGGCATGACTACTAAAAAATGAGGGCACAAGGTGGACATGTCGACTGAACAGGGGCACAATGTGGCATTATTACTGAAGGGGGCATAATGTGGGCACAACTACTCAAAAGGGGTCACAATGTGGGCATGATGACTGAAAGGGGGGCACAATGTGGGCATAACAACTGAAAGGGGGCACAATGTGGGCATAACAACTGAAAGGGGGCACAATGTGGGCATAACAACTGAAAGGGGGCACAATGTGGGCATAACAACTGAAAGGGGGCACAATGTGGGCATAAAAAACTGAAAGGGGCGCATAATGTGGACATTACTACTGAAATGAGGCACAGTGTGGGCATATCTACTGAAAAAGGAGCAAAATATAGGCATAACTACTGAAAAGAGTGTACAATGTGGGCATAACTACTGAACGGGGCGCATAATGTGGACATTATTACTGAAAGGGAGGAACAATGTGGGCATCACTACTGTGAGGGGGCAAAATGTAGATATAACTAATATGTAAGGGGACTGAGCCAGATTGGGCATGTATACATGAGCACTGAACAGAGTTAGAGGCTAAGTATTATAAAATTTGCCATGGTGCATTACGTTGCTATTGCCAGTCCTTGCCATATTCAAAGGTTGGGAGGTATAGAATGGCGTTTGTTTAGGAAAAAATAAAACCTGTTAATATGGGGTTTTTAGTAGTAAAAAAA
The DNA here is from genome assembly GCF_905171765.1 of Bufo bufo. Classification (NCBI taxonomy): domain Eukaryota; kingdom Metazoa; phylum Chordata; class Amphibia; order Anura; family Bufonidae; genus Bufo; species Bufo bufo. The sequence goes on along the minus strand of NC_053392.1, from coordinate 21,171,763 downwards.
ATTATGTCTGAGAAAATTTGAGTTTGAAGGAACCTAAAAGTTTTCTCACCTGGATTGCTTACCCCATGAGGATCATAGCCCCACACAGTATCTAGTATAACACCCTCAGCCCCACACAGTATATAGTATAACACCCCCAGCCCCACACAGTATATAGTATAACACCCTCAGCCCCCACACTGTATATAGTATAACACCCTCAGCCCCACACTGTATATAGTATAACACCCTCAGCCCCACACAGTATATAGTATAACACCCTCAGCCCCACACTGTATATAGTATAACACACCCAGCCCCACACTGTATATAGTATAACACACCCAGCCCCACACTGTATATAGTATAACACCTCCAGCCCACACACTGTATATAGTATAACACCCTCAGCCCCACACTGTATATACACTGCTCAAAAAATAAAGGGAACACAAAAATAACACATCCTAGATCTGAAATAATTAAATATTCTTCTGAAATACTTTGTTCTTTACATAGTTGAATGTGCTGACAACAAAATCACACAAAAATAAAGAAATGGAAATCTATTTTTTCAACCCATGGAGGTCTGGATTTGGAGTCACACTCAAAATTAAAGTGGAAAAACACACTACAGGCTGATCCAACTTTGATGTAATGTCCTTAAAACAAGTCAAAATGAGGCTCAGTAGTGTGTGTGGCCTCCACGTGCCTGTATGACCTCCCTACAACGCCTGTGCATGCTCCTGATGAGGTGGCGGACGGTCTCCAGAGGGATCTCCTCCCAGACCTGGACTAAAGCATCTGCCAACTCCTGGACAGTCTGTGGTGCAACGTGACGTTGGTGGATAGAGCGAGACATGATGTCCCAGATGTGCTCAATTGGATTCAGGTCTGGGGAACGGGCGGGCCAGTCCATAGCATCAATGCCTTCATCTTGCAGGAACTGCTGACACACTCCAGCCACATAAGGTCTAGCATTGTCTTGCATTAGGAGGAACCCAGGGCCAACCGCACCAGCATATGGTCTCACAAGGGGTCTGAGGATCTCATCTCGGTACCTAATGGCAGTCAGGCTACCTCTGGCGAGCACATGGAGGGCTGTGTGGCCCTCCAAAGAAATTCCACCCCACACCATTACTGACCCAATGCCAAACCGGTCATGCTGGAGGATGTTGCAGGCAGCAGAACGTTCTCCACGGCATCTCAAGACTCTGTCACGTCTGTCACATGTGCTCAGTGTGAACATGCTTTCATCTGTGAAGAGCACAGGGCGCCAGTGGCGAATTTGCCAATCTTGGTGTTCTCTGGCAAATGCCAAACGTCCTGCACGGTGTTGGGCTGTAAGCACAACCCCCACCTGTGGACGTCAGGCCCTCATATCACCCTCATGGAGTCTGTTTCTGACCGTTTGAGCAGACATATGCACATTTGTGGCCTGCTGGAGGTCATTTTGCAGGGCTCTGGCAGTGCTCCTCCTGTTCCTCCTTGCACAAAGGCGGAGGTAGCGGTCCTGCTGCTGGGTTGTTGCCCTCCTACGGCCTCCTCCACGTCTCCTGATGTACTGGCCTGTCTCCTGGTAGCGCCTCCATGCTCTGGACACTACGCTGACAGACACAGCAAACCTTCTTGCCACAGCTCGCATTGATGTGCCATCCTGGATAAGCTGCACTACCTGAGCCACTTGTGTGGGTTGTAGACTCCGTCTCATGCTACCACTAGAGTGAAAGCACCGCCAGCATTCAAAAGTGACCAAAACATCAGCCAGGAAGCATAGGAACTGAGATGTTGTCTGTTGTCACCACCTGCAGAACCACTCCTTTATTGGCGGTGTCTTGCTAATTGCCTATAATTTCCACCTGTTGTCTATCCCATTTGAACAACAGCATGTGAAATTGATTGTCACTCAGTGTTGCTTCCTAAGTGGACAGTTTGATTTCACAGAAGTGTGATTGACTTGGAGTTACATTGTGTTGTTTAAGTGTTCCCTTTATTTTTTTGAGCAGTGTAGTATAACACACCCAGCCCCACACTGTATATAGTATATGTAACGGAACGCCTAGCACCCCGACCGGGTACCTCCGTCAATAGATGCTCCTAGTGCTCCCAGAGGACTCCAAGCAGTCCACTTGACACCGTCAGCACTGCAGACCCCACGAACCGCCGAAGCTTGGTGGAGGTCTCGCCGTCTCCTACCCACCCTGGACCTACGACAAGGCTCCAGGCTCCAGTGGGTGAACCTCTCCTAAATCCAGAGACAGGAACCAGGAGCAAGCTCTTACAAGAGCTTGTACTCAGGGGAGTATTGTGATATAGCAATCCCCAAGAGTGTAGTTATTCCATCCCCCAAACATGAGCCAAGACTTCATGAAGGTATAAAACAGGAACTCTCTTTATTTTAACACACAAGCATTTTATACACATCTTCCAACAAAGTTACCACCCCAGGGTTTTGTAAAAACAGCCAATAACCACGTACAATACACCCAGACACTCCCACACAAAATCCTCCCCTCTGTCCGTGATGGAATTACCTCACACTGGGTTGATGCAATCATCACAGACAGACGAATACACAATATCCTCTGTCCTGGAGACAACCGAGAAGTAATTCAATTATCTCTCAGGACAAAGGACATCGCCAATACACACAGAGAGACAATGGAACAGACATCACTTACTCAAACATACAATGTCCCACCCTTTACATTACACATAGACATTAAACACATTCCCAGACAGCTCAAGTCTGAGTGCATATTATTAGGTGAATGGCACTCAGACAACATGAATACAATAAAATGAGCTAACTGGGTACCCTCACATAACATACAATACAATTACACAGACAGATGGTTCTGTCACACATCTCAAAACCCCACATGTCCCCATATGGCTTGGATCTGAGCGCTCAGATGCCACAAACACAGTCAAATCGCCATGGGGTTTAAGTTTTGCATGGGCTGATGAGAGGGCCCATAATCCTGGGGCAAGAGGCTAGTACCCAGTCCCCTCCAAAACCCAGTGGCGAGGTTGGTTTCGACACAGTATAACACACCCAGCCCCACACTGTATATAGTATAACACCTCCAGCCCCACACTGTATATAGTATAACACCCTCAGCCCCACACTGTATATGGTATAACACCCCCAGCCCCACACTGTATATACAGTCCTGATTAGTGTTGAGCAAACTTCTGTTTTAAGTTCGGCGTCTAAAGTTCAGCTTCCGGTTAGCGGAGAATCCCGATATGGATTCCGAATTCCGTTGTGGTCCGTGGTAGCGGAATCAATAATGGCCAATTATTGATTCCGCTACCACGGACCACAACGGAATTACGAATCCATATCGGGATTCTCCGCTAACCGGAAGCCGAACTTTAGACGCCGAACTTAAAACAGAAGTTCGCTCAACACTAGTCCTGATCAAAAGTTTAAGACCACTTGAAAAATGGCAAAAAATCATATTTAGCATGGCTGGATCTTAACAAGGTTCCAAGTAGAGCTTCAACATGCAACAAGAAGAAATGAGAGTGAGACAAAAAAAATTTTGAGCATTCATTTTAATGAAAATAACGATTAAACTGAAACAGGCTGTTTTTCAGCTGATCCAAAGTTTAGGACCACATGCCTTTAAAAGGCCAAATCTGTGCAAAGATGTGGATTCATTGTCATGTTCTGTCAGGTAGTCACACGTTGTGATGGCAAAGGCAACAAAAACTCTCCCTTTTTGAACGTGGTCGGGTTGTTGAACTGCATAAGCAGGGTATCTCACAGCGCGCCATCGCTGTTGAGGTGGGACGCAATAAGACAGTCATTTGGAATTTCTTAAATGATCCTGAGGGTTATGGAACAAAAAAGTCAAGTGGAAGACCCAAAAAAATTTCAGCAGCACTGAGCCGGAGGATCCAATTGGCTGTCCGTCAAGACACTGGATGATCCTCGACCCAAATTAAGGCCCTTACTGGTGCTGACTGCAGCCCCATAACCATCAGACGGCATCTGAGACTGAAGGGCTTCAAAAACAAAAAAAAGTCTTCAAAGACCTCGTCTCCTTGAACGCCACAGAACTGCTCGTTTGGACTTTGCAAGAGAGCACCAAACCTGGGACATTCAAAGGTGGAAGAAAGTTTTATTCTCTGATGAGAATTTTTTTTAACCTTGATGGTTCTGATGGTTTCCAACGTTACTGGCATGACAAGCAGATCCCACCTGAGATGTTTTCTACGCGCCACAGTGGAGGGGGCACCATAATGGTCTGGGGTGCTTTTTCCTTCAGTGGAACAATGAAGCTTCAGGAAGTGCAGGGGCGTCAAACGGCCGCTGGCTATGTCCAGATGTTGCAGAGAGCATTCCTCATGACTGAGGGCCCTCGTCTGTGTGGTAACGACTGGGTTTTTCAACAGGACAACGCTACAGTACACAATGCCCGCAGGATAAGGGACTTCTTTCAGGAGAATAACATCACTCTTTTGGCCCATCCTGCCGTGTTCCCCTGATCTAAATCCAATTGAGAACCTTTGGGGATGGATGGCAAGGGAAGTTTACAAAAATGGACAACAGTTCCAGACAGTAGATGGCCTTCGTGCGGCTGTCTTCACCACTTGGAGAAATGTTCCCACTCACCTCATGGAAATGCTTGCATCAAGCATGCCGAAACAAATTTTTGAAGTGATAAACAATAACGGCGGAGCTACTCATTACTGAGTTCATGTTTGGAAGTTGGATTTCTGTTTTGGGGGGGGGGGTTAGTTTTTTTTTTGGAGGTGTGGTCCTAAACTTTTGATCAGCTGAAAAACAACCTGTTTCAGTTTATTCGTTGTTTTCATTAAATTGAATGCTCAAAAAATGTTTTGTCTCACTCCCATTTCTTCTTGTTGCATGTTGAAGCTTTACTTGGAACCTTGTTAAGATCCAGCCATGCTAAATAGGAATTTTTGCAATTTTTCAAGTGGTCTTAAACTTTTGATCAGGACTGTAGTATAACACCCCCAGCCCCACACAGTATATAGTATAACACCCCCAGCCCCACACTGTATATAGTATAACACCCTCAGCCTCACACAGTATATAGTATAACACCCTCAGCCCCACACACTATATAATATAACACCTATCTGGGGGAGAAGAACAGAACTGGATCGCACATCCACAATGTTTTGCTTTGATCTAACTCGCTTCTAAGCGCTATATTAAAGTGTACAGCCCCCCATACTGCATGCTGTACCAGAGGCATTAGTGTACATTTTGATCAAAAGGCATAAGCCCACTCACCACACCAAGGTCGCCTCTTTGAGTGGGACCTACTCTGACAAAAAGGCGCAGCAACAATGCAGTGACAAAGCGGCATTGCCCTAGTAGGCGGTGGGACCCAGGAGTCAAACAGCACCTCTACTGTATGACAATGCCACCAATGGCACTGGGTCCCACCAGCACAGCACCACAAAAACAAAGGCCACCACGCAGTACTGCACCATGTGAACAGTTGTAGGAGAAAATATAATCAAAAATGTCCTTCAAACCGGAATCGAACCAGTGACCTAAGGATGTCTGCATTTCCTCTACAGTCCTCCGCTCTACCAACTGAGCTATCGAAGGTGCTGGTTGCGGTGATCTCTACAGGGGATTAACTACACAATGAGACAGAGTGCCTCCAATGATAGGAGCTAAAAGTAAATGATGGGTGTGGTTATCTTCTAGAGCTCTCCGACTGCGAAGGATATCAGGAGGTGGAGACCAGAGTTGTCAGTGACTTGGCGTTAAACTAAACAGGACAACTCCACTTGATCACTACGGGAAGGGGGGGGGGGGGGTTGCAATCTGTTCTAGTGTGTATTATAACGCGACTCAAGTAGTCACCAGACTGTGAGGGGCACATTTGTTTTAGACTGTCTTTTTTTCTTTTGTCTCTTTTAGTACTGAAAGTTCGCCTGTTTTGGAGGCATTTGCGCCTCATTCCCCTGTTTTGATTTTTCAGACTAAGGGCTCATGCACGCGACAGTTGTATTCTTTGCGGATCGGATGCAGACCCATTCACTTCAAAGGGGCCACAAAAAATGCGGACAGAACGTGGTATGTCCGTTTCATGGCAGAGCAAAAAAGATAGAACATGTCATTTTTGTTCGTTTTGCAGGGAAGGACAGTCCGTTCTGCGAAATGCAGAAAGCACACGTCCGGTATCCGTGTTCTGTGGATCTGCAATTTGCGGACGGCAAAAACAACGTCTGTGAGCCCTTGCTCAGAAGTTTTCTAACTTTTACGCCTATTTTCTGACCTCTTTATGTAGGTGCGCCTTATTTTGCACATGATTTAGTCCTTTCCAGGGCTGGTGGACTTTTATTTGTCTGTTTTGAGCGATGATTTATGCCACATTTTGCCTAGTTTTAACGAGACCTGCGACTATTTTCAGCTCACGTGTGCCAGATATTCATTCGCATATGAATAAGCCCAGTCTTAAAGCCTCATTCACACATCAGTGTTTTAGCAAAGTCATTTTTTTTTTTTTTGCACGGATGCGTGCTTTATCATGCCCAGTATAGTTCATGGGTCTGTGAAAACCACGGATGCCATATGTATTTCGCGGATCATTAGGAAGAGATGCTTTGAAAATAATTTTTCAGCTGGTCAGTGTCAGTGAAACACAGATGGTACATGGACCCAACACGGATCCATCATGGACATCTTCACGGAGGCATCACTGACCACCTTTTCACGGATTTAAGAATGGACACGGACGTGTGAATGAGGCCTAAGGCTGTTATTTTGACTCCGATTGTTGTAATAGGGATTTATCCCTAGTGAGACCTCTATGCCTGGCCTGTATGAGCAGGACAATTCTCATCAGATAGCTTGAACTCACCTACACCGAGTTTATCGTGAAGTTGCTTTATTTTGTAAGCCAGATAACAGAGTACAGCAGAACAGATGGATTCCGGTATTGTACGGTCAAAAGATGATGCTTTTGTAAGCGTACATGAGAATACATGTGTACCTGTGCATATGCTGGAGGAGAATGAAGATACAGGAAGTGTAGTACACAGAAGAAGGGGTGGAGCAAGTAAAATAAATGAGTCACAGATATCACGAGCAAGAAAAACAAGTGCATTACCAAAAACGGCCACTAGATGGGAGCATATAACCAAATATAGAATATCATATGAATTAAACTATATAGATTTTACTGCGTAGCAGCACAGCTGTATTACACCTACTAATTTTTCAGAGAATAATCGCTAACAAACACTCGCTACTAATCATCTTGCGCTGTAATACTGCCGCCGATTACCTGATGAACGAGCTCGCTCATCGGGCAATTCAGATTTTTAAGCATGCTCCTTCAAAATGACGAATGCAGACCCATTCAACATGAAAGGGTCCGCGATCTGTCTGCACCACAAAAATATAGAGCATGTTCTATTTTTTTGCGGTACAGAGGCACAGACCGAAATGCCACAGAAGTATTCCGTAGTGCTTCCATGGCATCTCAACACTTTGCATCGTGATGATACATTCTTTTCAGAATCATTGAAGTCTACGGTCCTATGTGTGAATAGGACTGTGCCGTGGTCACATTTGATTGCAGCATATGAGGAGTTAAATGTGTGCGATCTACGTTATTGTTGATCGCATACATTAGCCCTGGGTGTCTGCTGTTTAAAACAGCAGGCTATTGGTGACTATGGTGCTCGGGAGTGGGCGCCATCTTTAAATACCCAACCACTGATGTACATTTACCCTAGGCTGTCGGAAAGGGGTTAAAGAAAGCTTCCACTAAAAATAAAATCCATTAAAATGGGCAGTTTTTTATAATGGTACCTTAGGCCAGTGTTCCTCAACTCCAGTCCTTAGGGCTCAACTGAGAAAATCCCACAGAATGACTACCTATGGTAAGTCCTGATGCATGGACACTAATTGTCACCTGCTCAATACTAAGGAAATCCCGAAGACATGACCGGCAGGTCGGCCATGAGGACTGGAGTAGAGGAACACTGACTTAGGGCTCATGCACACGACCGTATGTATTTTGCGGTCCGCAAAAACGGATCTGCAAAAGTCGGTGTGCATTCCATATTTTGCGGAACGGAACATCTGGCTCCTAGTAGAACAGTCCTATCCTTGTCCGTAATGCAGACAATAATAGGACGTGTTCTATTTTTTTGCGGAACGGAAATACGGACATATGGAAACAGAATGCACACGGAGCAGAATGGTTCCGCATACGGACCACAAAAAAAAAAAAAAACGGACACGGAAAGAAAATACGTTCGTGTGCATGAGCCCTTACGGTACCTGCACAGGGGTGGGGGTGAACAAACAGAGATCCTGCACAGATTTTTGTGTGGCTTTTCTCTGTTGGTTTCTGCACCAAATTTGCATGTGACCTAATGCAGACGTCACCTTTTGGATTACGAATGGTGAAATCCACTCAACAATTGTGCAGACAGCGGACGTTGTGAATTTCTGAATCTGCGCGGCAGGTCAATATCTGCATAAAGGAAAGCAAAGTGCACATAGATTTGTCAAATCTCATTCACTTTGATTGTACTTTATTGCACTGCATTTTTTCTGCACAAAAACCCACAATGTGCGCAGGTACCTTCAAGATTTTGAGCTGCACTCGTTTAACCCCTTGTGTTTTGTTTCATTGACATTTACAAAATAAAGTGCGTTGGCCGGGAATTGAACCCGGGTCAACTGCTTGGAAGGCAGCTATGCTCACCACTATACCACCAACGCCCCATGAGATCCCTCTCCTGACTACATGGAGCTCATCTGCCGGTATTTAACCTCTGGCTAAACAGCTGTTGGGAATCTACAACTCCCTGCATGCCCTAACAGGCACAGGTTAGGCCCCTTGCAGACGAGCGTGTTCGGATTAGGTCCGGATGCGTTCAGTGAAAAATATGCGATTTCGCGAACAAAGTCATTCAGTTTTGTCTGCGATCGCGTTCAGTTGTTCCGTTTTATCGCACGGGTGCAATGAGATTTAAAGCGTTTTGCACGCGCGTGATAAAAAACTGAAGGTATGCAAACAACATCTCTTAGCAACCATCCGTGAAAAACGCATCGCATCCGCACGCAGCAAATTAAAAAAACATTTGCTCAACTGCTTGTAAAGCCGCTCTGTTCATCACTATACCGCCAACAGCCACATGCGTGGCCAGATGTTCTTCAGGATTGTTCAGTGAGGGCATCATTTAGGATGTAAAGCAAGGTAGAACTATCTGCTTGAGGTCTACTATGTGGACATACGTTTGGTAACTATCCGTAGAGAAGCTGACCACAGAGCATCCTTGTCGAATGACTGGAGACTCTAGCTCAAAAGAAGACACATCACTCCAGCCTTCGACCAAAATCAAACTCGTGGAAGCTCAGAACAAGGAAAGTTTGTTGCCAACAGCCACATGCGTGGTCAGATGTTCTTCAGGATTGTTCAGTGAGGGCATCATTTAGGATGTAAAGCAAGGTAGAACTATCTGCTTGAGGTCTACTATGTGGACATACGTTTGGTAACTATCCGTAGAGAAGCTGACCACAGAGCATCCTTCTCGAATGACTGGAGACTCTAGCTCAAAAGAAGACACATCACTCCAGCCTTCGACCAAAATCAAACTCGTGGAAGCTCAGAACAAGGAAAGGATGTTGGGGCATGTTTATCATGTGAGTACAGTTTCGCACCTGTTTCAGGTTTAAAGTTTCAGTTTCTCCTATTTATCGCGTGTTTCTGTCGTGTTGATAAATCCGTTTGTTGCCTTTCTTTTGCGATTGTTTTAAGGTTGTATTTACGGTCGTATTTTCTTGGTCTTGGTCTGTTGTGGCTTTGAAAGTTGCTCATCTCTAATGCTTTGGAAAGCAGCAGTTTTCCTCGAAAAGCCGCAAATATGTCATCCAATAGTCGCACAATAAACTAACAAAGTCGCAGACACCGCCGTTACATGTCTTTTGTATAAAATTTCTGCCAAAAGGTGGCACTAATATAAGGGACACAATGTGGCATAACTACTGAAGGGGGGCACAATGTGGGCATTACTGCCAAAAGGGGGGCATATTTTGGGCATATCTACTGAAAGGGGGTACACAATGTGGGCATGACTACTAAAAAATGAGGGCACAAGGTGGGCATGTCGACTGAACGGGGGCACAATGTGGCATTATTACTGAAGGGGGCATAATAAGGGCACAACTACTCAAAAGGGGTCACAATGTGGGCATGACGACTGAAAGGGGGCACAATGTGGGCATAACTGAAAGGGGGCACAATGTGGGCATAACAACTGAAAGGGGGCACAATGTTGGCATAAAAAACTGAAAGGGGCGCATAATGTGGACATTACTACTGAAATGAGGCACAGTGTGGGCATATCTACTGAAAAAGGAGCAAAATGTAGGCATAACTACTGAAAAGAGTGTACAATGTGGGCATAAATACTGAACGGGGGCGCATAATGTGGACATTATTACTGAAAGGGAGGAACAAAGTGAGCATCACTACTGTGAGGGGGCAAAATGTAGATATAACTAATATGTAAGAGGACTGAGCCAGATTGGGCATGTATACATGAGCACTGAACAGAGTTAGAGGCTAAGTATTATAAAATTTGCCGTGGTGCATTACGTTGCTATTGCCAGTCCTTGCCATATTCAAAAGTTGGGAGGTATAGAATGGCGTTTGTTTAGGAAAAAATAAAACCTGTTAATATGGGGTTTTTAGTAGTAAACACACCCAGCCCCACACTGTATATAGTATAACACCTCCAGCCCCACACTGTATATAGTATAACACCCCCAGCCCCACACTGTATATAGTATAACACCTCCAGCCCCACACAGTATATAGTATAACACCTCCAGCCCCACACTGTATATAGTATAACACCTCCAGCCCCACACTGTATATAGTATAACACCCCCAGCCCCACACTGTATATAGTATAACACCCCCAGCCCCACACAGTATATAGTATAACACCCCCAGCCCCACACTGTATATAGTATAACACCCCCAGCCCCACACTGTATATAGTATAACACCCCCAGCCCCACACACTATATAGTATAATAACCCCAGCCCCACTCTGTATATAGTATAACACCCTCAGCCCCACATAGTATATAGTATAACACCTCCAGCCCCACACTGTATATAGTATAACACCCTCAGCCCCACACAGTATATAGTATAACACCCTCCGCCCCACACTGTATATACAGTCCTGATTAGTGTTGAGCGAACTTCTGTTTTAAGTTCGGCGTCTAAAGTTCGGCTTCCGGTTAGCGGAGAATCCCGATATGGATTCCGAATTCCGTTGTGGTCCGTGGTAGCGGAATCAATAATGGCCAATTATTGATTCCGCTACCATGGACCACAACGGATCTACGAATCCATATCGGGATTCTCCGCTAACCGGAAGCCGAACTTTAGACGCCGAACTTAAAACAGAAGTTCGCTCAACACTAATCCTGATCAAAAGTTTAAGACCACTTGAAAAATGGCAAAAAATCATATTTAGCATGGCTGGATCTTAACCCCTTAAGGACTCAGCCCTATTTCACCTTAAGGACTTGGCCATTTTTTGCAAATCTGACCAGTGTCACTTTAAGTGCTGATAACTTTAAAACGCTTTGACTTATCCAGGCCGTTCTGAGATTGTTTTTTCGTCACATATTGTACTTCATGACACTGCTAAAATTGGGTCAAAAAAGTTAATTTTTTTGCATAAAAAAATACCATATTTACCAAAAAAATTTAAAAATGTGCAAATTTCAAAGTTTCAGTTTCTCTACTTCTGTAATACATAGTAATACCCCCAAAAATTGTGATGACTTTACATTCTCCATATGTCTACTTCATGTTTGTAGCATTTTGGGATTGATATTTTATTTTTTGGGGATGTTACAAGGCTTAGAAGTTTAGAAGCAAATCTTGAAATTTTTCAGAAATTTACAAAAAACTAATTTTTAGGGACCAATACAGGTCTGAAGTCACTTTGCGAGGCTTACATAATAGAAACCGCCCAAAAATGACCCCATTCTATAAACTACACCCCTCAAGGTATTCAAAACTGATTTTACAAACTTCGTTAACCCTTTAGGTATTGCACAAGAGTTATTGGCAAATGGGGATGAAATTTGAGAATTTCATTTTTTTGCCTAATTTTCCATTTTAACCCATTTTTTCCACTAACAAAGCAAGGGTTAACAGCCAAACAAGACTGTATCTTTATTGCCCTGACTCTGCCGTTTACAGAAACACCCCATATGTGGCCGTAAACTACTGTACAGGCACACAGTAGGGCGTAGAGGGAAAGGTGCGCCGTATGGTTTTTGGAAGCCAGATTTTGCTGGACTGTTTTTTTGACACCATGTCCCATTTGAAGCCCCCCTGATGCAACCCTAGAGTAGAAACTCCATAAAAGTGACCCCATCTAAGAAACTACACCCCTCAAGGTATTCAAAAGTGATTTTACAAACTTTGTTAACCCTTTAGGTGTTGCACAAGATTTAATGGAAAATAGAGATACAATTTCAAAATTTCACTTTTTTGGCAGATTTTCCATTTTAATATTTTTTTTTCCAGTTACAAAGCAAGGGTTAACAGCCAAACAAAACTCATTATTTATGGCCCTGATTCTGTAGTTTACAGAAACACCCCATATGTGTTCGTAAACCGCTGTACGGGCACACGGCAGGGCGCAGAAGGAAAGGAATGCCATACGGTTTTTGTAAGGCAGATTTTGCTGGACTGGTTTTTTTGACACCATGTCCCATTTGAAGCCCCCCTGATGCACCCCTAGAGTAGAAACTCCATAAAAGTGACCCCATTTTAGAAAGTACGGAATAGGGTGGCAGCTTTGTTGGTACTAGTTTAGGGTACATATGATTTTTGGCTGCTCTATATTACACTTTTGTGCGGCAAGGTAACAAGAAATAGCTTTTTTGGCACGTTTTTTTTTTTTGTTATTTACAACATTCATCTGACAGGTTAGATCATGTGGTAATTTTATAGAGCAGGTTGTCACGGACGCGGCGATACCTAATATGTATACAATTTTTTTTATTTATGTAAGTTTTATACAATAACTTCATTTTTAAAACCAAAAAAAGTTTTAGTGTCTCCATAGTCTAAGAGCCATAGTTTTTTCAGTTTTTGGGCGATTATCTTGAGTAGGGTCTCATTTTTTGCGGGATGAGATGACGGTTTGATTGGCACTATTTTGGGGTGCATATGACTTTTTGATCGCTTGCTATTACACTTTTTGTGACGTAAGATGACAAAAAATGGCTTTTTTTACACCGTTTTTATTTTTAATTTTTTACGGTGGTCACCTGAGGGGTTAGATCATATGATATTTTTATAGAGCCGGTCGATACGGACGCAGCGATACCTAATATGTATACTTTATTTTTATTTATGTAAGTTTTACACAATGATTTCATTTTTGAAACAAAAAAAATCATGTTTTAGTGTTTCTTTAGTCTGAGAGCCATAGTTTTTTCAGTTTTTGGGCGATTATCTTGGGTAGGGTATGATTTTTGCGGGATGAGATGACGGTTTGATTGGTACTATTTTGGCGTACATGCGACTTTTTTGATCACTTTTATTGCCTTTTTTGGGAAGTAAGGTGGGCAAAATTTCAATTTTCTCATAGTTTTTATTTTCTTATTTTTATGGTGTTCACCGTGCGGGGAAAGTAACATGACCGTTTTATAGATCAGGTCGTTACGGATGCGGCGATACCTAATATGTGTAGTGTACTTTTATTTATTTTTTTTTATTCAGTGATGAATGTTTTTTTTTTTATCTTAACTTTTTTCACTTTTTTTTACATTTTTTTTTACCCAGACCCACTTGGTTCTTGAAGATCCAGTGGGTCTGATGTCTGTATAATACAGTACAGTACAATATATATTGTACTGAACTGTATTTTACTTACACTTTGTCTAAACAGATCTATGCTTTTAGCACAGATCTGTTCAGCACCATGGACAGCAGGACGCCTGTTGCCATGGGAACCTTCCCCGTCTGCCACAACTTCGCAGACGGGGAAGGGTAAGCACAGGGCTCAGGGGGGCTGTCGGGGGGCTCTCTCCCTCTCCATCGGGGGGCTGCAAAGGCACAGCAGCCCCCCGATGGTGAGGGAGGGAGCTCCCTGAAGGATGACAGTTAACTTTTTCCATACAGCGGTCCATACGGACCGCGGTATGGAAAGGGTTAAACGGCTGACATCTGCACAGATGTCAGCCGTTTATACCAGGGTGCCAGCAATGTGCTGGCACCCTGGTATAACCACTAGAAGCCAACGATCATTCATGGGGAGGCGGGCGGGGGATCGCGATCCCGCCTGCCGCACCGCCCGCCTCCCGCAACGCCCCCACCGCATGCGACACCCCCCCCCCCCGCACCACCCGCCGGCATCAAATCGTGCAGGGGTGCAGGGGGGGGGGGTGAAAAATATTGATTTTAGGCACTCAAAAGTTTCTGATCCCCGCGGTCAGGGACCGCGGGGATCAGAAACTGCAAAAAGCGCAGCAAACCGCAGGTCTGAATTGACCTGGGGTTTGCTGCGATCGCCGACACGGGGGGGTCACATGACCCCCCCTGGCGTTGTCACAGGATGCCGGCTGAATAATTTCAGCCGAAATCCCGTTCTGATTAACCCCTGGGGCGCCGGAATGCTGATTTCAAGTTAGGATGTACCGGTACGCCCTGAGTCCTTAAGGACTCGGGAAATAGGGCGTACCGATACGCCCTGCGTCCTTAAGGGGTTAACAAGGTTCCAAGTAGAGCTTCAACATGCAACAAGAAGAAATGAGAGTGAGACAAAACATTTTTTGAGCATTCAATTTAATGAAAATAACGATTAAACTGAAACAGGCTGTTTTTCAGCTGATCAAAAGTTTAGGACCACATGCCTTTAAAAGGCCAAATCTGTGCAAAGATGTGGATTCATTGTCATGTTTTGTCAGGTAGTCACACGTTGTGATGGCAAAGGCAACAAAAACTCTCCCTTTTTGAACGTGGTCGGGTTGTTGAACTGCATAAGCAGGGTCTCTCACAGCGCGCCATCGCTGCTGAGGTGGGGCGCAATAAGACAGTCATTAGGAATGACTTAAATGATCCTGAGGGTTATGGAACAAAAAAGTCAAGTGGAAGACCAAAAAAATTTCATCAGCACTGAGCCGGAGGATATAATTGGCTGTCCGTCAAGACACTGGACGATCCTCGACCCAAATTAAGGCCTTTACTGGTGCTGACTGCAGCCCCATAACCATCAGACGGCATCTGAGACTGAAGGGCTTCAAAAACAAAAAACGTCTTCAAAGACCTCGTCTCCTTGAACGCCACAGAACTGCTCGTTTGGACTTTGCAAGAGAGCACCAAACCTGGGACATTCAAAGGTGGAAGAAAGTTTTATTCTCTGATGAGAATTTTTTTTAACCTTGATGGTCCTGATGGTTTCCAACGTTACTGGCATGACAAGCAGATCTCACCTGAGATGTTTTCTACGCGCCACAGTGGAGGGGGCACCATAATGGTCTGGGGTGCTTTTTCCTTCAGTGGAACAATGGAGCTTCAGGAAGTGCAGGGGCGTCAAACGGCCGCTGGCTATGTCCAGATGTTGCAGAGAGCATTCCTCATGACTGAGGGCCCTTGTCTGTGTGGTAACGACTGGGTTTTTCAACAGGACAATGCTACAGTACACAATGCCCGCAGGATAAGGGACTTATAACATCACTCTTTTGGCTCATCCTGCGTGTTCCCCTGATCTAAATCCAATTGAGAACCTTTGGGGATGGATGGCAAGGGAAGTTTACAAAAATGGACAACAGTTCCAGACAGTAGATGGCCTTCGTGCGGCTGTCTTCACCACTTGAAGAAATGTTCCCACTCACCTCATGGAAACGCTTGCATCAAGCATGCCGAAAATAATTTTTGAAGTGATAAACAATAACGGCGGAGCTACTCATTACTGAGTTCATGTTTGGAAGTTGGATTTCTGTTTTGGGGGGGGTTTAGTTTTTTTTTGGAGGTGTGGTCCTAAACTTTTGATCAGCTGAAAAACAGCCTGTTTCAGTTTATTCGTTGTTTTCATTAAATTGAATGCTCAAAAAATGTTTTGTCTCCCTCCCATTTCTTCTTGTTGCATGTTGAAGCTTTACTTGGAACCTTGTTAAGATCCAGCCATGCTAAATAGGAATTTTTGCAATTTTTCAAGTGGTCTTAAACTTTTGATCAGGACTGTAGTATAACACCCCCAGCCCCACACAGTATATAGTATAACACCCCCAGCCCCACACTGTATATAGTATAACACCCTCAGCCCCACACTGTATATAGTATAACACCCCCAGCCCCACACTGTATATAGTATAACACCCCCAGCCCCACACAGTATATAGTATAACACCCCCAGCCCCACACTGTATATAGTATAACACCCCCAGCCCCACACTGTATATAGTATAACACCCCCAGCCCCACACAGTATATAGTATAACACCCCCAGCCCCACACTGTATATAGTATAACACCCCCAGCCCCACACTGTATATAGTATAACACCCCCAGCCCCACACAGTATATAGTATAACACCCCCAGCCCCACACACTATATAGTATAACACCCCCAGCCCCACTCTGTATATAGTATAACACCCCCAGCCCCACACTGTATATAGTATAACACCCCCAGCCCCACACAGTATATAGTATAACACCCCCAGCCCCACACAGTATATAGTATAACACCCCCAGCCCCACACTGTATATAGTATAACACCCTCAGCCTCACACAGTATATAGTATAACACCCTCAGCCCCACACACTATATAGTATAACACCCCCAGCCCCACACTGTATATAGTATAACACCCCCAGCCCCACACTGTATATAGTATAACACCCCCAGCCCCACACAGTATATAGTATAACACCCCCAGCCCCACACTGTATATAGTATAACACCCCCAGCCCCACACTGTATATAGTATAACACCCCCAGCCCCACACTGTATATAGTATAACACCTCCAGCCCCACACTGTATATAGTATAACACCCCCAGCCCCACACTGTATATAGTATAATAACCCCAGCCCCACTCTGTATATAGTATAACACCCCCAGCCCCACACACTATATAGTATAATAACCCCAGCCCCACACTGTATATAGTATAACACCCTCAGCCCCACATAGTATATAGTATAACACCTCCAGCCCCACACTGTATATAGTATAACACCCCCAGCCCCACACTGTATATAGTATAACACCTCCAGCCCCACACAGTATATAGTATAACACCCCCAGCCCCACACAGTATATAGTATAACACCTCCAGCCCCACACTGTATATAGTATAACACCTCCAGCCCCACTCTGTATATAGTATAACACCTCCAGCCCCACACTGTATATAGTATAACACCCCCAGCCCCACACTGTATATAGTATAACACCCCCAGCCCCACACTGTATATAGTATAACACCTCCAGCCCCACACAGTATATAGTATAACACCCTCAGCCCCACACTGTATATAGTATAACACCTCCAGCCTCACACTGTATATAGTATAACACCTCCAGCCCCACACTGTATATAGTATAACACCCTCAGCCCCACACAGTATATAGTATAACACCCCCAGCCCCTCACAGTATATAGTATAACACCTCCAGCCCCACACAGTATATAGTATAACACCCTCAGCCCCACACTGTATATAGTATAACACCCCCAGCCCCACACTGTATATAGTATAACACCTCCAGCCCCACACTGTATATAGTATAACACCTCCAGCCCCACACTGTATATAGTATAACACCTCCAGCCCCACACAGTATATAGTATAACACCCCCAGCCCCACACAGTATATAGTATAACACCCCCAGCCCCACACTGTATATAGTATAACACCTCCAGCCCCACGCTGTATATAGTATAACACCCCCAGCCCCACACACTATATAGTATAATAACCCCAGCCCCACACAGTATATAGTATAACACCCCCAGCCCCACACTGTATATAGTATAACACCTCCAGCCCCACACAGTATATAGTATAACACCTCCAGCCCCTCACTGTATATAGTATAACACACCCAGCCCCACACTGTATACAGTATAACACCCCCAGCCCTACACTGTATACAGTATAACACCCCCAGCCCTACACTGTATATAGTATAACACCCCCAGCCCTACACTGTATACAGTATAACCCCCCAGCCCCACACTGTATATAGTATAACACCCCCAGCCCCACACTGTATATAGTATAACACCTCCAGCCCCACACTGTATATAGTATAACACCCCCAGCCCTACACTGTATACAGTATAACCCCCCAGCCCCACACTGTATATAGTATAACACCCCCAGCCCCACACAGTATATAGTATAACACCCCCAGCCCCACACTGTATATAGTATAACACCCCCAGCCCCACACAGTATATAGTATAACACCCCCAGCCCCACACTGTATATAGTATAACACCCCCAGCCCTACACTGTATACAGTATAACCCCCCAGCCCCACACAGTATATAGTATAACACCTCCAGCCCCACACAGTATATAGTATAACACCCCCAGCCCCACACAGTATATAGTATAACACCCCCAGCCCCACACTGTATATAGTATAACACCCTCAGCCCCACACAGTATATAGTATAACACCTCCAGCCCCACTCTGTATATAGTATAACACCCCCAGCCCCACACAGTATATAGTATAACACCCTCAGCCCCACACAGTATATAGTATAACACCTCCAGCCCCACACTGTATATAGTATAACACCTCCAGCCCCACACTGTATATAGTATAACACCTCCAGCCCTACACTGTATATAGTATAACACCCCCAGCCCTACACTGTATACAGTATAACCCCCCAGGGCCACACTGTATATAGTATAACACCCCCAGCCCCACACTGTATATATATTATAACACCCCCAGCCCCACACAGTATATAGTATAACACCCCCAGCCCTACACTGTATACAGTATAACCCCCCAGCCCCACACTGTATATAGTATAACACCCCCAGCCCCACACAGTATATAGTATAACACCCTCAGCCTCACACAGTATATAGTATAACACCCCCAGCCCCACACTGTATATAGTATAACACCCCCAGCCCCACACTGTATATAGTATAACACCCCCAGCCCCACACTGTATATAGTATAACACCCCCAGCCCCACACTGTATATAGTATAACACCCCCAGCCCCACACAGTATATAGTATAACACCCCCAGCCCCACACTGTATATAGTATAACACCCCCAGCCCTACACTGTATACAGTATAACCCCCCAGCCCCACACAGTATATAGTATAACACCTCCAGCCCCACACAGTATATAGTATAACACCCCCAGCCCCACACAGTATATAGTATAACACCCCCAGCCCCACACTGTATATAGTATAACACCCTCAGCCCCACACAGTATATAGTATAACACCTCCAGCCCCACTCTGTATATAGTATAACACCCCCAGCCCCACACTGTATATAGTATAACACCCTCAGCCCCACACAGTATATAGTATAACACCTCCAGCCCCACACTGTATATAGTATAACACCCTCAGCCCCACACAGTATATAGTATAACACCTCCAGCCCCACACAGTATATAGTATAACACCTCCAGCCCCACACTGTATATAGTATAACACCTCCAGCCCTACACTGTATATAGTATAACACCCCCAGCCCTACACTGTATACAGTATAACCCCCCAGCCCCACACTGTATATAGTATAACACCCCCAGCCCCACACTGTATATATATTATAACACCCCCAGCCCCACACAGTATATAGTATAACACCCCCAGCCCTACACTGTATACAGTATAACCCCCCAGCCCCACACTGTATATAGTATAACACCCCCAGCCCCACACAGTATATAGTATAACACCCTCAGCCTCACACAGTATATAGTATAACACCCCCAGCCCCACACTGTATATAGTATAACACCCCCAGCCCCACACTGTATATAGTATAACACCCCCAGCCCCACACTGTATATAGTATAACACCCCCAGCCCCACACTGTATATAGTATAACACCCCCAGCCCCACACTGTATACAGTATAACACCCCCAGCCATACACAACCTAATAATTGGCGCTACTTCTTGGTGTCTCTTTAGTGCAGTTATCTGCTTATCTATACACAGAGGTGATATAATTACAGATAGTATTAGAATGAGAGATGGCTCATGGGGCTGGTGTAAAGCCATTTTGCTAATTTTTCTAGATGCTGTTAAGAACGGCTTGGACAAGATGGCCGCCGTCCTAATCATGTTCAGGAAATAGAATAAATAAATCTGTAGTCAGAAAATAAAAAGAGATTAGAAAAAAAGGATACGTGCTGCTATCTGGTTTTAACCCGCAGCAAAAATTTTGGTAGCACATTTCCTTTAAAGATTTTGAGCTGGATTTATTTAACCCCTCGTGGGTTGCTCCATTGACACTCACAAAATGGTATGCGTTGGCCGGGAATCGAACCCGGGTCAACTGCTTGGAAGGCAGCTATGCTCACCACTATACCACCAACGCTCTATGAGATCCCTCAGCTGATCATGGAAAACATCTGTTGGCCTCTAACCTCTGGCTACACAGCCGTTGGGAAACTACAACTCTCAGCAAGTCCTTAAAGGCACCGGTTTAAAATACAGCCCAATATGGTACTAAAGCTAGGCTTACACGGTGACACTGGTGGGCGTGTAGCAGTGTTAGAGTTTTACGGGTTAATCACTGCAGTCCTAGCCTTGGCTCATGTCACCATGTAGCCTAGCCTTAATGCTGTTAGTGGGAGTAGGACCAGGTGGGAGTCTATCATTTAACACCTTGTAGTTAGATCTGCAGACACTATATAAAGGTTGTGGATTCTCCTCAGACTAAAGAAGAATTTAAAAGGCCTAGGCTTGACTGCTTGGAAAGCCACCATCACTTAGATGCGTGGCCAGATGTCCTTCAGGATTGTACAGTGAGGGCATAATTTAGGATGTAAAGCAAGGTAGAACTATCTGCTTGAGGTCTACTATGTGGACATACGTTTGGTAACTGTACGTAGAGAAGCTGACCACAGAGCATCCATCTCTCATGGTGAGCTGATAGGTGGAGACTCTAGGTCAGAAGAAGACACATTACTCTAGGCCTTGACCAAAATTGAACACATGGAAGCTCAAAACAAGGAAATGATTTAGTTTTTTACTCCCTTCGATCTGGTAACAATGTGGGCATTACTAATGAAAGGGGGGCACAATGTGGGCATAACTACTGAAAAGGCCACAATGTGGGCACAACTTCTTAAAAGGGGGCACAATGTGGGCATAACTACTGAAAGGGAGCACAATGTGGGCATAACTTCTGAAAGGGGGGCACAATGTGGGCATTACTACTAATGGTGAGGCACAATGTTGGCATGACTACTGAAAGGGGGCACAATGTGGGCATTACTACTCATGGTGGGGCACAATGTGGGCATAACTACTGATAGCCGGGCACAATGTGGGCATAACTACTGAAAGGGGGCACAATGTCTGCATAACTTCTGAAAGGGGGCAAAATGTGGGCATTACTACTGATGGTGAGGCACAATGTGGGCATGAATACTGAAAGGGGGCACAATGTGGGCATAACTACTGATAGGGGGGTACAATGTGGGCATTACTATTCATGGTGGGGCACAATGTGGGCATAACTACTGATGGTGGGGCACATGTGGGCCATGACCACTGAAAGGGAGCACAATTTGAGCATAACTACTGATAGGGGGCACAATGTGGGCATTACTACTGATGGCGGGGCAGAATGAGGGTATAACAACTGAAAGGGGGCACAATGTAGCCATTACTACTGATAGGGGGCACAATGTGGGCCTTACTACTGATGGCGGGGCACAATGGGGCATTACTACTGAAAGGGGGGCATAATGTGGGCAGAACTACTGCAAGGGGGCACAATGAGGGTATATATACAGTATATATACACAACCACCCTGTAACCCAGCAGCGGTGGTTGTGATTGCACACTATAGGAAAAAGAGCCGGTCTAAGCGCCCTCTCGGGGTCCCGGCTAGCATAGAGGCCAGCGCCATTTCCTGTAGTGTTCAAGCCCGGCTGCCACTGTTGAATTGCAGGGTGGTCGTAACCATGGAAACAAGCCATGTATAATGTGATGGAAAAATTGATCCAGCCAGCAAGGGAGGCAATATGGAGAATGACAATCCATTAGTAAGTGCCTTGTATTCACGTTCTCTACATAATAAATGCCATGTGCTGAATATACAGTCCCATGTAAATAACATCACTCTCCTCCCTTCACACCCTCCAACATACAGTCCCATGTAAATAACATAACTTGCTCCCTTCGGCCCCTCCAACATACAGTCCTATGTAAATAACATCACTCCCTCCCTTCGGCCCCTCCAACATACAGTCCTATGTAAATAACATCACTCTCCTCCCTTCACACCCTCCAACATACAGTCCTATGTAAATAACATTACTCTCCAAAGGGAGGGGGGATGAGAGAACTACATCTCCCAGCATTTTTCTAGCTCTAACATTGAATCCCTCTATACTTCACTTACTTATCCTCATATCAAAGATGTTGTCACGGTTCTTCGCCTCCATTTCACTTCAGTTCTTCACTGCTGAGCTCCAGCCTCTCCTGCACTGATCACATGGGGGTGACATCATCACAGGTCCTTCACCAGCACCACTGAGCTCTGATCACATGACAGTGACATCATCACAGGTCCTTCACCACCATTGAGCTCTGCCTCTAGCACTGATCACATGTCCTTCATCATCACAAGTCCTTCTCCACCACTGAGCTCTGCCTCTAGCACTGATCACGTGACTGTGATGTCATCATGGTTCTTCACAAACACTTAGCTCTGCCTCTGCACTGATCACATGACGGTGACATCCTCACAGGTCCTTCACCACCATTGAACTCTGCCTTTAGCACTGATCACATGATGAGAATCATCACAGGTCCTTTACCACCATTGAGCTCTGCCTCTGCACTGATCACATGACGGTGACATCCTCACAAGTCCTTCAGCTCAGGCATTGCATGTCCTGATCCATAGTGGCTGCTCTGGTTGTTGCACCCCGCCCACAACATTCACTTTGTGCAGTGGATGCAATGTTCCCAGTGGAGCAGCTGAGCAGGGGCAGCCTTTATGACACCCCCCCCCCCCCCCCCTCTGTTGGTCTGGGCTAGCGAGCCTATTTGGCAGCTTGCGAGGTGGCAGCTTGAGCTATTTTTCTGACCATGGGAGGGGGGTTCCTCCTTGTGTTTGCAGCAGCCACTAGGGGGAGCTCAGTGGTGCAAAGAGCTTTTACAGTTTCCATTGCAGGCAATGTTAAGTGTAAAAATTCCTACGCACTTGGCTCCCCCTAGTGGTGGCTTCAGACGGACAGTTTTCGAATACACTGACTGTCAGCACATCGAGGCATACGATGTTCAGAATTAGAAGTAACTCTTCTACTTTTTCCTAAAAAGAAGTGAAATAAAGTGGGTGAGGTGGAGGGCAACTTCATAGTTTTTTTTTTTTTTTGTTAAAATATCTTACGCTTAGTAAAAAATAAAAAAATAAAAATGAAGGTATATGAATGCTTTAAAGCGGTTGTCGCATCTATCCAGTGCTAGGATATTCACTCTGGCACCTGCACCTATACGTACAGCAAATCCCACAAAGTCTTGGAGAGATCCCTGCACATGCACGGCTGCCCCCTTATTCATTCCTATGGGAACGGCAAAAATAGCCGAGCGCTGGCCTGGCGATTTCAGTCAGCCCCATAGAAGTCAAGGGAGCGGTGGTGGCACTTCCCATTCCGGATCCCCCGCTGCTGACATAATGGAAAAGGGTCATGAGCGCATGAACAGCAGTCCTGACAATGTATGTCATTGCAGCTCTGAGTGCTGACAGCGGTGGTGGTGGGGGGGGGGGGGCAGCAGGAACATAACAACTAGTGAATGTGATCTGCACTCCTTATCTGCAGGACTTCACATGGTTCTCTGAAGAAAACGTTCCAGAATCGGGGTGCCAGCTTCCCTTTAAAGGGGTTGAGGAGCAGTTTAATATTAATGACCTCTCCTCAGGATCAGCAGGGGTACGATTCCCGACACCCCCGCCCATCCGCTGTATGAAGGTGGGAGCGGCGCCTGTGTGAGTGCTGCTTCCTCTTCGTGATTTCCTGCGTCTCATCTCCTTTGCAGCGGCTGCGCAGTGTAATTACGGTACAGTTGCTTGAAAAGGAAGGAACAGTACCTATATAAAAAGACACACACACATATATATATATATATATAATTGCCGGCAAATTACCAGACAGGTGGCAACCCTAATTCAGTCCCATGTAAACAACATCACTCCCTTCAGCCCCTCCAACATACAGTCCCAGGCAAGAAACACTGTTCCCTTAACCAAGAAGGGAGCAGGTGTAAGAGGTGAGAACTACAACTCCCAGCATTACTCTTGCTCTCACACTGAATCCATCCCTTCACTTACCTCTCCTCATGTCACATGATGTCATCACAGGTTCTTCACTGCTGAGCTCCGTTCTCTCCTACACTGATCACATGACGGTGACATCATAACAGGTCCTTCTACACCACTGAGCTCTGCCTCCTGCACTGATCACATGACTGTGAGGTCATCACAGGTCCTTCGGCTCCTGCAGGGCATCCTGATCAGTAGTCACTGCTGTTATCAAACAAGTTCACATGCAGAGTATGTACCTCCCTCTGCAGGCCTGGTGCATGGGAGGAGGGGCTCTGGCAGAAAGACCCCCAAAGAAGAAAAACCAATTTAAGGATACATTCACATGACCGGAGGCGGTCCGTGCTCATATTGTGGACTGCAATATACGGACTCATTAACTTGAAAGGGTCTGCAACCCTCATGATCAGTGCGGAGGCATGGATCGGAAGCGCTTCCGTGGGACCATTATCTGCTTTCTGCAGCATGGGTGGCTTAGGTTTGTGTGAATGTATGCTAACAGGAGAGATAATGATCCCGCTAACAGGAGAGATAATGAACCCGCTATCAGGAGAGATAATGAACCCGTTATCAGGAGAGATAATGATCCCGTTATCAGGAGAGATAATGATCCCGCTATCAGGAGAGATAATGATTCCGCTATCAGGAGAGATAATGATCCCGCTATCAGGAGAGATAATGATCCCGCTATCAGGAGAGATAATGATCCCGCTATCAGGAGAGATAATGAACCCGTTATCAGGAGAGATAATGATTCCGCTATCAGGAGAGATAATGATCCCGCTATCAGGAGAGATAATGAACCCGCTATCAGGAGAGATAATGATCCCGCTATGGAGAGAGATAATGAACTCGCTATGGGGAGAGATAATGAACCCGCTATGGGGAGAGATAATGAACCCGCTATCGGGAGAGATAATGATCCCGCTATCGGGAGAGATAATGATCCCGCTATGGGGAGAGATAATGAACCTGCTATGGGGAGAGATAATGAACCTGCTATCAGGAGAGATGATGAACCTGCTATGGGGAGAGATAATGAACCCGCTATCAGGAGAGATAATGAACCCGCTATGGGGAGAGATAATGATTCCGCTATCAGGAGATATAATGATTCCGCTATGGGGAGAGATAATGAACCCGCTATCAGGAGAGATAATGATTCCGCTATCAGGAGAGATAATGAACCCGCTATCGGGAGAGATAATGAACCTGCTATGGGGAGAGATAATGAACCCGCTATCAGGAGAGATAATGATCAAGCTATCAGGAGAGATAATGATTCCGCTATGGGGAGAGATAATGATTCCGCTATCAGGAGAGATAATAAACCCCCTATGGGGAGAGATAATGAACCCGCTATCGGGAGAGATAATGAACCTGCTATGGGGAGAGATAATGAACCTGCTATGAGGAGAGATAATGATCCCGCTATCAGGAGAGATAATGAACCCCCTATGGGGAGAGATAATGAACCCGCTATCGGGAGAGATAATGAACCTGCTATGGGGAGAGATAATGAACCGGCTATGAGGAGAGATAATGATCCCGCTATCAGGAGAGATAATGATTCCGCTATCAGGAGAGATAATGATTCCGCTATGGGGAGAGATAATGATTCCGCTATCAGGAGAGATAATGATTCCGCTATCAGGAGAGATAATGATTCCGCTATCAGGAGAGATAATGATTCCGCTATCAGGAGAGATAATGATCCCGCTATGAGGAGAGATAATGATCCCGCTATGGGGAGAGATAAAGATCCCGCTATCAGGAGAGATATGTAATGACCGGCGTCACGCAAAGGGAGGGAAATGGGAAGGCCGTGTCCAACGGAGAGGGAAAGGTGGTGACCCCTGACTCCCCTTGCGGCTGGCACCTGACTGCCCTGACGTCCCTAGACGGGTTCCTCACCCGTACTGTAACGGTCGCGTACACACACACACAGGGGGGAGGGAAGTGACCACTGCGCTCCACCCTTACCCCTGGCCCTGCCTACTTGTCCTAATGACAGGGGACAACTGGACGGCAATCCCTAACTTGGAGTAAGTGCAGGGATGACAGACAGACAAACAACAGGACGTGAGCGGACCGAGTCAATACCAGGAAAGCTGCAAAGTACAAATGGAGCAAGCAGAGAATTGTCAGGAGAAGCCGGGGTCATAAATACCAGGAGAGCAGAGAAGTACAAGAGGAGTCCTAAGAGAGTAGTCAGGTGGGAGCCGAGGTCACAATACCAGGACGGAAGCGCAAGAACAGGAGGAGCAGGCAAAAGGATGGTCAGGGAACAGGATCAGGTAAGTATTCAGCAGTCCAACAAATAGACAGGAACCTAGAAATTAACAGGCAACCTGTAGCCAGCAGGCTGCCTGTATTTATAGTGGGGAGTGAGGGTCATGTGACGTGGCCAGCGTCACATGACCGACAGACCAACCAGTCGAGCACCGAGTGATCAGCTCGGCGCTCAAGGCAGACTAGGAGCAGGGAGCCACCCAGCTAGTAAAGCCGCCCTGGGAATGAGGTCAAACACAGAACCTCATTCCAAAAGCTAAGCAACAGTTCTGCAGGCAATGGGGGACCGAGTGCACCTTCGGAACCCCGTGACACGTATGCCGATCACGTGCCTAAACCCTGGCTTTCCCTAAGATGAGCCCTGTGTAGTGAACAGGGCGGTGGGATCACTAGTCCGCACCACTGACACTAAGAGGAAAACACCAAGGAGAGGACAGACAATACAGACAAACATATAATCCTAGGTGGGCGACAACAGCAGACCACCAAGGCCCAACAGGGATCCGGAGGGTAACACTATGGAACAACAACCAGGGATCTCAGCTACTCAGCTCCAGGGGCGTAGCTATAGGGGGTGCAGAGGTAGCAGTCGCTACCGGGCCCAGGAGCCTGAGGGGGCCCAAAAACCCTTGTGCCACATAAGACACTGACATTATAGAAAGTGCATGCTTTTCAATTTACACCTCTGGCTGGAGGGAAAGGGTTAGGTCAAGAATTTGGCATGAGGGGGTGCCCTTTCAATGTTTGCCTCTGGCAGCAGGAAGGCTATGTGCTCACCTGCCCCTTGCCAACAAGCACTAAAGGAATGGGGGCCCAAGCTGAACTCTTGCACCAGGGCCCGTGAGCCTTTAGCTACGCCCCTGCTCAGCTCCAGTGGGTCAGTATAGAAGTCCAGGCAGGAAGCTCTATATCTGGCAACCAGAGAAGTGGGAGATGGGAATATAAGGAGGTTGGGATTGCTGGACAAGAAACAGCTGAGGAGGAGAAGCTACGGATCCCTGAGTGAGCCAAAAAGGATTGCAAGGCAAACCCAGAAAGCTACCATTACGAAACAGCACTGTCTTTGTACATCGAACGCGCAGCCACCCGCTGCGACTTCCTGACCCCGGGTATAAGGGAGTCAGACGTGGCTCTTGACACCCTCGTGACAGTACCCCCCCTTCCACGAGGGGCCTCCGGACACTCAGGACTAGGTCTCTCAGGATGAGAGGCATGAAAAACCCGAACTAACCTGTCGGCGTTTACCTCAGACGCTGGAACCCACATTCTTTCCTCGGGACCTTAACCCCTCCAATGCACCAGATATTGAAGAGAACGGCGGACCCGACGAGAATCAACAATTTTGGATATTTGAAACTCTAGATTACCATCCACAGCAACAGGAGGGGGTGGCAGCGGTGACGGTTCTAGAGGTGGAACATACTTTTTGAGTAACGATTTATGGAAGACGTTATGAATTTTAAAGGTCTGAGGTACCTCCAGGTGAAAAGCCACAGGGTTGATGATGGCTACTATTTTGTAAGGACCAATAAACCTAGGACCCAGTTTCCAAGAGGGAACCTTTAATTTAATATTCCTAGTAGATAACCACACATAGTCATTCACTCCTAGGTCCGGACCTGGCGACCGTTTCTTATCAGCCATGCATTTATATTTACCTCCCATATTTTTCAAATTAGCTTGCACCTTCTGCCACACAGATGAAAGAGATGACAAAAACCGTTCCTCTTCGGGAACCCATGATGACCCCCATTCTTTGAAAGTACAGAATTGGGGATGAAAACCATATGCACCAAGAAATGGTGACTTGCCAGTAGATTCCTGACGGCGATTATTTATGGCAAACTCGGCTAACGGTAAATATGATGACCACACCTCTTGGTTTTCAGACACAAAACATCTTAGATATGTCTCAAGGTTTTGGTTGGTACGCTCAGTCTGTCCATTCGAGTGAGGATGGAAAGCTGAGGAAAAGGACAAGTGTACCCCCAAACGGGAACAAAAAGCTTTCCAAAACTTAGAAATAAACTGGGTTCCCCGATCCGAAACAACATCGGAAGGGACCCGGTGAAGCTTCACGATTTCACTGATGAATACCTGAGCAAGAGTCTTAGCATTAGGTAGTGTGGGTAACGCAATGAAGTGTATCATTTTGCTAAACCTGTCCACTACTACCAAGATAACTGCTTTACCCGCAGACAAAGGCAAGTCAGTGATAAAATCCATTGACAGATGTGTCCATGGTCTATTGGGAATGACGAGTGGTAATAGAGACCCTGCAGGATGTGTATGTGAAACTTTTGCGCGCGCACAGGTAGAACAAGAAGACACAAAATCCATTACATCCTGACGCAACCTTGGCCACCAAAAACGACGAGACAATAGCTCCAAGGTTGCTTTACTACCCGGGTGCCCAGCAAGTGCCGAATTATGATGTTCCTTTAATAATTCGAGATGCAGGTTCAACGGTACAAACAATTTCTCTGAGGGGCACGAGACCGGGGCGTCCCCCTGGGCCTCTAACACCTTCCCCTCCAGAACAGAGTGTACCGCAGAGACAACCACTCCTCTTTGTAGAATGGGTACCGGATCACTCACATTACCCCCTCCAGGGAAACAACGCGATAATGCATCTGCCTTGGTGTTCTTTGCCCCAGGACGATAGGTAATAACAAAGTTAAACCTGGTAAAAAATAGCGACCACCTAGCTTGTCTAGGGGTGAGACGCTTAGCTGATTCGAGGTACAGAAGGTTTTTGTGGTCCGTAATCACAGTGACGGGGTGGATTGCCCCCTCTAAAAAGTGACGCCATTCTTCAAACGCTAGTTTAATAGCTAATAGTTCCCTATTGCCAATATCATAGTTCTTCTCTGCTGCAGATAGTTTTTTAGAAAAGAAAGCACAAGGGCGCCATTTGCCAGGAGACGGACCCTGAGACAGCACCGCCCCCACTCCCACCTCTGACGCATCTACTTCAACAATAAAAGGCTGAGAGACATCAGGTTGGACTAGTACAGGTGCTGAGGAAAAAGCAATTTTAGCGGCGTCAGACCATTTAGAAAAATCAGTCCCCTTCCTAGTCATGTCAGTAAGGGGTTTTACAATCACCGAATAATTTTTAATGAATTTTCTATAGAAATTTGCGAAGCCCAAGAACCGTTGCAGTGCTTTGAGGTTCTCAGAAGGATCCCAATCTAAAATTGCCTGGACCTTCCTAGGATCCATACGGAAACCTGAAGCAGATAATAAATACCCTAGGAACTGTATTTCCTGAACGGCGAAGACACACTTTTCAATTTTAGCATATAATTTATTCGTCCGTAGGACCTGCAGTACCTGTCTGACATGCACCTCATGTGTTTTCAGATCCGACGAATAAATTAAAATATCATCTAGGTATATCACCACAAACCTGCCGATAAGATGACTAAAAATGTCATTAACAAAATGTTAAAAGACGGCAGGAGCATTGGTCAGACCAAAAGGCATAACTAGATTTTCATAATGCCCCTCAGGGGTGTTAAAGGCTGTCTTCCACTCATCCCCTTCCTTGATACGAATCAGATTGTAGGCCCCCCTAAGATCAAGTTTGGAGAACCACCTAGCACCCGCAATCTGATTAAACAGGTCAGGAATGAGAGGAAGAGGGTATGGGTCTCGGATGGTTATCCGATTTAATTCGCGAAAATCTAGGCAAGGACGCAGGCCCCCATCTTTCTTTTTAACGAAGAAAAACCCTGCAGCCACGGGTGAAGAAGAGGGTCTGATGTGTCCCTTAGCCGGACTCTCGGAGATATAATCTTTCATGGCTTGTCTCTCTGGACCCGAAAGATTATATAACCTGGTCTTGGGTAATTTTGCACCGGGAATAAGGTTAACCGGGCAATCATAAGGACGGTGAGGTGGTAACTTCTGGCAACCCTTTTCAGAAAAAACGTCCTCAAAGTCCGAAACAAATGTGGGTAGGGTAGATATGGAGGCGACTAAGCAATTGCTATTTAAGCAATTTTCTCTGCACTGCTCACTCCACTCCAATATCTCCCTGGCCTGCCAATCCACCACTGGATTGTGCGCTACCAACCAGGGAAGACCCAACACCACCGGAGTGGGAAGCCCCTCCAGAACATAACATGAAAGCAACTCGTTATGGTGGTCCCCTACCCGAAGGTGTAAGTTATGGACAATGTGAGTGAGGTTTCTCTGAGACAGAGGAGAAGAATCAATAGCGAATATGGGAATAGGTCTCTGTAGCGTACAGAAAGACAAACCCATAGTGTGGGCAAAATGGGCATCTATCAAATTTACCCCTGCTCCACTGTCTAGAAAAAAAGAAATAGTCTCCGTCTTATCACCAAAAACAATAACCGCTGGCAACACAAATTGCGATGTACGTATGGAGGAAACGTATACCCCCCGGCTGACATCCTCCACACAGCCTGGGGTTAGTAGTTTTCCGACGGTCTTTTGTTTTTGAGGAAGGAAGGACAGACATTAATAAAATGACCCCTCTCCCCACAGAAAAAACAAACCCCACGCCTACGGCGAGCCTCAGGAGGATGGACCTGACGAATAGTTCCTCCTAGCTGCATAGGCTCGTCTAAGTCCGTACAGACTAACTGCTGCTTGAGAGGGGTTACCAATTGCTCCGGATTTTTCAATCTGTCCCTAAGACGTCTATCTATTCTGATAGAAAGGGACATAGCATCAAGGGAAAAGGGGGTCTCATACAGCGCAAGCGCATCCTTAACCCTTTAGGATAACCCAGAGCAGAACTGACTCCTGAGAGCCGGGTCGTTCCACTGGGTATCCGTAGCCCACCTACGGAACTCTGCGCAATACTCCTCTACCGGCCGCTCTCCCTGTAGGAGTCTCCGTAATCTTGATTCAGCCAGTGCGACTCGGTCAGGGTCATCATATATGAGACCCAAGGCCCCAAAAAATTCATCCACTGACCGAAGAGCCTGGGAATCAGTGGGTAAAGAGAACGCCCAGGATTGCGGGTCCCCCTGCAGCAGGGAAATAACAACCCCCACCCGCTGTTCTTCATTACCAGAGGAGTAAGGGCGCAGTTTAAAATATAATTTACAGGCCTCACGGAATGTCACAAATTTGTCCCTTCCCCCAGAAAATCTGTCAGGAAGAGCAACCTTGGGTTCCGCAACAACCTGGTTACCTGTAGCAACCGCTGGGCTTGCGGTCTGTAGCAATTGCTGCTGTTGCTGAAGCACCGACGCCTTCAATCCTGCCACCTCCAAAGACAGGCCTTGAAGTTGCTTTGACAAAGCAGTAATTGGATCCATACTGGATTCTAAGTAGGTAGAAAGAAAAAGTTTTTTTTTTTTTTTTTAACTACACAAAATAAGGGCCAGATATAATGTAATGACCGGCGTCATGCAAAGGGAGGGGAATGGGAAGGCCCTGTCCAAGGGAGAGGAAAAGGTGGTGACCCCTGACTCACCTTGCAGCTGGCACCTGACTGCCCTGATGTCCCTAGACGGGTTCCTCACCCGTACGCCGATCATGTGCCTAAACCCTGGCTTTCCCTAAGATGAGCCCTAGATAGTGAACGGGGCGGTGGGATCGCTAGTCCGCAACACTGACACTAAGAGAGAAACACCAAGGAGAGGACAGACAATACAGACAAACACATACACCCAGGTGGGCGACCACATCAGTCCACCAAGGCCCAACAGGGATCCGGAGGGTAACGCTCTGGAACAACAACCAGGGAACACAGCTACACAGCTCCAGAGGGTCAGTATAGAAGTCCAGGCAAGAAGCTCTATATCTGGCAACCAGAGAAGTGAGAGATGGGAATATAAGGAGGTTGGGAGTGCTGGACAAGAAACAGCTGAGGAAAAGGAGCTACGGATCCCTGAGTGAGCCAAAAAGGATTGCAAGGCAAACCCAGAAAGCTACCATTACGAAACAGCACTGTCTTTGTACATCGAACGCGCAGCCACCCGCTATCAGGAGAGATAATGATTCCGCTATCAGGAGAGATAATGATCCCGCTATCAGGAGAGATAATGATCCCGCTATCAGGAGAGATAATGATCCCGCTATGGGGAGAGATAATGATCCCGCTATGGGGAGAGATAATGATCCCGCTATGGGGAGAGATAATGAACCCGCTATCAGGAGAGATAATGATCCGGCTATGAGGAGAGATAATGATCCCGCTATCAGGAGAGATAATGAACCCGCTATGGGGAGAGATAATGAACCCGCTATCAGGAGAGATAATGATTCCGCTATCAGGAGAGATAATGATCCCGCTATAGGGAGAGATAATGATCCCGCTATGGGGAGAGATAATGAACCCGCTATCAGGAGAGATAATGATCCCGCTATGGGGAGAGATAATGATCCCGCTATGGTGAGAGATAATGATCCCGCTATGGGGAGAGATAATGAATCCGCTATCAGGAGAGATAATGATCCTGCTATGAGGAGAGATAATGATCCCGCTATCAGGAGAGATAATGAACCCGCTATCAGGAGAGATAATGATTCCGCTATCAGGAGAGATAATGATCCCGCTATGGGGAGAGATAATGATCCCGCTATGGGGAGAGATAATGAACCCGCTATCAGGAGAGATAATGAACCCGCTATGGGGAGAGATAATGATCCCGCTATGGGGAGAGATAATGATTCCGCTATCAGGAGAGATAATGATCCCGCTATCAGGAGAGATAATGATCCCGCTATCAGGAGAGATAATGAACCTGCTATCAGGAGAGATAATGAACCCGCTATGGGGAGAGATAATGATCCCGCTATGGGGAGAGATAATGATCCCGCTATGGGAGAGATAATGAACCCGCTATGGGGAGAGATAATGATCCCGCTATGGGGAGAGATAATGATCCCGCTATGAGGAGAGATAATGAACCCGCTATGAGGAGAGATAATGATCCCGCTATCAGGAGAGATAATGATCCCGCTATCAGGAGAGATAATGATCCCGCTATCAGGAGAGATAATGAACCCGCTATCAGGAGAGATAATGATCCCGCTATCAGGAGAGATAATGATCCCGCTATCAGGAGAGATAATGATCCCGCTATCAGGAGAGATAATGAACCCGCTATCAGGAGAGATAATGAACCCGCTATCAGGAGAGATAATGATCCCGCTATGGGGAGAGATAATGAACCCGCTATGGGGAGAGATAATGATCCCGCTATGAGGAGAGATAATGATCCCGCTATCAGGAGAGATAATGATCCTGCTATCAGGAGAGATAATGAACCCGCTATCAGGAGAGATAATGATCCCGCTATCAGGAGAGATAATGAACCCGCTATCAGGAGAGATAATGAACCCGCTATCAGGAGAGATAATGATCCCGCTATGGGGAGAGATAATGAACCCGCTATCAGGAGAGATAATGAACCCGCTATGAGGAGAGATAATGAACCCGCTATGGGGAGAGATAATGATCCCGCTATGGGGAGAGATAATGAACCCGCTATGGGGAGAGATAATGAACCCGCTATCGGGAGAGATAATGAACCCGCTATGGGGAGAGATAATGATCCCGCTATGAGGAGAGATAATGATCCCGCTATCAGGAGAGATAATGAACCCGCTATCAGGAGAGATAATGATCCCGCTATCAGGAGAGATAATGAACCCGCTATCAGGAGAGATAATGAACCCGCTATCAGGAGAGATAATGATCCCGCTATCAGGAGAGATAATGATCCCGCTATGGGGAGAGATAATGATCCCGCTATGGGGAGAGATAATGAACCCGCTATCAGGAGAGATAATGACCCCGCTATGAGGAGAGATAATGATCCCGCTATCAGGAGAGATAATGAACCCGCTATCAGGAAAGATAATGATCCCGCTATGAGGAGAGATAATGAACCCGCTATGAGGAGAGATAATGAACCTGCTATGGGGAGAGATAATGAACCTGCTATGGGGAGAGATAATGATCCCGCTATGGGGAGAGATAATGATCCCGCTATGGGGAGAGATAATGAACCCGCTATCAGGAGAGATAATGACCCCGCTATGAGGAGAGATAATGATCCCGCTATCAGGAGAGATAATGAACCCGCTATCAGGAAAGATAATGATCCCGCTATGAGGAGAGATAATGAACCCGCTATGAGGAGAGATAATGAACCTGCTATGGGGAGAGATAATGATCCCGCTATGGGGAGAGATAATGATCCCGCTATGGGGAGAGATAATGAACCCGCTATCAGGAGAGATAATGACCCCGCTATGAGGAGAGATAATGATCCCGCTATCAGGAGAGATAATGAACCCGCTATCAGGAGAGATAATGATCCCGCTATCAGGAGAGATAATGATCCCGCTATCAGGAGAGATAATGATCCCGCTATGGGGAGAGATAATGAACCTGCTATGGGGAGAGATAATGATCCCGCTATCAGGAGAGATAATGATCCCGCGATGGGGAGAGATAATGAACCCGCTATGGGGAGAGATAATGATCCCGCTATCAGGAGAGATAATGATCCCGCGATGGGGAGAGATAATGAACCTGCTATGGGGAGAGATAATGATTCCGCTATCAGGAGAGATAATGATCCCGCTATCAGGAGAGATAATGAACCCGCTATGGGGAGAGATAATGATCCCGCTATCAGGAGAGATAATGATCCCGCTATGAGGAGAGATAATGATCCCGCTATCAGGAGAGATAATGAACTCGCTATCAGGAGAGATAATGATCCCGCTATCAGGAGAGATAATGATCCCGCTATCAGGAGAGATAATGATCCCGCTATGGGGAGAGATAATGATCCCGCTATGGGGAGAGATAATGAACCCGCTATCAGGAGAGATAATAATCCCGCTATCAGGAGAGATAATGAACCCGCTATCAGGAGAGATAATGATCCCGCTATCAGGAGAGATAATGATCCCGCTATCAGGAGAGATAATGATCCCGCTATGGGGAGAGATAATGATCCCGCTATGGGGAGAGATAATGAACCCGCTATCAGGAGAGATAATGAACCCGCTATGGGGAGAGATAATGATCCCGCTATCTGGAGAGATAATGATTCCGCTATCAGGAGAGATAATTATCCCGCTATCAGGAGAGATAATGACCCCGCTATGAGGAGAGATAATGATCCCGCTATGGGGAGAGATAATGATCCCGCTATCAGGAGAGATAATGATCCCGCTATCAGGAGAGATAATGAACCCGCTTTCAGGAGAGATAATGAACCCGCTATCAGGAGAGATAATGAACCCGCTATCGGGAGAGATAATGAACCTGCTATCAGGAGAGATAATGATCCCGCTATCAGGAGAGATAATGAACCCGCTATCAGGAAAGATAATGATCCCGCTATGAGGAGAGATAATGAACCCGCTATGGGGAGAGATAATGATCCCGCTATCAGGAGAGATAATTATCCCGCTATCAGGAGAGATAATGACCCCGCTATGAGGAGAGATAATGATCCCGCTATGGGGAGAGATAATGATTCCGCTATCAGGAGAGATAATGATCCCGCTATCAGGAGAGATAATGAACCCGCTATGTGGAGAGATAATGAACCCGCTATCAGGAGAGATAATGATCCCGCTATGGGGAGAGATAATGATCCCGCTATGAGGAGAGATAATGATCCCGCTATCAGGAGAGATAATGATCCCGCTATCAGGAGAGATAATGATCCCACTATGAGGAGAGATAATGATCCCGCTATCAGGAGAGATAATGATCCCGCTATCTGGAGAGATAATGATTCCGCTATCAGGAGAGATAATGATCCCGCTATCAGGAGAGATAATGATCCCACTATGAGGAGAGATAATGATCCCGCTATGGGGAGAGATAATGAACCCGCTATGGGGAGAGATAATGATCCCGCTATCAGGAGAGATAATGATCCCGCTATCAGGAGAGATAATGAACCCGCTATCAGGAGAGATAATGAACCCGCTATGGGGAGAGATAATGAACCCGCTATCAGGAAAGATAATGATCCCGCTATCAGGAGAGATAATGATCCCGCTATGGGGAGAGATAATGATCCCGCTATGGGGAGAGATAATGAACCCGCTATCAGGAAAGATAATGATCCCGCTATCAGGAGAGATAATGATCCCGCTATGGGGAGAGATAATGATCCCGCTATCAGGAGAGATAATGAACCCGCTATGGGGAGAGATAATGATCCCGCTATCGGGAGAGATAATGATCCCGCTATCAGGAGAGATAATGATCCCGCTATGAGGAGAGATAATGAACCCGCTATCAGGAGAGATAATGATTCCGCTATCAGGAGAGATAATGATCCCGCTATCAGGAGAGATAATGATCCCGCTATCAGGAGAGATAATGATCCCGCTATGAGGAGAGATAATGAACCCGCTATCAGGAGAGATAATGATCCCGCTATCAGGAGAGATAATGAACCCGCTATGGGAGAGATAATGATCCCGCTATCAGGAGAGATAATGATCCCGCTATCAGGAGAGATAATGAACCCGCTATGGGGAGAGATAATGAACCCGCTATCAGGAGAGATAATGAACCCGCTATCAGGAGAGATAATGATCCCGCTATCAGGAGAGATAATGATCCCGCTATGAGGAGAGATAATGAACCCGCTATGGGGAGAGATAATGAACCCGCTATGGGGAGAGATAATGATCCCGCTATCAGGAGAGATAATGATCCCGCTATCAGGAGAGATAATGAACCCGCTATCAGGAGAGATAATGAACCCGCTATCAGGAGAGATAATGAACCCGCTATCAGGAGAGATAATGATCCCGCTATGAGGAGAGATAATGAACCTGCTATCAGGAGAGATAATGATCCCGCTATCAGGAGAGATAATGATCCCGCTATCAGGAGAGATAATGATCCCGCTATCAGGAGAGATAATGATCCCGCTATCAGGAGAGATAATGATCCCGCTATCAGGAGAGATAATGATTCCGCTATGGGGAGAGATAATGAACCTGCTATGGGGAGAGATAATGAACCTGCTATGAGGAGAGATAATGATCCCGCTATGAGGAGAGATAATGATCCCGCTATCAGGAGAGATAATGATCCCGCTATCAGGAGAGATAATGATCCCGCTATGGGGAGAGATAATGATCCCGCTATCAGGAGAGATAATGACCCCGCTATCAGGAGAGATAATGATCCCGCTATCAGGAGAGATAATGATCCCGCTATGGGGAGAGATAATGATCCCGCTATCAGGAGAGATAATGACCCCGCTTTGAGGAGAGATAATGATCCCGCTATCAGGAGAGATAATGATCCCGCTATCAGGAGAGATAATGATCCCGCTATGGGGAGAGATAATGAACCCGCTATCAGGAGAGATAATGAACCCGCTATCAGGAGAGATAATGATCCCGCTATCAGGAGAGATAATGATCCCGCTATCAGGAGAGATAATGATCCCGCTATCAGGAGAGATAATGAACCCGCTATCAGGAGAGATAATGATCCCGCTATGAGGAGAGATAATGAACCCGCTATCAGGAGAGATAATGAACCCGCTATCAGGAGAGATAATGATTCCGCTATCAGGAGAGATAATGATCCCGCTATCAGGAGAGATAATGATCCCGCTATCAGGAGAGATAATGATTCCGCTATCAGGAGAGATAATGATCCCGCTATCAGGAGAGATAATGAACCTGCTATGGGGAGAGATAATGATCCCGCTATGAGGAGAGATAATGATCCCGCTATGGGGAGAGATAATGATCCCGCTATGAGGAGAGATAATGAACCCGCTATCAGGAGAGATAATGATCCCGCTATGAGGAGAGATAATGAACCCGCTATCAGGAGAGATAATGATCCCGCTATCAGGAGAGATAATGATCCCGCTATCAGGAGAGATAATGAACCCGCTATGAGGAGAGATAATGATCCCGCTATCAGGAGAGATAATGATCCGGCTATCAGGAGAGATAATGATCCCGCTATCAGGAGAGATAATGAACCCGCTATGAGGAGAGATAATGAACCCGCTATGGGGAGAGATAATGATCCCGCTATGGGGAGAGATAATGAACCCGCTATGGGGAGAGATAATGAACCCGCTATCGGGAGAGATAATGAACCCGCTATGGGGAGAGATAATGATCCCGCTATCAGGAGAGATAATGAACCCGCTATCAGGAGAGATAATGATCCCGCTATGAGGAGAGATAATGAACCCGCTATGGGGAGAGATAATGATCCCGCTATGGGGAGAGATAATGATCCCGCTATCAGGAGAGATAATGATCCCGCTATCAGGAGAGATAATGATCCCGCTATCAGGAGAGATAATGATCCCGCTATCAGGAGAGATAATGATCCCGCTATCAGGAGAGATAATGATCCCGCTATGAGGAGAGATAATGATCCCGCTATGGGGAGAGATAATGATCCCGCTATCAGGAGAGATAATGATCCCGCTATCAGGAGAGATAATGATCCCGCTATCAGGAGAGATAATGAACCCGCTATGGGGAGAGATAATGATCCCGCTATCAGGAGAGATAATGAACCCGCTATGGGGAGAGATAATGATCCCGCTATCAGGAGAGATAATGATCCCGCTATGAGGAGAGATAATGATCCCGCTATGGGGAGAGATAATGATCCCGCTATCAGGAGAGATAATGATCCCGCTATCAGGAGAGATAATGATCCCGCTATCAGGAGAGATAATGAACCCGCTATGGGGAGAGATAATGATCCCGCTATCAGGAGAGATAATGATCCCGCTATCAGGAGAGATAATGATCCCGCTATGGGGAGAGATAATGATCCCGCTATCAGGAGAGATAATGAACCCGCTATCAGGAGAGATAATGATCCCGCTATGGGGAGAGATAATGATCCCGCTATGAGGAGAGATAATGAACCCGCTATGAGGAGAGATAATGATCCCGCTATCAGGAGAGATAATGATCCCGCTATCAGGAGAGATAATGATCCCGCTATGGGGAGAGATAATGATCCCGCTATCAGGAGAGATAATGATTCCGCTATGAGGAGAGATAATGATCCCGCTATCAGGAGAGATAATGAATCCGCTATCAGGAGAGATAATGATTCCGCTATGAGGAGAGATAATGATCCCGCTATCAGGAGAGATAATGATCCTGCTATGGGGAGAGATAATGATCCCGCTATGAGGAGAGATAATGATCCCGCTATCAGGAGAGATAATGATCCCGCTATGGGGAGAGATAATGATCCCGCTATCAGGAGAGATAATGATCCCGCTATCAGGAGAGATAATGATTCCGCTATCAGGAGAGATAATGATCCCGCTATCAGGAGAGATAATGAACCCGCTATGGGAGAGATAATGATCCCGCTATGGGGAGAGATAATGATCCCGCTATCAGGAGAGATAATGATCCCGCTATCAGGAGAGATAATGATCCCGCTATCAGGAGAGATAATGATCCCGCTATGTGGAGAGATAATGATCCCGCTATCAGGAGAGATAATGAACCCGCTATGGGGAGAGATAATGATCCCGCTATGGGGAGAGATAATGATCCCGCTATCAGGAGAGATAATGATCCCGCTATGGGGAGAGATAATGATCCCGCTATCAGGAGAGATAATGATCCCGCTATGTGGAGAGATAATGATCCCGCTATCAGGAGAGATAATGAACCCGCTATGGGGAGAGATAATGATCCCGCTATGGGGAGAGATAATGATCCCGCTATCAGGAGAGATAATGATCCCGCTATCAGGAGAGATAATGATCCCGCTATCAGGAGAGATAATGATCCCGCTATCAGGAGAGATAATGATCCCGCTATCAGGAGAGATAATGATCCCGCTATGGGGAGAGATAATGATCCCGCTATCAGGAGAGATAATGATCCCGCTATCAGGAGAGATAATGATCCCGCTATGGGGAGAGATAATGATCCCGCTATCAGGAGAGATAATGATCCCGCTATCAGGAGAGATAATGATCCCGCTATCAGGAGAGATAATGATTCCCGCTATCAGGAGAGATAATGATCCCGCTATCAGGAGAGATAATGATCCCGCTATCAGGAGAGATAATGATCCCGCTATCAGGAGAGATAATGAACCCGCTATGGGGAGAGATAATGATCCCGCTATGAGGACAAATAATATGGGGGGATATAATGAACTCCAATATAATATAATATAATATAATAATATCAGTTACTTTCTCCATAGGGAGGTTATTATAATGTTAACATTTTACTGTATTTTTTCTTCCAGGAAAAAAAATGTCCTTCGAACCGGAATCGAACCAGTGACCTAAGGATGTCTGCATCTCCTCTACAGTCCTCCGCTCTACCAACTGAGCTATCGAAGGAGCTGAGAGCTGAGCGCTCCACCCGCCCTCCAGTCTGTCACCTCACAGGCGCCGCCCAGGTCACTATCCCCTGCCGTTACTGGTTTGGTCTCCATGGAAACAGGTCTTTAGTCCCCGCCCTTTCCTCACAGCGAGGCGAGGAACGCAACGGTTGCCTTCAAAAGCGAATCAACAAGCGCGTTATACTTAGCTGGTGTAGCGGACCAATTAGAGCGCGGCTTGTTGCCTGCTTGCCCGGAATGGAAAGGAGGGGGGAGGTTTGTTTGGGTTACGGAGCTCAGCTGTGAGAGGGGAGGTGTGAACGGAGCCGAGGACCCGGGTGCGCGAGACCTACCGGGAGACGGGGCACTGACGGCTGAGCTGTCACCTGCTGGAGGTACTTACCGGAGCGGGCTGCCCCTATGTCATATACATCATATACTGGTAGGTGAAATACCTACAGGAGGCTGGTCGGATATGTCACATACAGGAGACTAGTCGGATATGTCATATATACCGGAGACTGGTCGGATATGTCATATATACAGGAGACTGGTCGGATATGTCATATATACAGGAGGCTGGTCATATATGTCATATATACAGGAGACTGATCAGATATGTCACATACATGAGGCTGGTCGGATATGTCATATATACAGGAGGCTGGTCATATATGTCATATATACAGGAGACTGGTCGAATATATGTCACATACAGGAGGCTGGTCGGATATGTCATATATACCGGAGACTGGTCGGATATGTCATATATACCGGAGACTGGTCGGATATGTCACATACAGGAGGCTGGTCGGATATGTCATATATACCGGAGACTGGTCGGATATGTCATATATACCGGAGACTGGTCGGA
The DNA here is from genome assembly GCF_905171765.1 of Bufo bufo. Lineage (NCBI taxonomy): Eukaryota > Metazoa > Chordata > Amphibia > Anura > Bufonidae > Bufo > Bufo bufo. The sequence continues at coordinate 21,129,707 of NC_053392.1, read as the reverse complement.
TATGTCATATATACCGGAGACTGGTCGGATATGTCATATATACCGGAGACTGGTCGGATATGTCACATACAGGAGGCTGGTCGGATATGTCATATATACCGGAGACTGGTCGGATATGTCATATATACCGGAGACTGGTCGGATATGTCACATACAGGAGGCTGGTCGGATATGTCATATATACCGGAGACTGGTCGGATATATGTCACATACAGGAGACTGGTCGGATATATGTCACATACAGGAGACTGGTCGGATATGTCACACATACAGGAGACTGGTCGGATATGTCATATATACCTGAGACTGGTCGGATATATGTCACACATACAGGAGACTGGTCGGATATATGTCACATACCGGAGACTGGTCGGATATATGTCACATACCGGAGACTGGTCGGATATATGTCACATACAGGAGACTGGTCGGATATGTCATATATACCGGAGACTGGTCGGATATATGTCACATACAGGAGACTGGTCGGATATATGTCACATACAGGAGACTGGTCGGATATATGTCACATACAGGAGACTGGTCGGATATATGTCACATACAGGAGACTGGTCGGATATATGTCACATACAGGAGACTGGTCGGATATATGTCACATACAGGAGACTGGTCGGATATGTCACACATACAGGAGACTGGTCGGATATATGTCACATACAGGAGACTGGTCGGATATATGTCACATACAGGAGACTGGTCGGATATATGTCACATACAGGAGACTGGTCGGATATATGTCACATACAGGAGACTGGTCGGATATATGTCACATACAGGAGACTGGTCGGATATATGTCACATACAGGAGACTGGTCAGATCTAGGTCATACATACAGGAGACTGGTCGGATATATGTCACACATACAGGAGACTGGTCAGATCTAGGTCATACATACAGGAGACTGGTCGGATATGTCACACATACAGGAGACTGGTCAGATCTAGGTCATACATACAGGAGACTGGTCAGATCTATGTCACACATACAGGAGACTGGTCGGATGTAGTGTAATCTATATAATACAGAGGCTGCATATCCTCCTGGAGTCACTACAAGCTCTTTCACCTTCAGACATCGTGGTTGATGCTGCTGTACATGGAAGATGTTCACGGTGTGGGGGAGGTCTGGTGATGGAGCCGGCCAGAAGAGCTGCTTTAAAGAGGACCTCTCATGGGTCCGGACATTATAAACTAAGTATCAGGGTACGTAGGGCATACAGCGGGGATCTAACTGCACTCCGTTCTCCTGCTGTGGCCCCCGTTACCGTCTCCCGCCTGGTATGCTAAAATGAGGAGGAGACGGAGTCTTTCTCCGTGGGCGTCTCCGTCTCCCTGGCTGTGACACTCTGCGCTGCGATTGGAGAAGGAGACGCCCACGGAGAAACACTCAGTCTCCTCCCCATTGTTCCGATGCTAAAATTGGCATACCAGGCGGAAAAATACAACGGGGGCCACAGCAGGAGAACGGAGTGCAGTTAGATCCCCGCTGTAGGCCCTACGTACCCTGATACTTAGTTTATAATGTCCGGACCCATAAGAGGTCCTCTTTAAACCCTGTAGAGCATGTTGTGCGGTGCAGGCAGTATGCGGCGGGTGCTTCTTGTTGGAACACCGCCTCTCATAAATGAGCCAAAAAATGTCAGTCGGACTGGTTCTCCGATGTCCTGGACACATCGTAGGCCGGTCAGTGCACCCTCCGCAGACACCAGACCGGGCATGGTAGGTAGTGGTGTCCCGCACATGCCACCTGCTGTATGTATGATGGCAGCAGGCCCTCTCCAGCCCTCCTGCCATCATTAGTAGCCAGGCAGAACCTGCTTCCATCACTGGACACAACTGTCTGCAGTTGATGGTCCTATCAGAGTTCACCGGAGGACTGGCCAGACACTGACCTCAGACAAGATGGCCAGTCTTGTAATATCCATTCTAGGTATTGGATTGGGTTGGGGTCAGCACTCTGCGCGCCCGGTCACCAGCCATACCTTTATGGACCTTGCCACCATACAATTGTCCTCAATGTCTTCTCTGCTGAAGCATTAAAGCGGTTCTGCAGTTTCTTTCCTCTGGATAGATCATCAGCATCTGACCGGCTGGGGTCCGACACCCGGGACCCCCGCCGATCAGCTGTTTGAGAAGGCAGCAATGGTCGAGGAGCGCCGCTGGCGTCTCTCTGTTTACCGCAGGCCCAGTGACCTCATCACTGGCCTGTGGTCTACTGCCAGCGCCGCTGCCTTCTCAAACAGCTGATCGGCAGGGGGTCCGGGGTGTCAGGTCCCCACCGATTAGATGCTGATGATCTATCCAGAGAATAAAAAACTGCAGAACCCCTTTAAGATTTCCCTTCACCGGAACCTAAGGGGTGAGGCAGCCCCTGAACCCCCCCCCCCCCAACATCACCCCTCCTCCGCCAGACCTCACAGCTGGCACAATGTGGCTCCAGTGGTGACGCTTTATAACGTCCATCCGACGCCTGGCATTGTGCAGCTGCTCGGCCATGAAGCTCCCGACACAGAGGAGGTCTGGACTCTGCAGAGGGTTGGAGGAGGTCTGGACTCTGCAGAGGGTTGGAGGAGGTCTGGACTCTGCAGAGGGTTGGAGGAGGTCTGGACTCTGCAGAGGGTTGGAGGAGGTCTGGACTCTGCAGAGGGTTGCTGTAATATTATAGGTCTCATTGCCTTCTTTATTCCCTCTTAGGCCCTTTTCATGAGAAGATACACGAGGTACGGCGAACACGGCAGCGGTCACCCGTGTCCGGATCATGGTCAGTATATTCAGGGATGTGTGTGCAGTGCTCCCTGCTGGTTGTTGTGTTGGAAGATCAGTGCCCCCTGGTGGTCCTTCTGCGGTTTGGTGTAATTAGACCTTATTTTATCCTGATGATGCGCTACATGTGTGTGTCCACGTAATGCTAGTGGTCACGTGTCCTGTCCTTGGCGTCCGCATCCATGTAATGTAAACGGTCACATGACCTGTCCTTGGTGGGTGTATGTGTGTCCATGTAATGCCTGTGGTCACAAGTCCTGTCCTTGGTGTCCGCATCCATGTAACGTCAACGGTCACATGACCATGTAATGCTAGTGGTCACATGACCTGATGACCTGTCTTTGGTGTTTGCTCCCGCTTAACACCGGTGGTCACATGACCTCTTTCTGTCTTACAGACTCCCGGAGAATGAGCTTCCTCGCAGCCGCCGTCGTGTCGTGATGGAAGTCCGCTGTGGGGGGTTACTCTTCAGCTCCAAGTTCGATTCTGGAAATTTAGCTCGGGTGGAGAAGGTAGAGAGGTCCGATGGAGACGGGGACTTGTCCAGCAGTAATGGCAGCAGCGGGGCAGGGACCAGCAGCTGTGCACCCACAGTCGACTACGAGTTTAACGTCTGGACGAAGCCGGACTGCGCAGACACAGAGTACGAGAATGGAAACAGGTATGTGACGCCAATCGGCAGCGAGACGCCTGGCATTGTCTCGTCATGGAGGTTGCCAATTGTGGCAGAGCCCTTGCTATTAATGATCTCTGCGGGCTGGTGGGCGGCGTGGAGCACTGGGGGCTGGGTGGTGAGGAGGCTGGTTGGTGGGTGGCGCCAAGCGCCTGGGGCTGGGTGGCGGACGTCGTCGGGGGCTGGGTGGCGGACGTCGTCGAGGGCTAGGTGGCGCTTGGTGGCGGGCGGCGTGGAGCGCCGGGGGCTGGGTGGCGCCTGGGACTGGGTGGCAGACGTCATCGAGGGCTGGGTGGTGGGTGGTGCTGAGTGCCTGGCGCTGGGTGGCGGATGGTGTGGAGCGCTGGGTGGCAGGCGGCGTGGAGCGCCATGGGCTGGGTGGCGAGGAGGGCTGGTTGGTGGGTGGCGCAGAGGGGCTGGGTGGCGGACGTCCTCGAGGGCTGGGTGGTGGGTGGCGCAGAGTGCCTTGGGCTTTGTGGCGGGCGGCGTGGAGCGCCGGGGGCTGGGTGGCGAGGAGGGCTGGTTGGTGGGTGGCGGGCGGCGGACGTCATTGAGGGCTGGGTGGCGCTGAGTGCCTTTGGCTTGGTGGCGGGCAGCGTGGAGCGCTGGGTGGCGGGTGGCGAGGAGGGCTGGTTGGTGGGTGGCGCCGAGCGCCTGGGGCTGGGTGGCAGACGATGTCGTCGAGTGGTGGGTGGCGCTGAGTGCCTGGGGCTTGGTGCCGGGGGCTGGTTGGTGGCGCCTTGGGCTGGGTGGCGGACGTCGTCGAGGGCTGGGTGGTGGGTGGCACAGGGGGCTTGGTGGCGCCGAGCGCAGGGGGCTGGGTGGTGCATGGTGGGCAGTGTCAGGGGCTGGGTGGTGGGCGGCGTCAGAGGCTGGAGGCAGCGCTGTTACCCTCTGCCCCTGCTGCCTGAAGCATAGCATAGTGGGGGGCAGGGCGCAGACTCCCCACATTATGTACATCCTGACTCTCTCTCTGCAGGTCCTGGTTTTACTTTAGCGTAAGAGGCGGAGCTCCGGGGAAGCTCATTAAAATAAACATCATGAACATGAATAAACAGAGCAAGCTGTACGGCCAGGGAATGGCGCCATTCGTTCGCACTGTCCCCATCCGCTCACGCTGGGAGCGCGTCCGCGACAGACCCACCTTCCAGGTATCCCCCATCTTTATGCTGGACTGTAGCCCCCCATAGTCGGGGAGACCCAGATAAACTGTAGAGGCTATACAGCAGGAGAATAGTGATCACTAGGGGACGCTTATTGTTTTAATATTCTGTGATGTCCGTAACAGGGCGGGGCTGTGACAACCTCCCAGATGTGATATACGGGCTGGTTGTCGGCAGTATTAGATGTTACTGTAGTATAAGGTCAGGGGGCGGGGCTGTGACAACCTCCCAGACATGATATACGGGCTGGTTGTCTGCAGTAATAGATGTTACTGTAGTATAAGGTCAGGGGGCGGGGCTGTGACAACCTCCCAGACGTGATATATACGGGCAGGTTGTCGGCAGTATTAGATGTTACTGTAGTATAAGGTCAGGGGGCGGGGCTGTGACAACATCCCAGACGTGATATATACGGGCTGGTTGTCGGCAGTAATAGATGTTACTGTAGTATAAGGTCAGGGGGCAGGGCTGTGACAACCTCCTAGACGTGATATACGGGCTGGTTGTCGGCAGTATTAGATGTTACTGTAGTATAAGGTCAGGGGGCGGGGCTGTGACAACCTCCCAGACGTGATATACAGGCTGGTTGTCGGCAGTAATAGATGTTACTGTAGTATAAGGTCAGGGGGCGGGGCTGTGACAACCTCCCAGACGTGATATACGGGCTGGTTGTCGGCAGTATTAGATGTTACTGTAGTATAAGGTCAGGGGGTGGGGCTGTGACAACCTCTCAGACATGACCTGGCAGGGGTCACTCATCGCCTTCTTCTCTCTACAGATGGTGGAGAACCAGTTTGTCCTGTCGTTTGCCCACCGCTTCCTGGACTGCCGCGGCGCCACCACCTACTTTGCTTTCTGCTTCCCTTTCTCTTATGAGGAGAGCCAAGAGCTGCTGTCCGGCCTGGACGACCGATTCTCCGACAGCAAGGTCATGTCTCCCGGCAGGTAAGCTGCCGCCCTATAGGGTTTTATTGGGGCAGTATTGTCGCCAGCCGGTAACGGGGAGATGTACGTGATGAAGATCAGTCTCTGCATCTCTCTGAATATCTGCCCCGACCTAGTACTTCTCGCAGCTTAGGCTTTGTGACGTAACCTGCCTGGACTCCAGGACCTGGTCACGAGGGGTGTGCAGCTTTTATTGTACATGGTGATTGTCCGGGGCACACTTCACAAGGAGTCTGTGGAACATCCTGAGATCAGCGCAGACCCTGGAGATGGGGGAGGGGCAGTTGTCCGGCAGTGTGACTATTAAATCTCTGCTGTCCTCTGCAGCAGCCCGCCAGAATCCATCTACTACCATCGGGAGCTTCTCTGTCACTCCCTGGAGGGCCTCCGCGTCGACCTTCTCACCATCAGCTCCTGCCACGGGATGATGGAGGAACGGGAGCCCAGACTGGACAAGCTGTTCCCGGATCGCTCCTGTCCACGGCCGTTCTGCTTCTCTGGGAAGAGGGTGAGTGTGAATGTGACCCCATCCCCCCACACATTATCGGCTCTGTATCTGACCTCTGCTGTGCCACCGTCAACAGGTGTTCTTCCTGAGCAGCCGCGTTCACCCAGGGGAGACGCCCTCCAGCTTTGTCTTCAATGGCTTCTTGGAATTTATCCTGAGGCAGGACGACCCCCGGGCGGCCATGCTGAGGCGCATGTTCATCTTCAAGCTCATCCCCATGCTGAACCCTGATGGGGTGGTGAGGGGACATTACAGGTGAGTATTTGGGGGTGGGGGTGACACTGCTGTCCATTACTGGTCCTTAATGGGTTACTGATTAGTGGGGGGTGGTCCACCCCAGGACAGAGATGATTCTTTTTACCGTCACATAGCTCGAGGAGAGGCATTATACTGCAGGGTTTATGGGGTATTGTCTGAAGGGTCTTCCCAAGGCTGATTCTAGATGGCGCCTGTTACCCTTCTTGATGAGGAAACACATCTGAAGCAAATAGAGGGAGTCCTTACTGAGTATTTCCACCTCGGTGCCTCCCCGGGGCTATTATGAGAAGACCATAAACCAGTAGTCAGGGGGCACTTCTTGGCCTTGGAGGCCCATTTAGACCAAACCAGACAAAAGACCATTAATGAGTTGCAGATGGTGGTTCAGAGGTTGGAACTTTCTCATAAACCTCATCAGTCTCCAGAGATATGGGGATCACCTGACCTGGCCTCGTAATGACCTTAAGAACGTGCTTAGGCTGGCGTTTCGGCTTTCCGTTTGTGAGATCCGTTCAGGGTTCTCACAAGCGGTCCAAAATGGATCAGTTTTGCCCTAATGCATTCTGACTGGAAACGGATCGTCTCAGAATGCATCAGTTCAGTCTCCATTCCGCTCTGGAGGCTACGTCTTTCTGAAATGACACAGAGGGAAGCCAACCCCCTCTTCCCACTCCTAGTGAGACCTGCGCACCACTGACTTGGTGAGTAATGTAGAAAGCTATATATCCCTCCCCCACAGAAGGAATGGAGCAGGAAGCTCTCATTGACAACTGGTTAACATCCCTCAAACTCCCAACTATATCGTCTCAACAATTTGCTTCTTTATCTAAACTTGGCCTGGTTAAAAAGATTGTTGTACCGAAAGTTCTGTATCTACGAGTCGCTGTAAAGAGTAGAAGTATGGTTTACGCTCCACTACATCAACTCGGAGCCTGTACTTCCATGAATAGACTTAGGAGGCACAGTCTGGGCGATGCCACATAATTGTATTTGTGCACAGGTGACCAGAATTCTGCTACTTTAGGACACGGTCACCATAGATGGAAGCAGGAGCCTCTCTCCCGTCCACACCTCCAGCAAGTGTGGTCACAGTCAACAGGAGTATGATGCCATCTAGTAAGTACTTTATAGTAGTTTTCCTGCAACTTAATACAATGGAAAAATTTTGTGGAGGGTGAAAAAAAAAACACAGTTTCTGCTTCTGAGAATTTCCCCACCAAGATCCTGTTCCCACTGGTCTAATTTATGGAAGTAAGAGTGAATACATAGCCGAGATCTTTTTCTCAGGCTCTAAATTTTGTAAGGCGTAGTTCTCAAATATAGACCTTTGCTAAAGAGGGAACATTCCTCTTGATATATCCCATGAGGTGAAGAGGTCAATAAGAACAAGGGCAGAGTCCCCAGATCACAGAGATCAAGTAGTGGGAGATGCTTAGAAGACGTGGTGTTAGGTATGCTGGATGCTTGGGGCGAGTCCAGCGATGCATCTCTGGGTTGACTAATAAAGACTCGCTCAGTCCCCCTAAATCCCAAGGTGTAAGTGTGGGTTTGGTCAAGACATTCGGAGTATGCTGTGGTCCATTAGCCCGGAGAAGTAAACTGCACATGGCGAGTTCAGCTTGGATATCTAGTTGGTCTACAGATGCCCTCAGCCAGTCCAGACAGCGGGTGCTTTGAATTGTCTTGTAGTAAGATCTAAAATCATGGCGTTCTAGTCCTCCCTGTCCAATAGACTACACAAGGCAAGTGTGAGCTAAATCGGGGCTTCTGCCTCCACCACAGAAAGGCATACAAGACGGACTTCATGGAGTTTGATCGGGAGGACTTGTAGATCAGAACGTTGAAAACTAAAACACAAAATCTTTATTATTATTTCGATTAAAACGTATAGGAAGGGTTAATGTGTGTCCGAAAGTATCAAACCCGTGTTAGTGTCTGCAGAGTTTAATGAACCAAACAGTAGCTCTCAGCTGCGGAACCGCGTATCCTAATGCGTACAGCGGTCGGCTATAGAATGCAGCGGTTCTTTTTATTGTTGGGGTACTTTTACACTTGCGTTGTGAAGATCCGGCAGGAAGTTCCGGAAATCCGAGTGCGAACAGATGTGGATCCGTCTAAGAAATGCATGGAAACGCCGGATCCGTCTCTCCAGTGTCATCCGGAAAAACGGATCCGGTATTTATTTATTTTTGCATTTTTAAAGGTCTGCGCAGGCTGACGCGGATCCGTTTTGCCAGAACACTTAATTCATTTCAATGGAAAATAATGCCTACTACATCTACTCTACGCGTTTCGCTTGTTACTAAGCTCATCAGGAGTAGAGAGAATACTACAACAAAACAGAGACATGCACGCCTCGTGTGGTGAGGCGGCGATCTCGGCGCTAGGATGGCCGTTAGTAACAAGCGTAACGCGTAGAGTAGATGTTGGGGGAGTTTTACACAGTCCGCTAGGTTTATGTAACTAACTGCGGCGCAAGTAGCTGTGTTGTGTGAGTGGAGATAGAAGCAAGGGGGACTCTGTATGGTGGGCGGAACTGCCCCAGGATGAGAGTATGGAACTAATTCCCCATCCACAGTGGCTAATTACTCTTTGGTTTAGAAGCGTTACACATCAGGGTACTTTCACACTTGCGTTATTATGTTGCGGCACTGAGTTCCGTCCTAGGGGCTCAATACCGGAAAAGAACTGATCAGTTTTATCCCCATGCATTCTGAATGGGGAGCAATCCGTTCAGTATGGGTCAGGATGTCTTCAGTTCAGTCACTTACAGTATTTGGCCGCTGTATTTTCTCCGTCCAAAAATTCGGAACACTTGCCGGCATTATTTTCCATTGAAATGCATTAATGCCGGATCCGGCATCAAGTGTTACTGCAAAACAAATCTGGTTTTCCTGTCTGCACTAAAAATGCAAAAAAATAAAAATAAATACCGGATCAGGCAGAAGCCCCGATTTAGCTCACACTTGCCTTGTGTAGTCTATTGGACAGGGAGGACTAGAGCGCCATGATTTTAGATCTTCCTACTAGACAATTCAAAGAACCCGCAGTCTGGACTGGCTGAGGGCATCTGTAGACCAACTAGATATCCAAGCTGAACTCACCATGTGCAGTTTACTTCTCTGGGCTAATGGACCACAGCATACTTCTAATGTCTAGACCAAACCCACACTTGCACCTTGGGGGGACTGAGCAAGTCTTTATTAGTCAACCCAGTGGAACTGATGCAGATTAGAGATGCATCGCTGGACTCGCCTCAAGCAGTCATCATACCTAACACCACGTCTTCTAAGCATCTCCCACTACTTGATCTCTGTGATCTGGGGACTCTGCCCTTGTTCTTATTGACCTCTTCACCTTTCACCTCCATCACCTCATGGGATATATCAAGAGGAATGTTCCCTCTTTAGCAAAGGTCTATATTTGAGAACTACGCCTTACAAAATTTAGAGCCTAAGAAAAAGATCTCGGCTATGTATTCACTCTTACTTCCAAAAATTAGACCAGTGGGAACAGGATCTTGGTGGGGAAACTCTCAGAAGCAGAAATTTTTATTTTTTTTCACTCTCCACAAAAAATTTCCATTGTATTAAGTTGCAGGAAAACTACTATAAAGTACTTACTAGATGGCATCATACTCCTGTTGACTGTGACCACACTTGCTGGAGGTGTGGACGAGAGAGAGGCTCCTGCTTCCATCTATGGTGACCGTGTCCTAAAGTAGCAGAATTCTGGTCACCTGTGCACAAAAACAATTATGTGGTATCGCCCAAACTGTGCCTCCTAAGTCTATTCATGGAAGTACAGGCTCCGAATAACACCAAAGTACTACATCCTCTTTTGGTGAGCCAGAGTTCTGATTGCACATTGGCAGATCAACGAAGAACAGATTTGAAGAGCTAACACACCGGGAGACCCGTTCCCTAATCAAGTTTGCAAATATGTGGGGTTCATGGAAAAAGTATAGGGGTTACTCTGGTTAGGTCTTATTTCCCTGACCTCCTGGGGATGACTGAGCTGGTATCCTGATAGGGTGATGGGCATCTCTGCTACGTCCTTTCTCAGGGACAAATTATTTCGTTCCCTCCCCTTTACCTTACCTTTGGTCTACACCCATCCCTCAATATTTAGGTTTTATATTCCATTTTCTTGTTTCACGGTTTAATGTACTTATTATATAACATGCTTCATCATACCAATGGGACAAGCGTGGGTACTTCATTATATTTGACTGGCCGGTGTGATATTTCTGACCGGTCCTTCCCTCGTCTTACAGGACAGATACCCGGGGAGTGAATCTGAACCGGCAATATCTTGCCCCAGATTTTGAGCTTCACCCATCAGTCTATGGAGCAAAGTCTGTCCTCCTCTACCACCATATCCATGACCGCATCCGTTCCAGTGATCCCGACTCGAGGAATACCACAACTCTTTCCCCCTCTAACCCTGCACTCCGACCAAAGACTTTGAATCATTCCCCGACACAGCTCCCCACAGAGGACGACTTGTCTGACATAGAGAAGACAAATAACCTGTTAAACAGTATGGACAGGAAGGGTCCATATGTGACATCTCAGGGCCTGACACAAGAAACCACCATCTTACCCGAAGACGAGGACTTCACCAGGGAGAAGGAACTTTGGGCCTTGGGGCCGGATCTCAAGGCTGAAGTTGGCGGCGACCATGGCGAGTCCCGTTTGGACACTGACAGCAGCAATGAGGCCACAACCTCTGTTCCTCCTCAGGAAAGTGGTATTGCCTTCTATGTGGACCTTCATGGTCACGCTTCGAAAAGAGGATGCTTTATGTATGGGAACTACTTCACAGAGGAGAACGAGCAGGTGAGTGTAAGCTGCTATAATCATGTTATGTCTGGATAGGGTTTTCCAGGTGGTCTTTCTTCTAAAGTCATCCCTAATGGTTCTGAAATAAGAGAAAATGTACAATCGCATCACGAGGCAACAGGGCAAGATACATACATGGTGCCTTCATTATTGTGGCCTCCCAAAAATAAGGGAGATGCATTCAGATATATGGTATTCAGGGAGATGGAATCAGATAACTCCTATGTAGAACTTGATTATATGTTTCAGCCTCTGTAACCTGACTGCCCTTACTGACCATTTCTCAGCCGAAAGGCAGGACCCCCCCCCACCCACTTAAAGGCTGAGTTTTTCGGCACTCCTAATCGTTGTAGGTGGTGCTCAGTGGTAGATATAATATACGGTCAAAGGGAGTAAACCTCTCCAAGCATGTATCAAGTATGCCTTGGCCCTGCCATTGCCAAGCTGCAGGCTACACTGGCTCCATCCTGATGTCCGGTCCGCCCCTCTCAATCCAGATGCTGAAGTTCTCCAGTGGTGGCTGCAGATCTTCTGAGGCAGTGGCAGATGCACGCAGAGCTGGAATTGTGCAGTCGCAGAGATCCTGACTATATTTACCGTACTGCCCCTGACAGTCCACTCTCTGACCCTGCTATGAAGGCACATTCTAGCAGTAGTACCTCATAGGGGGAGGGAGCTGAAGTCGGGGTCCTCCTCCTGTGACTTGTAGGCACACCCCAGAGTTCCTGTTCACATCCCACTTTCCTGTTTAGGGCCCTTTGCCCAGACAGCGTTTGCAAACCACAGATCACAAAATGACACCATTTGGTTCGATACATTTTTTTCTTTTCTTCTTTTTCTCCATCGGTAACATCTTATACAGGGAGTGCAGAATTATTAGGCAAGTTGTATTTTGAGGATTAATTTTATTATTGAACAACAACCATGTTCTCAATGAACCCAAAAAACTCATTAATATCAAAGCTGAATATTTTTGGAAGTAGTTTTTAGTTTGTTTTTAGTTTTAGCTATTTTAGGGGGATATCTGTGTGTGCAGGTGACTATTACTGTGCATAATTATTAGGCAACTTAACAAAAAACAAATATATACCCATTTCAATTATTTATTTTTACCAGTGAAACAAATATAACATCTCAACATTCACAAATATACATTTCTGACATTCAAAAACAAAACAAAAACAAATCGGTGACCAATATAGCCACCTTTCTTTGCAAGGACACTCAAAAGCCTGCCATCCATGGATTCTGTCAGTGTTTTGATCTGTTCACCATCAACATTGCGTGCAGCAGCAACCACAGCCTCCCAGACACTGTTCAGAGAGGTGTACTGTTTTCCCTCCTTGTAAATCTCACATTTGATGATGGACCACAGGTTCTCAATGGGGTTCAGATCAGGTGAACAAGGAGGCCATGTCATTAGATTTTCTTCTTTTATACCCTTTCTTGCCAGCCACGCTGTGGAGTACTTGGACGCGTGTGATGGAGCATTGTCCTGCATGAAAATCATGTTTTTCTTGAAGGATGCAGACTTCTTCCTGTACCACTGCTTGAAGAAGGTGTCTTCCAGAAACTGGCAGTAGGACTGGGAGTTGAGCTTGACTCCATCCTCAACCCGAAAAGGCCCCACAAGCTCATCTTTGATGATACCAGCCCAAACCAGTACTCCACCTCCACCTTGCTGGCGTCTGAGTCGGGCTGGAGCTCTCTGCCCTTTACCAATCCAGCCACGGGCCCATCAAGACTCACTCTCATTTCATCAGTCCATAAAACCTTAGAAAAATCAGTCTTGAGATATTTCTTGGCCCAGTCTTGACGTTTCAGCTTGTGTGTCTTGTTCAGTGGTGGTCGTCTTTCAGCCTTTCTTACCTTGGCCATGTCTCTGAGTATTGCACACCTTGTGCTTTTGGGCACTCCAGTGATGTTGCAGCTCTGAAATATGGCCAAACTGGTGGCAAGTGGCATCTTGGCAGCTGCACGCTTGACTTTTCTCAGTTCATGGGCAGTTATTTTGCGCCTTGGTTTTTCCACACGCTTGCGACCCTGTTGACTATTTTGAATGAAACGCTTGATTGTTCGATGATCACGCTTCAGAAGCTTTGCAATTTTAAGAGTGCTGCATCCCTCTGCAAGATATCTCACTATTTTTGACTTTTCTGAGCCTGTCAAGTCCTTCTTTTGACCCATTTTGCCAAAGGAAAGGAAGTTGCCTAATAATTATGCACACCTGATATAGGGTGTTGATGTCATTAGACCACACCCCTTCTCATTACAGAGATGCACATCACCTAATATGCTTAATTGGTAGTAGGCTTTCGAGCCTATACAGCTTGGAGTAAGACAACATGCATAAAGAGGATGATGTGGTCAAAATACTCATTTGCCTAATAATTCTGCACGCGTGTAGTGTGGGAAATACGGTATATTATCAGTAAAATAGGATGGTGACATCAATTTTCCACATAGTAGATCATGCATCCTGGTGAGTTTCTAAGAAAACCATGAATACGTTACCAAACAGAGCAAACGCTGGAGACAGAGGGGACCAAGAGCGCCCCGACCTCCACAAGAGCAAGGAACAATAGAAAAGTAACCACTGTGCCTGAAATCAAGGGCAAATGAGAAGGCATCTAGATAAGGGTCCTACATGAAAGTGGAGGAAGTCTGATTCCAATGGGACCCAAGGAGGGTTTGAATCAGAAGGTGAATGCACAAGGAACAGTTGATCCAGTCTTGTAACCCTATGATGTTTGGTACTAATGGTTTCCTTCACTTGGTTCCTCTTGGAATATGAGGCTATTTGGAGGAAAGTATGTATTGAAAGGTCATCTTGTAAAGCTTCTAAATCCTTTACATCGGGGGTGGGGAACATTTTTGCTGACGAGGGCCATTTGGATATTTGTAACATCGTTCGGGGGCCATGCAAAATTCTTAACTTAAAAATTTGACTGCAAAATTTGGTCAAAAATATAAGTGACTTAGGGTTAAGTTACAGAAATGGTGCTTTAATAAAAAAAAAAAATCTAGAGCGCTGTGTTTTTGAAGCACAAAATGGCGCCTGCACCGTATATATTACAAATAGTACAGGCGCCATTTTGACCACAAATAGCAGTTTAAATTTTAAGTTGAGAATGTTATATTTAGTTCTTTATTTGGCATTAATGGCAGCAAAGCTAAACCCATAGGGGTCCAGAGAGAGGTTAACCCAGCTTTCACTGTCCCTGTCTCTTTCTTCAGCCTATCAGACCTCAGATCACACCCCCATCAGACTTCTCAACCTCACATCAGACCCCCAATAGGCCTTCCAGCCTCACATCAGACCCCCAATAGGCCTCCCAACCTCACATCAGACCCCCAATAGGCCTCCCAACCTCACATCAGACCCCCAATAGGCCTCAGATCAGACCCCCCCCCCCCCCCCCAGCCTCAGATCAGACCCTCCCCATCCTCCATTAGCCTCAGATCAGCTCGAGTCAGACCTCAGATCAAACATTTAAAATAAACTTGCCTCTCCAGCTCCGGACAGCGCTGCCACTTGGCAGATTCACTTACCCTCCCTGGTCTTCTCTCCGCCTGACAGTGCACAGCACCAGGTAAATGGTGCGCGTCTACGTGCACTATGTCCGGCCGCTGTATGTGTCAGGACACAGCGTGGGACTAGAAGAAGACCAGAGAAGGTGAGTACAGCCAGTGCAGCGCTGTTCTCATCTTCTATGGCTCCCACATGCTAATGACCACTTCCATAATGGAAGCGATAATTAACATTTTCACAATATGTTCTGGCAGGGGGCCGGAGGTTCCCCACCCCTGCTTTAAAGGAACCGATTTAGGAAGAGATCTATATAAATACAGAAATTGTGGAAGAACCACCATCTTTATTGTATGAAACCTGCCTAGCCAAGAGGTGGACAGCTTGCCTCAGCCCCAGATTTATACATGGGTGGATGGCCAACCTTGTATGAAGCATCTGAATGGTTGGTCAAGGAGAGCCCCAATCAGAGAAAATGCTGCAGCTTGGATTGAAAACCAGCGGTATGGTCTGATGGTTTTTGCATCCAGGGGGAATATTACAGTAGAGTATTTCAGAATTCTTGTGATTGAACTGAGGCCCCCAAGACTGCGGAGACCGAGTCCAACATGTAAGAAATGTTGGGAGTTCTGAAGCTTCTTTAGTGACCGAATCAGATCATCGGTGAACAACCCAAGCTTCTACTAAGTCTGGCCAATTTTGACTCCTGAGTTATTCGGGTTGTTATGAAAGCAATTAAACCGGGGAAGAGTGCATCCCTGAATAACTGCATGCTGGATCTTAAAAGGATGAAATGCGGTAGCTGGAGATTTACCATGGCCTCTGGATCAGAATACAGGGATTTAATAGCCAGTACTAGAAAGAACTCAAAATAGTCTTATGTAATCTATCTAAGGCCTTTTTAGTGTCCAGAGGGCCATCTGTGTGGAGGACAACTTTGGTGAGATGAATGTTTAAGATCTTTCTAATGAGTCTTTGACTGGGATCCCACTTGATCCCCATGGACCAAAGCTGGAAGAAGCCATCTATAAGCTCGTATAGAAGTAAAAATCTTGAGGCTCATTTACACCGCACATTATTGGGAACGGACCCATGAACGCCTGCTACCGATTATCTGCCCGTGTTGAGGTGCCTCAGATTCCCTGATGAACGAGAAGCACATATCCATTGGGTAAAACTATCTTTGGTGTGGACACCTCAATCCTCATTTCTGGGCAGCAGGTCGCGCTGTGTGAACAGTACAATACATTTAGTGAGGATGAGTGACGGCAGTAGTGATCTATACTCCCCATACACTGGAGGTGATCACTGCATGTAAATGCGGCACTCACTTCCACTGACGAGCAGGGAATTGTCTGCTAGTCAGCACAGTGCAAACGTGACTTTAGTATGCGAGTTGCGTGAAAGAGGTCTGTAATTGGTGGACACCAGATCATCCCTTCTAGGGCTTGGGAGAAACTGCAATCATAGCAGAGGAAAATTCAGAGGGCATAGGTTTTCCCTGCCAAAGGTGGACGCAATATAGGAGGTTATGTGAAGTCCGTGGAGGGGAGAATGTTTTGTAATAAATTGCTGATATAGACCGTCTGGAGAAAGAGGTCTACCAAACTTCAAGTTCCTAATAGTAAAGTCTACCTCCTCGGTTGTCATATCCTGCTTAAAAGCAAGCCAGCTTTTGGCCACGATACATGGCATAATGTGTACTGGGACTAGTGCTTGGTGAACTCCTTTCAGCACTAGGGGAATTAGTCCCTTTCTCCTGACCCTGTCGCTGGTTAAGTTGCTGAGCTCTGGATCCCCCTCCTCGCCTGAGCATTAAGGTTTTCTACTTGTTAGTACACAGCCAAGACAATCTCGTCTGAGTTATTTTGAACCGAACCCTGTTTGTCTTCTGATTCTGCTCCTTGCCGCCTGCTCCGACCTTGGAACTGTGACCTGGATTACGCTTGTACTCAGCCTGCCCTGACTATTGGACTGTGTGCCGACTACTCTTTTGTCTTTGTCCTTGGTGCTCTGCACCGGTGTCTCTGACTCCTGTGGTTCAGCAACTAACTACACCAGGACTATTCCAGGAGGTAGCAGCCAGGTTGGTTCCTTGCGGCGAAGTCCAGATCCCTGTATAGGGGTTAAAGGGTGAATACTAGGCGGCCAGGACAACGCCCTCAGGTTTAGCAATGGTTCCACACCCACTGAACGTAACAAAGTCGCCCACCACAGTCCTAGGGGCAAGAGTAGAATAGTTTCTGATGGTGTGTATGGAAAATGTCCTAAATACGGTCTGTATTTGCAGTCTGGCCAGGTCTAGTTTGGATACCGGATTTGTATCTGTTGTCTGGCTCTTTAGTTGTTACACAGAGTTTATCAGGTTTGTTGGCCCATCGGTAATATTTGGATGGAGTCCATCGTAGTGCCTTTTCATTTTTAGACTAAAGCATAGCAAGCAGCGATTTTGGTATCTTTAACCACCTTTGGAAGATACAAGGCCAGGAGCCCTGTGATGGACCAGGACCAGTCAAGATTATTTAGTCTCTGAGCCAGCTCGGCTATTTCCAGGACCCCCATACAGGTGAGTGAAGAGGTAGCCGCGCATGTTCTCTCCACATCCATTTCTCTGGGCGTTCTGGAGATATCTGAGCACGCTTGCTCAGCTATTTTTGGAACTCCCAAAGAAGTGAATGGAGATCACGATGTGCCTATCCTTCACCTCCTGGAACTGCACCTGTCTTACATTGATGGCATATTCTAGCTATTATGCCACCAGTGTCTCAGATCAATGTTCCCCCAACGCCAGTTCTCAGGGCCCACCTACCAGTCATGATTTGAGAATATCCCACAGAATGAATACCTGTGGTAAGTCCTGATGCACTGACAATAACAATATCACCTGCTCAACACCTGAAAACATGACCAGAAGGTGTGCCCTGAGGACTGGAGTTGTCCTAGATGACACAACCCCTTTAAGTCAATTTAAAGAGGACCTGTCCCCTCTCCTGACACGTCTGTCTTGGTAATTGCTTGCATTACCTATGTCATAACAATTCTGGAGAATCTGTTCTTATGACTCTACTGTATGTTGTGCCAATCCTGTATTATTCCTGCTAGAAGTTTACACATTGCCAGCAGCCTGGAGTAAAGGAACTGCTGGGTGTTACCAGCGGCGGGTGTGTCTGACTGTATCCAACCAGTGCTGCTGGTGTCAGACTGTGCAGGGACACGCCCCCTGACTGGCAACACCCATCTGTACCTTTACTGCAAGCTGCTGACCATTCATAAACTTCTAAAAGTCTGAGGGGCAGGACGTGGTTGTGAAAGAGGGGCTGACCTGTCTAAGGTTGTGTCAAAGACAAAATGCACACCAAGTAATATGCTGATAGACGAGGGGAGGTAAGACAGGTAACATCGTGTAACCCTCTAAAACCACAATTCTCCCTTTTGGGGTGGATTAAAGAGGAACATGTGGAGCTCCGAGGGTGAAGGGATTTAGGATGAGATTGTGGGGTGAGGTGTGATTGCAGACATAATATCTGGAGCATGTTTAAGATACGAGAGGAATGTCTTCTGTTTTGTGTGGAATTAGACCCCTCACATTATGGGTTAGACACGTCGAGAATATGTACTCCCATAGCTACAGTAATTGTGTTGAGGAGATAAAGACGATCGTAGCAGGATGAGGCATCAGACAGTGTGACACAACATAAAGGCATCTAGTCAAGGCAGATGCAATGTGGCTCAAAACATATCAATTATAAAAATAAAAAATTGATAAACCATGGACATAAGCAATGTCTCAAGGACAATTTGGGTGAAGGCCAAGTCCCTGAAAGAAGGATGACCAGCCACCACAGAGTCCAAATCTGAAAGGCAACATGATGATCCACAATGGTTGAACCTCAAAACCACACCTTTGAAACGAGACGGTTATAAAACTAAATGGAGCAGAAGTGTGATAGAACATTAAGAACTAGAAGGTTCTGTAGTGTCCCAAATGAAAGCTGGACTAAGTTGGAAACCCCCCCCCCCCCCCCCGGGGCCTGAGATGATGAGATGATACAGGGGGTCTGAA
Organism: Bufo bufo; assembly: GCF_905171765.1. Taxonomy (NCBI): domain Eukaryota; kingdom Metazoa; phylum Chordata; class Amphibia; order Anura; family Bufonidae; genus Bufo; species Bufo bufo. The sequence continues at coordinate 21,110,940 of NC_053392.1, read as the reverse complement.
GGACCAGCCCATGGCAGACTTCTGTGGTAGCCTGGAGATCCACGCAAATACCAACTTTCTAAAGGGCCTGCAAACCTTCAGAGACTATGTGGATGAGATCAAGAGTTCACTTAGAAAGTGAGGGATAAAGGTGATCCCCGATGGTACATTATTTGTGCTTCTTGCAAAGCCTGAGTGATAGGCCCCATTTCATGTCTTCTTTGGAGTGTGATCCACATGCGAATGACCAAAAGACGGAAGACCTGGCAAAATAGAGAGATTTTAAGAAGCACCTTGCATCAGGTCATTTGCTTCAGTATAATGTCAGGCAGCAAATCACAGGACCCTGTGCATCTGAGACAGTACAGGGTCAACTTGATGAAGTGAGAAGAGTAGCAGAGAGATCTGTAATGGTTTCAAGTGTGCCCCAAACCTACAAATTCACCTTCTAGGTCCTGTTTTCTATGTTCTCTAACTTGAGCTCTAGAGTTTCAGTTGGTGACGCATTAATGTCAGTGTCCCACTGTTCGGCGTCCAGGGCATCATCCAGTTGACCTGTTCTGGTCTCTGTGATTGAGACTGTCTCCCTTTTATATCCTGAAGTGGGTCATATAGACTTTAGAGGGAATTTTGTCTCTAATGGAGCTGCTAAACCAACACTAAATAGGAGTTCTCCGTGTGTGTGTGTGTGTGTGTGTGTGTACAGACCTTCCATCAACATGTCCTCATTCATGAACTGTGCCACCAAGAAGATAACTATTATGATAATGCTCACTGTGTACAAGAATGCATCTACTATAATAATGCCCCTATATTCAAGCATATAGTTGCTATAATACCGCTCCTATGTACAAGGATATAAGTACTATAATACTGCCCCTCCTTGTCATTTATCTCCAGATGGAGAACTTATTATATCCTAAGCTCATCTCCCTGAACTCCGCTCATTTCGATTTCATGGGCTGCAATTTCTCAGAGAAGAACATGTATGCGAAGGACAAGAGGGACGGTCAGTCCAAGGAGGGCAGCGGTCGTGTGGCCATACACAAAGCCACGGGGATCGTTCACAGGTAAGATGATGGAGGTAATCTTCTGGTCACGTGACGCCATGCTTCCTGTTCCCATGTATGGCTTGTGTATGCTCTGTGATTGAATCCCTCGTGCCCATACAGAACAGACACGACCAGCCATCTTTCGGAGCTGTGGCCCCTGAGATTAATGTTTGGACCCCTCTTCTGTCTGTGATGCATGTCTTTGCTTTTGGTGCTGTTACTATTTCAGCTACACTCTGGAGTGCAATTACAACACCGGCCGCTGTGTCAACACCATCCCTGGGGCGTGTCACGACAACGGGAGAGCCACCCCCCCTCCGCCACCCGCCTTCCCCCCCAAGTTCACCACTGACATATTTGAGCAGGTAATGACCGACACGCCCTGCCCTCTGCTGTCACTGTGTAGATACCCTATGGTTTCTGGTACATCTTCGCGACCTGTGTGATTCTGGATAAATAGTGGAGCGATCTGAACCTAACCTCTGCCCACCTGCTGTCTGTGGGCATCGCAGCCGCCAGGTCATTGTCTGGTGGCATAACGGTTGTTATTTGAGCAGGCCGGCAGGAATGTTGTGCGGTCTCCTTGCCTTGGTGATGAGGCCTGTCTCGTCAGCACCTCTGACACACCTTAGCTTGTTCTTTTGGCTTTGAGATGCAGAAAGTTAGACCACAATGCTGACCCTCCCTTTAGAGAGCATGCTCTGCTGTGCCGTACAGTACTAATGTTCATATTATATGCTGCAGTGTAATATGCTTGGACTGTGGGTATCAGGAGAGTGTAGCCTGATGGGGAAAAATCTGTCTGGACACGTTTCGGTTGGATTGGTCAATCATCTAATGTGTATGAGGGCCTTCCGTGGCCCAATGTTGGATATCTTTCGAGAAGGCTGAGCCGAGCATGCTTTTGTATGGGGGTATGGATTATCTCATGTGTATGTCCAGATTAAGTCTATGGCTCCCACCCTATTTTCCTGACAGGTTATTTTGGGAGGATATAGTTTTGTGTTCCTGATCTATGTCATTGAGGGACATCATAAATCCTGCCTGGTCTTGAGTACTTACCGATCACTAATTACACCTTCTCTGTGTCTGCCAGGTAGGCAGAGCCATTGCCATCGCAGCTCTGGATATGGCGGAGTGTAACCCCTGGCCTCGGCTCATCCTGTCCGAGTACAGCAGCCTCTCCAACCTGCGGGCATGGATGCTGAAACATGTCCGTAATACCAAAGCAGCCACTCTTGGAGGCTCCAGAAAGAAGGGCACTAAGACTCCTCCTAAGGCAAGCAGGTATGTCCAATTGTCAAACGACTTGCACAATGTGGGTGTTGTACTTCTGATATCTCCGGTCCTAGGCCATGTAAACAAGGGGCTCAAATGACATTAATGGGTTGTACTTGTGGTCAGCCATGAATGTGTGATTGGTGGAGACCCAAAAGCTGGAAAACTGTATCGGGCCTTAGATTGTGGGTGATGCCCTCACTTTTCCTTTAGGCTACTTTCACATATGCGTTTTGGTTTTAGGTTTTGCGATCCAGCAGATTATCTCAAAACCTGACTAAACCAGTTCCGTTTTGTTTTACACATCAGTATGCATCTTTTCGTTAGTTCCATTTTGATTTAACACGAAAGGCTCTAACTGGATCTGTCACTAAATACATTGAAAGTCAATGGGTGACGGATCCCTTTTTTTTTTTTTTACCATTGACTTGCATTGTTTTTAGTGACTGATCAGGTTTTCTTCCGTTTCGATGACTGGACACAAAACCGCAGCTTGCAGTGCTTTTGTGTCCGGTCACAAAACGGAATGCTGACGGAACTGAAGGCATCCGGATACATCCTGAATGCATGGACACAAAACGGATCTCCTGCTGGATCTCAAAAACAGGAATGCCAAAACACATATGTGAAAGTAGCCTTATCGTTTGTTATAAAACAGTATTTTTTTTATTTTTATTTCTAGCTGTTTTTGATCCCACTTGTTGAATTTTTTATTTTAATTTTTTTCCAGTTTTGCTTCATCCTCAGAGAATAATCTCGGCAGAGCACGGAGCTTCAGCAATGGCACCAGCAGCAGCAGTAGCCAACAGAACTCTCCCCAGACCAGACCCTCCGCCAGTTTCACCTTCATCTGTGGCCAGAGCCCCCCGAAGGGAGGAGCTCACAGACTCCTGGGTCCAGTGCGAGGTAAGCTGAGCTCTGCACACTGCTGGCATCCTGTCCTCACCCCCTTAGGGTACATCTGGCGTTGTTGGTCCAAGCAGAGGTGAAGACCTCCCAGTGTTGCAACCTTCCATTTGTCAGGATCTTTTAGTGATCATATATGTGATTCTTTAATACACAAAGGTCACGTGAATGCGCAGAGGTCACAGTGACCAGGAGGTTTGTACTTGTCCTCTTAAACACACCCAAGCTATGTCTCGTAGGAGCACAATGAACTCTACATTACCTGAGAGATCTGTAACAAAAGCTGCATCATGAGAGTTGCACCAGGTGAAGAATCTCAGTCCAACCCTTGTCTTCTTGACTTCCTCCGGCATGATTCCAGTTCTTTCCTTTTACATTGCTTGTTTCGGGCAGCTGTCCTATATACTGGGTGTTTACTTATATCCAGGAATGTGTATTCTATGTTCTGACAGTCCATGATCTGGTCAATGCGTGGCGCTTCCCCCACATCTTGGCTCTGTAGAAGACATTCGTTACAGACTTGACCAGCAGAGGGCGTGTATCGCTGAGTAATATCGCATTGCCTTCTTTTAAATCAGGACTCTGACATGGAACTTTTTCACGTCCATGTCTTATACGGCGGCTCCAGCCTGTACCTGGCGCTGTTCTTTTCCCGCTTGCAGCCTTTTGTTCTTTCCTGACATACTTGAATGAATTTTTGATGCTTTTGTTTTGGTGCTTTTCCTTTCCATTGTGAAGTGTCCTTATTTATCTTCTCTGGGATTTGCACTTGTCGTATATTGTGCCGGCATATAATGGGCATTGTTGTGATAATAGTGAACGCGCGTGACCCGTCTGTGTCGTCATATGTCATTGTCAGTGTCTCTAGCCCTGTGTTATCTGCTGGAGTGCACCTAACCAGGTGGGCAGACGTGGGTCATAGAAGGGGCAGTTACTGTGTGTAATGTAATCACTGTTGTCTGTATTCAATTTAACCATCAGTAATAAATGAGCTCAGGCTGATGATCCTTACTGCCTCTGTGTCGCCTCTGTAGAAGTACCTCCCGTGTCATCACTTTGTGCATAAGGCAACATGTCCAATGTGCTTCTCCACAAATCATCAATCCATCACAACTCATAGATATAAACTCCTAGGATAATGGCATGCTAAAGAGAATCTGTCACCAGCACCCCTTCCCCAATCAAGAGACAAAGCTGTGCTTTACCTGATTAAAACGCTGTTCTGAAGCTCCGTTCCCGAGTTCTGGTACTTTTTCTTAATATGCAAATTGAGCCTTTGGTGCAATAAAGCACCCACCCAACAATGGTCAGCCTCTCCCTTCCTTATTTGGCACTGCCTGGCCCTGGTAATTAAAGCAATCAAACAGGGACTGACCACAGAAATGAGAGGAGCTTGGGTGCAACAAGAGCAATGCTGATGCCCTTATTACACCAGAGGCCCAATTTGCATATTAAGAAAAAGTATCATTTCAGTCATGTGTCTATGCAAACTGTTTGATCGGGAGGTCGCTGGTGACAGAATCCCTTTAACTCTGCAGTCATAGAATACAAAACTTAGTCAGTGGGGTGCTGTCCGTCCCCTTTGCGGTACCTCTCATTAAAGAAATATATGTTCCAAAGAAAACTGTAAAGCGCCTCTAAAACATCACTTTACTCCTTACTGGTGTCCCCGGGCAACCAAAAAAGAGAACTTGAAGTTAAATATTCTCACATCAATTTTATGCACATAATGCAAAACAATTTTTGATTAGCTATGTTCCTACTTATGTTACACCCATACACCCCTTAGAGAGACTTTAGTTTTCCTGTGCTGCTACTATATCAAGTGTCTCTCTGATCTTCTGTCAGCGCCATGCTGTGGGTCAGAAGGATATGGATAGACTCTTATTACCTCTCATTCAGCCTTTTTATGTCGAGAGCAACCTGCACACTGCTGCTTTTTGTTGCAAAATACGTTGAAAAAGAGACAAGTAGAGAGGAAGTGATTAGAAAGATCAGTCGTAGTCCATGGATGAAACTCTCCAAACACCTTGAGATTCCTATGGTCGCTGTTGCCAATATGGGTATAAAAGTTTAAAGGGACTGTCTAGAAAAGCTGTTTTCATGTGTCACATTAGGAAATTCCTTGTTGCTAGAATGGAATCCTTTGTTCAGGAGCCTCATCTCTTGACCTGATTGGAGAGCATTTACAAAGAGTGTCTCTCGCTCTGAAGGACCTGACAACACATTGTCTTGAATGAACATAGCCATGCCTTAAGGCAATGGATCCCTTTTACACCAAATTTTAATTGTTCATTCTCTTCTTAAAAGCAAAACAAAGGATCTTTCTAATTAGTCTTCATTTAAAAAATTCTTACCAATAATTATTATATTTTTTTCCTGTAGAGGCTGTGCAACCTTTATACATAGCTGGCTATGCTGCTACTCCTGGTTATTACATATATCTGACGGCACACTTCTTGCTGCTGTCTTCTCTTTCTGCTCTACTATATTTCCCAATATTTGCACCTCCATCCAAGAGGAACCTTTGCAAACTCTTCCAGAAATGTCCACTTTCCAGTCTGTTTGCAGGACAATACCGCGTAAAACTGGGCAGTTGGGTGGTATAACTCTACCCCTTCTTGATGACGGCAGATGTTCAGGGGAACAACTAGGTTTTTTAATTGCAACCTGCCACATTCGTTTGATCTCAGAAGATACCCCCCCCAGAGGTGTGTTTGGTAGGCACTATTCTCATTTAGAACATGCATAATTGTTTGAGCATAGATAGATTAGATTGATATAAATATATAAAGGGGATGGTAAGGATAACTGTGGATTGAATGTGCGGAGAGTGTACAGAAGACACAGCAGTATGGAGGGGTGAATCACACAGGTTTTGTATCTGCGGTGAGAGGAGGGCAAATTCAAGTGAGGTCCAAACCCAGGTGGACCCCTATAAAATAGACCTGACTGGAGTTTCCCATCAAAAGCCAGTCGCTGAAGCAGAATGTCCTTTTGGGGAGTTGAAGCAGAAGTTCTTAATAAATGCCATCAACTCTGTTAACCTAAAAGTAAGTTCTTACTGAAAAGAACCTCATCCTGAAAAGCGTAATGGAGGCTCTGTGATGTTTTGGCGCTCCTCTTCGGTCATCGGCACTGGGTGTGTGGCAACTTTGCAGGGATTCATGAAATTGGAAGGCGTATTCAAGATTTGTTGAAGGAAAACATTCTGCAAAGGCTTAAAGTTACTTCTCCGTCAAGGGAGGCTCCCAGTAAGAAAACTATCATCAAAACTGTTCCTCCAAAAGCAGACGAGAATACATGCCACATTTATGTGACTATTGTGCAAATTACTTTCAAAAGGAAAGACAGGTGAATAGAATACGGTGCAGGCTATCTGCTCAGGTTGGGTCTTATGACTTTGGTGCATTAAATGTATGGCCTTTTGTAAATACAAAATAACAATAGATTTCATTCTTCTACAACGTGATAATCCAAAGGTAGAGAAGCCACCATGACCTGGTTATGAGAGTGCCATGCTCAAGATTGAAGGCTGTGTCGAGAGCAGTGGAGTCTATATGACCAGAACACTACTGCAAAATGACTTCCTACGGTTTGCAACTTCCCCATTATAATAGGAAGATGAGCTCTGGAGCACAAAATGCTGTTAAAAAAAAATCACAATATTGTGTGGACATGAACATTAAAGGCCACATGAAACAGCAATGACCAGAAAGTTGTCTTTGGCAACAGCTCTGGAAATCTCGAATCATGTATTCAGGAATGTGATGATATTGGGTAGTAACCCCACGTCTTAGTGCTGGCTCTAACTTACTACATACACTGATGAGCAAAAGGGTAATAATGTTTTGAACTTTTTGACTTTCAGGCTCCATATCTCACCATCCACTACAGCTTTGGACGTAAGACCACCATCATTTTATAGACCATCATCTCGGCTATCTCATACATAAATCGGACTTACGACTATTTAGCATATGATTAGTTATGCAGATTCTTGTCATGAAACTGCATTGTTACTGTTTTGCTCCTAAAATTAAATTTTTTATTATTTTGTAAATCCACCTTTTTGGCTTTCAACACTGCCTGAATCCTTCTGGGCATGCTCTCGATCAGATTCAAGCAAGTCTTGACTGAAATATGTTCCCAGGTTTCTTCTCCACATTCCCAATGTTGGTGCATTTTTTTGTCAATTCTACCGACAAGTGTTCTTCTGGGTTGAGGTCTAGGGGCCAATCCAGCACTTCTACTTCATTGAACCATTTCTTCACCAATCTCAACGTATGCTTCGGGTCGTTCTCCTGCTGGAACACTATGTTGTCCTTTTCATACCCATAGTACTCGAGTGTATGAAGTAACTCGTATTATAGGATACTCCTATATAGCTCAGGATTGAGACCACCATCCATCCTGTTCAAGTATCCAACGCCTTTGGGAAACATCCCATATCATCCCGCTTTCTCCACCAAACTTGACAGTTCCTTCAATTTCTCGATACGTTAGCCCCTTTCCCTTGTTTCTTCCAGACCCATTTGCACCCATCAGAGCCCAGTCTATTGACTTTCATCTCATCGCTCCAAATCACCCCTTTCCACTGGTCCTACTTTTTTGCAAACTCAAGCGGACGTTTCTTATGACGATATTGTAGTCAAGGCTTCTTCATCTTATTTTCAGGCCACCATTGTAATGTGCGTCGCACGAACGACTGTGATCTCACTATTACGAAGCCTACGAGCCACCTCCACTGCCGTGTTAGTCACGCCAGAACTGATAGACCTTGTGATGAGCCAACTTGTTGACTCTGATATTTTGCCTGGACCTCCACCTCTTGACTTTGGAATGGATGGACAGACTTAATTTAGTATTCTTCCAACTGTCATGGCTCACATGATGCATTTTGGCAATTTTCTTGGCTGAGATACCACTATGGATGATGCTGTTTCTGTTTTCTTGGGAAATCTTCATGGCTGCTCCTGGATTCAAACCAGTGACCCTTTGCTTGGGAGTCAACCTAATAACACACTGAACTATTAGGGAGTGTGAGAACCAGTTGTAATTTGTAGTATAGAAGAAGAAAGATAGTTTCACCACCAGGAGCAAAAACAGTAACAATGCAGTTACATGACAAGAATCTGCAGAACTAATCATATGCTAAATCGTTGTAAGTGTAATTTATGTACAAGATAGCTAAAATGATGATGGGAGTCTCACGTTCAAAGCTGTAGTGGATGGTGAGATATGGAGCCTGAAAGTCAAAAGTTCAAAACATTGTTAGCCTTTTGCTCATCACTGTATAGTGTTGGAGGACCTATGATTTGTATGTTGGGTCTCCACAACTGCAGAAGATGAAATGATGGATCTTCAAACTCTATTTTGTTTTAGAGGATTGATTCTGACCCTGATAATCCTGAGTCTCTGGATTTACCCGAGCTACAGGTTGCTTCAAACCTCAAGACTTCTTTTTCTGTTCTGGATCTTGTGTACGTTTGTGAAGATTCCTTCTATGGGGCCATTATTCAATCTCCTGTTTATATTTAGTTTTAATCTGACCCTAAACAATGACATTTGATTACCTGAAATTACATTTTTCTCGAGTCTGAGGTAGCACCTAGGTTAATTATTCAACTTCTTCAAAAAGGACAGACCATACACAAGCAGCAATTAACCCTTTTCCAACCAGCGGCGTAATAGTACGGTGCTGGCCGGGTCTTTAAAGATGTCGCCCGCTCCTGAGTGGAGCAGATGCCATAGCAACGGGTGGCCTGCTGTTTCTTATAGCAGACACCTGTGCCTAATGTCCGCAACCGGCAGTAATGCCGATTGCGGACATTTAACACCTCAGATGCAGAGGTCAATCCTGACCACTGCATCTGAGAGCATGAAACACTGGAAGCGCGCTCTTCCGGTGATGCTACGGCTGCCCCTTGCGGCGTTCGGAGGAGCCGGAGCGTGTGTGCAGCAGCAGCCCATGTTTTTGTGAATGACAGGAGGCTGCTGCATAGTATTTCCTATGGAGCCCTTGGTTGTAATAGGGCTCCATAGGAAACTAGCAATTTTATCATAGACTCCAATGCTAGTGCATTGGGGTCTATAAGAATAGCAATCTAATGATTGCTTGTTATAGTTCCCTAAGTGTTAAAAAAGTTTTAAAAATCACCCACCTTTTCCCAAAATAAAAACAAAAAAAATTTAAAAAATACACATCATGGGTGTCGCCATGTGCGAAAATGCCCATAGTATAAAAATATAAATATGTATTCCCCATACGGTAAACGGCAAAATGGCCGATTCGCCGTTTTTGGTCGCTTCATTTTCTACAAAAAAATTTAATAAGTGATCAAAAAGTCATACACACCCCAGAATGGTATCAATGAAAAGTTCAGATCAAAACGCAAGAAAACCTATACGTATAAGGTATCGCACTGACCTGTTGAATGAAAGTAACTGGTCAGTTTTATCGCACATCGACCGTCGCAATTAAAAAACACCTATGTGAAGGCAGGGAGCGCAAAACGAAAACGCAAAAACAAAAAAACCTCTGGGGTAGAAAGGGTTAAAAGGTCATGCCTAAACCAATGCAAATGGTAAAATATCCAAGTAAAATAAACTGTATAAGGATTTATTAGAGCGGGTTACGGTGCTGCTTTGGACTTGAGGGAAAGGAAATGTCAGGTAAGTGAATTCTCTGTTCTTCGTTGTCCTCTGCATCACCTGAGGACTTAAGAAACTGAAGAATTTTTTGAAGGGGGGTGAACACCGCCTTCTGTAACAAACACGAATTCCCTTTTCCCTTTGTAATGCCCAGCCTGTAATGGTTCACAAAGGTCTTTGCAGAAGCGAAGGAATTAGCCTGGCAGCACTGAAAAGGGGAACGTCTGCAAATGTAGTAAATGTAGCCGTAGATGTGGTTATATGGGCATTGACTCTCACTTGGGGCAGAGTATCTAAATTTATTGCTTCATTGAAGTTAAATACCTACCACCCTTTTAACATCTTTCTTCCTCTCCATTAAGAGGGTTGAGAAAATACTCTGGCAGAATATCCTCCTGGTTCTTTTTTTTGTTCTGAGTGCACCTTGGTAAATAAAATACAGGAACAGTTCTGATTCTCAGATAGGAACACAGAGTTTGGAGCTTACCTACTCTTTTAGTGTAGACCACCTCTAACCAGCAGAACAGTCTCCTGAGATAAGTATCTGGCATGAACCTGATCTAGAAGTTTAAAGGGGGAAGAACCAGAGAACAATACCAGATAGGAGTAAGGGAATGGATGTTGCGTCTTTACTGTCTTAGGCCCTTAAAGAATCTTCTAACAAGATTAGACTGAGCGAACTTGAAATCTAAAAGGGCATTCACAGCTCCAAAATGAACACTTAGTGTATTGACTTTCAAGTTTGTGTCAAAACCTACAAAGAAAGAATAAATCAGAAGTACTGAGGTCCTTTTTTACTGAAGATTCTCCATATTCTGTGATATACTTTTAGTGGATGGTCTTTGGGAGTACAGAATAATGGATACATCTGACTTGGGCAAAACCTGATTAGCTAATCTTGCCCTCTCAATATCCAAGCCATCAGATGGAGGGGAAACTATGTTCAGGTAGATAATAGGTGATTTCCAATGTTCTACCTGGGACAAAAGACGATGAAGACTATCGCATCTGCCCTGTCCAGTTTGGACATTTTGAGGACTCTTGTGAATGATCGGAAGACATATGTACAGCAGGTTTCCTCTCATATACAGGTAGAATTCATTTAGGGCCATTATCCAATCTGTCTTGAAGAGACAACAGATGTTTTTCAACTTGACATTCTTCCAGGTAGCAATCAGATGAATTTTAGGTTGGTCTAACTTCCTGAAAATAGCTTGAAAAACCTGTGGATTCAACTCCCATTCTTCTGGAAAGAGTCACTGTCTGTTCTGGAGATCTGTGACTGAATTATCTATACCTCTTATGTGTACTGGTAGGCAAGTATGAAAAAATGTAGGACCTCCTTTGTGTCACTGTCTCAGGTGCAATACGGAGTATTGTGCACACTATATCTTTATTAACACATATCATGTTTCAAGGGAGGATCGCCGCCTCTTTAAAAAACAAAAACTAAACTTATGTGTATTGCAGAGAAGTTGGGCACTCCATGATCAGGGCACACTTGCATTCCAGGTAGGTACTCCTTGCCCCACCTATTTCTTAAGGTTAAAAACGGAAATGAGACTTCAACCTGATCGTGATGTGGAAATTGAAGAGATCTTGAAAGTAAGAAAGCCTTGTCTCACCTCTATTAGCTCTCAAATGTTCAAGGACTTCTTTTCTTGGGACTCCCTGGAACCACTGGTCTTGCAGAACCAACCCCTAAAGAAGGCTGAGGCATTTGAAGTCCCCTTCATTTGACTGTGACTGTGGAGGGTATGTGACTTTCCCTAGGATAAGTTTATGTCCAACCACCATCACCTCAAGGCCTGTCTTGTCTGCAGCAGAAGCAAAACTTGCTGATCTAGATGGGGAGAGATGCATTGAGAAAGGATCACAAAGGCTCGAGATTGACTGACTGACCGACTTTTACCCTCGGAACCACCTGTTCGGAGGAGATTAGGAACTCCAATGTCCTCATCAGGGATCCAATTGGTATCAGAGGCTTCTGTATCAAGTGTCTGATGGACAAGTTTATCAGAAGTATCCTCTCTGATGGAAAAAAAAAAAAAAGCTTCATTGCCCTTGAATCCAGAAGAAACCCAAGTAGCTTCAAGAACGTTACTGGAGAAAGATCCGATTTCTGGTAGTTTTATTAAAAACCTGTGACACTGAAGAAAACTGATCCACAAGTATTTCTTTGGAGACTGGCTTAAACTGTTAGACTGCTAGTCTACCAGTCTTTTTGTGAAAACTCTAGGGGCAGATAGTAGGCTGACTAGAAGGGTCCTGAATTGCAGATGACAAATTTTGCCCTTTTTTTGACAAGTATCAGTCTCAGGAGTTTTCGGTAACTTTTTGGATAGACATCTTTCTGATGATGTTTTACCATGAAATCTCCCTCTTGTGTCAGAGCAACCACAGACCATAGGGTCTCCATCCTGAACTTCTTCTGAATTCAGGACAAAAATCTTTAATTTGGCTTGGAAGTGGCAAAACATAGATATAGAATACATTCCCTTATGGCTATAGAGTAACCATTTTAGAGCAATATTTTCTGGAAATGTGTCCAGGAGAGCAGAAACATGCCATGCTGGGGAAAAAAAAAACCTGCTGTAATGTGGCTCAGACTGAGAGCACTTGACACCTGGCATCACAATTCACTCTTAGGGGTAGATGACTTATTTTAGGAAGTTGAGGCATGATTACATCTACTGAACTTGTTCTCTTTCTCAAGTGCACAAAAATGTCTTCTGTATCTCTTGATGGAGTATCTCTTATTCCCTCTAGAGCCCAATGGTTTGTTCGTAGACATTTAGTAATCGACAAATGACCTAGCTCAAATGGAGTGGGAAATAAAATTATCTTTAGTGGCGGTTCTAGCGTTTTGGCCAGCTTTTACTATGAGATGAGTTACAGAGCGTCATGGACCTGGAGGATAGACAAAGGGTATCCAGGAAAAAAAATTGCTTAGGAAGCCAGAAGCCTAATTCATAGATGGGAATAAGCTGTTTTTCTGTGGAGGTGCCCGCTGCAGTGTCATCTTAAAGAGGGCTAAGCCAAATTCTCAAGGTTCCTGCCACTGGAATAATAGCAAGAAAAGCTTTACATAGTGCAGAAGCTGTGGTGAAGGATCTCTGCAGGAAAGTGTTAGCTGTCCTCCATTGGGTTTCTAAGGAAGGATGAAAAATCAGAAGAAAACACTGATTTTGTGTAGAGCTTAGCCACAGCCAAATCAACTTTGGGAGGAGCGTCCCAGTTCTTAGAGACCTTACATTCCAACATATAGATGGGTTTGAAATGGCTAGCCACGTCCATCTATAAGGGATAGATGGACAACAAGAAAGAGTCTATTCTGTCCTATTTAAACTGAAAATAAGAACAAAAGAGTAGAGGAAGTGAGTGCAGAACAGGAATGCTTACCTCTACAAACAGTGGGTGACATCATCAATCCCAACAGTATTTAATAACATAGGGGGTCATTTACTAACCAGAAGTAGGCCTATATAAGGCGTATTTCTGGCGCATATTGTGGCGCAAAGGTCTTTTGCGCTGCAATCTGCGACTTTTCCCCGCTCACGCCAGGTCTAAAAAAAGTGGGCCGGCATGCCCGTCTGTTACCATTTTCTACGCCTGGTTTAGGCATAGAAACTGGTCTAAATATAAGACAGAAAGGAAGCTGTCTTACATTTAGAAGCGGCGGTAGATATGCCAAAGTTATGTAGAGGCGACTGAATCCAGTGCAGGGGCTTATTAAGACCAACGTCTAAAATACCTGTCTTAATAAATGAGCCCCTTGGTGTGCACCTACCACTAGTTAGGCTTTACTGTAGCCTAAATGAATCTGTCTTGCAATTTTCTGTGGTTTATTCTCCATCATTAGGACAATTCTTCTCATCAGCCTTAAGATCAAGTCTAAGCAAGGTGTCTACAGTCATATTTGCCTTGAAAGGGGTTTTCATGCAGAGTATATAAATTGGAACAAGAACAAAAGGAACACCTTCAGCCATCCCTTTGTGTTCTTCTAGAAGCCGCATAATTTCCTGGCATTACTTCACGTTGATGTGAATGGGGCATATGGCAGTTTCCAGCACAGTGCTATGTTAGGGGTTGCACTGTTATGGTGAGAAAAAAATCTGAATGCATCTCGCCCCTTTCATCAGTACAGAGCTGAGATTCCAGCCGTGTCTTCTAAAGATTTTTGTTTTGTTTCTTTGAGATCAGGCTGTTAACAGCCATCAGTATCAGGTTGGTGAGCGGCCGACTAATCAGTTGCTGTGCTGAGATTTGAACACCTACCAATCAAATATTGATAACCTACCTAGAGGATAGGCCACCAGTATCCTCATCTCAGAAACCCCTTCAACAGATTGCCAGTTATTAAATATATAGGCAGGCAGTGTTATTGGTGGGAAAACTCTTTTTATAGTCCTAGTACTGGACACTTGGGGCCTTTACATTGACCATCTTTATCTTCTTAAGGTCTTCCTTCGAAAACTACTCTACATATAGCAAGTGAGGACCATTCTCCATGTAGAACTACTAAGTGATTGCAGGCTTACCAACACAAGATGCTGAATTACAGATCACTATTAGTCTAGGTTCACATGAGGATCTGGCTATCGGAGTTTACTGTATCGGACATTGCCGGATATGACCGTGTATCGCCAGATCCACATTGACTGACTGGATTCCAGAATAAATGCAGGCTTTTGGCCAGACAAAAAACGCATGCATATGAATGTGGCGCCTTTCGAAATGGTCCAATAATATGCCTTCTTGTGTTTTAGATGAAACACAAATACTGAGACAAAAAGTAAGATGGCACCAACCACTGCTGTCTACTATTTGTGTATTTATCTCCTTTGGGATCTTACCAGTCGTGATGGCATAAAATTGTACAAGGTATTGGAAAAAATGATAAGAAACAAGCAAGACAAAGGGCGGAGAAAAGGTGCAAGAGCCATAAATCCAGAGGAGACATGTAGCAGGCAGAGATTTGGTGGCCCTGTTACATACAGAGTCAATTTTTTTTTCTAGTGCATTTTCCTGATAAGTCCCTTCTCCAAAGTGCATCAGTCCCATAGAGTTTGCACTAGTGATGAAGGATACATATATGTAGATGTTTTTGTGGTCTCTGTCTTGTCAGGACATTACCTCCTGCTCCACCGCAGCTATATGTTAGAATGTTCCTGAATCTGGACACCTGGTCATGTGATCCTAGGGCGATGCCAGTTCAATGGAGGTTTAATAAATAAAGGTTATAGAGATGGTAGTTAGACCTGGGTCCGCAGACATTCCTGCCTTATCCCTCTACAGTGACACTATCATTTTCTGAACTTGTTGCTAAAGGTGATTCATAGTGTAGTTTGGCCCCATGGCAAGTTTTGTTACGGGGTCCCTTGAGTGTTACATGGTTGTCTTTTTGAGCAAAGGGTCATGAACCCATCACGGATGCCATTACTCACTCACCAGTCATTACCTGCGCGTCCTTAGTGATGACCCTGTGTTTTTTGTGATCAGTGCGATGTTCGCTGTTTACAGACACCAAAGCCCAGGAGAAGCGGCGGCAGCACCACCAGTCACTTTTGCGGGCCACTGTCCACAGTCCGACCAGGAGCCACCAGATCCCCAGCACACAGAGTCCTCACTTGTCAGCGCTAATCAGTCGGGGAAGCCCGCGTCCTTTGGTCCATCAGAAGCCAATCTGCACCCTCCCGGTGTCACTCAGCATGTCAGGTCAGTGTCCGACCCTTAGTATTCAGTGTCATTTGTGAGCTTGGCCTGAGGGAGTGACGTCAGATGCCGCATGTATCACATCCATAGACCCGTTCATAACATTAAACCTGAATACTCTCTCATTGTGTTAATCAGGTGGGTGTAAGTTGGGACATGTCCCTTTGTGCCCCGTTTCAGCAAAGCTCTCGCATTGAAAGCTGACACACTATAGTCATAGCTCTTTCTATAGTCCTGACCACCTCTGTCTGCTGTATCCAGGCCTGACAGGGTGGAGATGGTCCATTCTAGAAATGGGTGGGACCTGCATCTTACAGATACTTATAGGATAGCCTGTGGAATAACATTGACATTGATGAAGGAAGGGTTCCCCTTCCCTAGGAGCAAACTTTAGCATTTAATTTTCATAAACATGATTGTTGGTCTGCGTCCACCACCATAGCAAGCTCTGTGACGTCTTCTGTTGATGTCTTCTTTTTCACCAGGCAGTGGATTCGGCAACTTGACTTCAGCTAACAAGACTAAGAGTCCAGCAGCAGTCAAGAAGAGTCAGCAGGAGGGAGATTCCAGTAAACCACTGATCTGGCCCAACACAGAGATCCCCCTGATACAGGTACAAAGAGCGAGAAGCAGAGCATGAAGAGGATCAATAATGACTCAAATCCACCACTAGGTGGTTGAGCTACTCAAAGAGTTACTCTACGTTTTTTAGGAAACTTGGTAAATTGATATAGCGCTTTAAGGGGAATTTCACAATGCATAGAATGCCGATACGTAATCATTTATTAATGAAGGCAGGTGCTATGGAGCCCCAGGAATTTTCAAGCTACTTGTTTAACACACTTTCTTTGTTTTAGAATTTGCAAAAAAGAAGCAACAGCCATTACAGTGCAGAATATTCCAGGTAATTATATGCTCTCCGTCCCTAGCCTGTCCATCATAATACTTAGTCCTATAGATACGACCATTATCTGCTGTGTGACTTGTGCTCTTCCATCATGCTCATGGTTTCTGTATGACCTGGACTCTACCTCTAGGGCTTCTCCTTTGTCGTGCTCACGGTTCGTGTGTGACATGGGCTCCTCTTCTGTTGTGCTCATGGTTCGTGTGACTTGTTCTCTTCCTCTGTCATGTTCTTGGTCCTGTGTGACTTGTGCTCTTCCATCATGCTCATGGTTGCTGTATGACCTGGACTCTACCTCTAGGGCTTCTCCTTTGTCGTGCTCACGGTTCGTGTGTGACATGGGCTCCTCTTCTGTTGTGCTCATGGTTCCTGTGTGACTTGTTCTCTTCCTCTGTCATGTTCTTGGTCCTGTGTGACATGGGCTCCTCTTCTCTCATGTGTAACTTGGGCTTCTCTTCCATGTACCTGCCTTCCTTTATATTGTTCTTCTCACCGACAGGTCTCTGGAAAGCTTGGGTGTTCGTCCCAGCCGGATCCCAGTGAGGAGGGGTGCTCTCCTGCACTCTCAGAGCCTCCGTCATGTTACGAATGAGCGGGATTCTCCTATTCTCAGAATCTGGAAATATACCTCTGAGCAGGCGTTGAAGCACTGCACCCTCACAGGTGAGAGACTAGCCGCTATTTTAGCGAGTGGTGTAATGTGACCTCTGTGCAGTCAGATGCTTTTCTCGAGTAATAGCTTTCTTAAATGTTCTGGGTTCCAGGACACTGCAGGTTGTGTGCTGTGAAACGCGCTGGTTGCAGGATAATGCACATGTTCTTATTATGCTGTGGGTGGCGCCGCTTCCTTATATTCAGATTTCCCTTTGTTACTTTTTGCAGATTTGGCTGCGGTAACATCCAGTCTGACTGTGTGCTCGGTGCCGCTTCTCAAGTCTAAGACGGATGAACCCTTATATGCGTGTGACCAAACGAAGGAGCAGGTAACAGTCCAATGTCCTCCTGTTTAAGTAGCGGACGGCAGTTCTGCTGCTTTGACTTCACGTATATAGCCTTCCAGCTGGTCTTGGCTCATGTGTAACCTAATCTATTTGTGCTTTTCTGCAGAGTTTCCCGTCTGTCTCCCCGGAGAGCGCTCACCTTTCCCCCTTTCGGAATGTCCTGTCCTTCTGTGCGGAGGGCTGAGGAACCCCTCTTCTGCCAATGAGCAGATGTACGTCATGGTGCTATGTTCTGTGAGAATGGACCAAGAACCCGTGTTTTTATGCCCAACCCTGGTTTTATTTCGTGTGTTCTGTTATCACCACTGACTGTGCTGTCCGGTCCCGTACTCTTTATTTGCACTTGTGTGGTTATGGTGCTGGTGGTCCGGCCCCCCTTTTCACACCCTGGTTTGTACTCAGTGACATTTTCTAGGTTTGGGAGCTCCTGTTCTGTGGTCGTCCTCAGATTTTTTAAATTGTTCTTATGAACTTTGATATCCAGAAGTTTCTATGTGATTTTAATTGCTATAAAAAGACAATCTGTTGTCTCCGCTTCTGCTGGTGAACTCTAATAAAGATCTGTATTTATCTGGTACGTGATGTCTTGGACAACTCTGGGGAATCCAGGATGATAATGGAGGTAGTTATAGGTCTCTCAGCAGCCATTCTTGAAGGTGAAAAAGTATGCACCCCCCATCATATGTCCTTCCTGCGCAGCTGCTTCCACACATTCAGTTGCCTATGAGGTGGGAAATGATAAAAAGGAGATGAGGTTGGATGTTGGGTAACCGCCATGTTCTTCTGCCGACCTAGTTGTAGGTTCTTCTATTTCTGCATGGAGCATTATCTGCTGAAATAAGAGTATTGCCCAAACTGTGATCATCGAGGCAGATGTTCACGTACCTGCTGGGTAGCAGGAGAAATTAATGGCTTCCATCCAAAAGATTGTCAGTCTTTGTCCTTGACCTTCTGGTGTTCACTTGAAAGGGACTGAGCTGAGATACCAGGCATGACCGTAGAATAGAAGGGGCGCTATTCTGTGCTACTGTGTACCCGCCACAATAACAGCTCTACCAGGTGACCAGAGTCTTGTGAAAAATATCCCGCAGTATCTTCAGGGCCCCTGTCCATGCCACTGCAGTCCTGCCCTGATCTCCACGGGAAGACTGGGTTTTGGTGCCATGATATGGAATATAATATGCAACCGCAGGATCCAGCTACTTGGAGTTTATACATTGTGGAATGGCAGGAGGACCATCTGCAGGTTTCAACCATTAAGTGGAATTCGTGACAAATCCAAGTGGACCTCGTTGATTTTTGTCTGAAATCTCACCACTTATCCTTGTCGTGGGAACGTACACTAGAGATGACCACACACTTTAATGTCTCCTGACTAAGGCTAGGTCTACACGCCATGTGTCGGCGACATTTTTATTTTTTTTTATAGTCTATGGTGTGGCAATACGACATACTGTCACAGAAAAATCCATCTTGAATCCAGTCGCAGCATGTCACAGTGCGACACCATAGACTATTATGACAAATGTCGTCGTGTAGAGCTAACCTAAGGGCACTTTCACACTTGCGTTAAACTTTTCTGGCATTGAGTTCCATTCTAGGGGCTCAATACCGGAAAAAAAAAAAAACAGTTTTATTGTAATGCATTCTGAATGGAGAGCAATCCGTTCAGGATGTCTTCCGTTCAGTTACTGTACATTTTTTTTGGGACGGAGAAAATACAGCAGCATGTTGCGGTATTTTCTCCGTCCAAAATTCCGGAACACTTGGCAGATCCGGCATTATTTTCCATTGAAATGCATTAATCCGGCCCCAAGTGTTTCGGAAAAAATGGATCCGGTTTTGCGGTCTGCACAGACCTTTTAAAAATGTGAAAAAGATAAATACCAGATCCGTTTATCCGGATGACAACCGGAGAGACGGAGCCGGTATTACAATGCACTTGTGAGACGGATTCGCATCCGTCTACAAATGGTATCAGTTTGCATACCGATTGCCGGATCCGGTGACTGAACTGCCTGACGGAATCCAACAACGCAAGTGTGAACGTACCCTAATGTGTGGGGAAAGAATGCTCAGGCTAGTCCTGGTGATGGGACAACGGATGTTCAGAAGACATCACCCAATCTCACATTATGTGATTTTGTCACAAAGGGGGACCTTCTACATATCCATGAGCTGCCTCATCCAAGCATCATGAAGAGGCGAGGACATCCGATATTCCTGGTGGACCTAGGACTGCCCCTGACCACTTAGGACAAGTCCTGGTCAAAACATTGTCTCCGAGCTGCATGTCCACCAATAGTTGTTGTATACTCTGCACACAGGACAGAAACCAGGTCCTATAGACCACATGGGTCAGAAACCCTCCTCATCTCACCACACAGAATACCGTACCGTCTAGTACCCGTAAATTTAAGGTGTCTTCTGAGATTTTTATACTGATAAGCTATCCTCTGAACCCCTCAGCTATTTACCCTGGGTTCACACCTGAGCGTTTCTGAGACGCGCGGTTTACGCACATTTTTTATGCGCGTTTCTTGCAATAGTAAACGCGCGTTCGACGCATTGACAGGAGTGTCCTTTAACCACAAACGCGTGACAAAACGCCCCAAAGAAGCTCAAGTACTTGTTTGAGCGTCGGGCGTTTTACAGCGCGATCGTACGCGCTGTAAAACGCCCAGGTGTAAACCATTCCCATAGGGAAGCATTGGTTTCTCCTTGTTGTGCGTTTTACAGCGCGTAGGAACACGCTGTAAAACGCTCAGGTGTGAACTGAGGGTTAGAGAAGGCACCAGCGCTCCTGTGAACGCTGCAACCTTATCACAGTGCTGTACATTGTATAGTGGCTATGCTTGGAATCGTGCTCAGACCCATTCACTTCAATGGAGATGAGCAAAGTCACTACACAATAGACGGCGCTGTGAGAAGACCACGGTGCGCTGGTCCCTTCTCAAACAACGGATTGGCGGGGGTCCTGGATCAGCCCCCCACCAATCAGATACTGATGACTATCCTGAGTATCAAAATCTCAAAAAAAAAAAACTTTAATGAAGTATCTATCCACTATGGTTGGGGTAAATTTTTAATCTTGGGGTTACTCTTAGGCCTCATGCACACGACCGTTGTGTGCATCCGCGGCCGTTGTTCCGGTTTTTTTCGCGGACCCATTGACTTTCAATGGGTCCGTGGAAAAATCTGAAAATGCACCGTTTTGCATCCGTGTTTCCTGTCCGTCAAAAAAATACGACCTGTCCTATTTTTTTGACGGACAACAGTTCAAGGACCCATTCAAGTCAATGGGTCCGTGAAAAAACACAGATGCACACAAGATTGCCATCCGCGTCCGTCATCCTTGTCCGTAGGCTATTTTCACACAGACGGCGCCGCTGATCCGTCTGCATAAAAGCTTTTTAGATCTGATTTTTCATTTCGTGAAAACTCAGATCCGACAGTATATTCTAACACAGGCGTTCCCATGGTGATGGGGACGCTTCAGGTTAGAATATACTAAAAGAACTGTGTACATGACTGGCAGGTGCTGCCAGGCAGCAGACCCCCCCCCTGTATCTAACACATTGGTGCCAGGCAGCAGACCCCCCAATTTAAAAATGACCGACCCCCCCCCATCATTGGTGGCAGCGGAGAGTTCTGATCGGAGTCCCAGTTTAATCGCTGGGGCTCCGATCGGTTACCATGGCAGCCAAGACGCTGCTGCAGTCCTGGCTGCCATGGTTACTTAGCAATTTTAGAAGCATTATACTTACCTGCGATGTATGTGACCGGCCGGGCGCTTCTCCTACTGGTAAGTGACAGGTCTGTGCAGCGCATTGCTTATAGCACAGACCTTTCACTTACCAGTAGGAGGAGCGGCCGGCCACAGACATCGCAGGTAAGTATAATGCTTCTAAAATTGCTAAGTAACCATGGCAGCCAGGATGTTGCCATGGTTCCGATCGGAACTCTCCGCTGCCACCAATGATGGGGGGGTCGGTCGCACTGGCCACCAATGAGTTAAATGCAGGGGGCAGTAATGTACACAGTTCTTTTAGTATATTCTAACCTGAAGCGTCCCCATCACCATGGGAACGCCTGTGTTAGAATATACTGTCGGATCTGAGTTTCACGATCTAACTCAAATCCTATGGTATATTCTAACAGAGGCATTCCCATGGTGATGGGGACACTTCAAGTTAAAATATACCATCGGATTGGAGAAAACTCTGATCAGATGGTATAATAGGGACTCCTGACTTTACATTGAAAGTCAATAGGGGACGGATCCGTTTGCAATTGCACCATATTGTGTCAACGTCAAACGGATCCGTCCCCATTGACTTGCATTGTAAGTCAGGACGGATCCTTTTTTTTCATGTCCGTGGATCCTCCAAAGAAAAAAAAGGCTGTGTGCATGAAGCCTTATGGTGAGTGAAGAAGAGTAAATGTGAAGTTTCTCTGCCCAATACAAAATCTATACAAGAACCCCCCAACCTAGCATGTGCCATTTATATTGCTGGTCTCCAGGCCCTGCGGTACGACATCTACTGCACATCCCCAATATTGTTCTTTCTACATGGATGAGCCACGTGTTCACACCTGGACCCACAGATGTGACCACCCTTGAGAAATTACAGGTCACACCTGACCAGAATACTTCACATTCGGGCAGTGCCTGGGCTCAAGGCATCAACCTCCTTAGGTTTTGTTTATGACAGACCTTAAATTTTCTTGTTTCCGCTTAAAATCCCCCCCTTCCGTCTATGAGGGTGGGGGGGGGGGGGGGGCACGCTTATCTCAGAAGAATGCGACAACATTTATTTCCTGAGCCTGGAATATAAAGATGAAGAGCTAGACGTCCTCAGCCTGCCGTTCCTTGTCCTCCAGCTGGTGGTGCAGAGATTCAGCCCCCCCCCCAACAATCACAGTAGTGGCTGCTCCTTCCTGCGCGCGCTCCCCCCCCCCCCATACAATCACAGTAGTGGCTGATCCTTCCTGCGCGCGCTCCCCCCCCCCCCCCATACAATCACAGTAGTGGCTGATCCTTCCTGCGCGCGCTCCCCCCCCCCCATACAATCACAGTAGTGGCTGATCCTTCCTGCGCGCGCTCCCCCCCCCCCCCAAACAATCACAGTAGTGGCTGCTCCTTCCTGCGGGCGCTTCCCCCCCCCCCCAAACAATCACAGTAGTGGCTGCTCCTTCCTGCGCGCGCTCCCCCCCCCCCTTACAATCACAGTAGTGGCTGATCCTTCCTGCGCGCGCTCCCCCCCCCCCAAACAATCACAGTAGTGGCTGCTCCTTCCTGCGTGCGCTCCCCCCCCCCCCCAAACAATCACAGTAGTGGCTGCTCCTTCCTGCGCGCGCTTCCCCCCCCCCCCCCAAACAATCACAGTAGTGGCTGCTCCTTCCTGCGTGCGCTCCCCCCCCATACAATCACAGTAGTGGCTGCTCCTTCCTGCGTGCGCTCCCCCCCCCCCTAAACAATCACAGTAGTGGCTGCTCCTTCCTGCGCGCGCTCCCCCCCCCCCCAAACAATCACAGTAGTGGCTGCTCCTTCCTGCGTGCGCTCCCCCCCCCCCATACAATCACAGTAGTGGCTGCTCCTTCCTGCGTGCGCTTCCCCCCCCCCCCCCAAACAATCACAGTAGTGGCTGCTCCTTCCTGCGCGCGCTCCCCCCCCCCCCATACAATCACAGTAGTGGCTGATCCTTCCTGCGCGCGCTCCCCCCCCCAATCACAGTAGTGGCTGCTCCTTCCTGCGTGCGCTCCCCCCCCCCCCAATCAATCACAGTAGTGGCTGCTCCTTCCTGCGCGCGCTTCCCCCCCCCCCCCCAAACAATCACAGTAGTGGCTGCTCCTTCCTGCGTGCGCTCCCCCCCCCATACAATCACAGTAGTGGCTGCTCCTTCCTGCGTGCGCTCCCCCCCCCCCCTAAACAATCACAGTAGTGGCTGCTCCTTCCTGCGCGCGCTCCCCCCCCCCCAAACAATCACAGTAGTGGCTGCTCCTTCCTGCGTGCGCTCCCCCCCCCATACAATCACAGTAGTGGCTGCTCCTTCCTGCGTGCGCTCCCCCCCCCCCTAAACAATCACAGTAGTGGCTGCTCCTTCCTGCGCGCGCTCCCCCCCCCCCCCAAACAATCACAGTAGTGGCTGCTCCTTCCTGCGTGCGCTCCCCCCCCCCATACAATCACAGTAGTGGCTGCTCCTTCCTGCGCGCGCTCCCCCCCCCAAACAATCACAGTAGTGGCTGCTCCTTCCTGCGCGCGCTCCCCCCCCCCCCCCCAAACAATCACAGTAGTGGCTGCTCCTTCCTGCGCGCGCTCCCCCCCCCCCCCCCCCCAAACAATCACAGTAGTGGCTGCTCCTTCGTGGATTCGACATCCAAACTTTATTCATCCACATTCATAAGCAAACACCAAAGCTAGAAAATATCTGTACATGATAGAAGAGGGAATGTGAGGCAGGGCCTTCAGGCGCAGGGTCACTGCTGGAACATCCGACCTGAGGAGATAAGAGACCGGGAGGTTAGGAGCCATTAGTGGCCATGTTGCCCCCAAATGAAGACCTGCCCCAGGGATGCCCCCTACAGATTCTGATGTCTATTACACGGTATTTATGTGAACCCCCCATCTATCATGGGAGTAATGTCACAGACAACCCCTCTATTAAGAAGTATGTGCCTCCCCTTAACCGCCTCAGGATTGCGTCGGCCCTGTTATTCCTCCTGGACGCGCCGGCGCGTCCTATTTTTTGTCACAAGTTAGCGGAAAGGGAGACTGAGAAAAAATAAAAATAATTCCGCTAACTTGTGCCAAAAAACAAACAAACAAAAACTAGGAACTCGCCATGCCCCTCACGGAATACCTTGGGGTGTCTTCTTTCCAAAATGGGGTCACTTGTGGGGTAGTTATACTGCCCTGGCATTTTAGGGGCCCTAAAGCGTGAGAAGAAGTCTGGAATCCAAATGCCCTCCTAAAAGGTGCTCTTTGGAATATGGGCCCCTTTGCCCACATAGGCTGCAAAAAAGTGTCACACATCTGGTATCTCCGTACTCAGGAGAAGTTGGGGAATGTGTTTTGGGGTGTCTTTTTACATATACCCATGCTGGGTGAGATAAATTTGTATTAAAAAAAATGGGAAAAGTTGACTTTTAGAGAGATATTTCTCTCACCCAGCATGGGTATATGTAAAATGACACCCCAAAACACATTCCCCACCTTCTCCTGAGTACGGAGATACCAGATGTGTGACACTTTTTTGCAGCCTAGGTGGGCAAAGGGGCCCATATTCCAAAAAGCACCTTTCGGATTTCACAGGTCATTTTTTACACATTTTGATTTCAAACTCCTTACCACACATTTGGGCCCCTAGAATGCCAGGGCAGTATAACTACCCCACAAGAGACCCCATTTTGGAAAGAAGAGACCCCAAGGTATTTCGTGATGGGCATAGTGAGTTCATGGAAGTTTTTATTTTTTGTCACAAGTTAGTGGAATATGAGACTTTGCAAGAAAAAAAAAAAAAAAATCATCATTTTCCGCTAACTTGTGACAAAAAATAAAAAGTTCTATGAACTCACTATGCCCATCAGCGAATACCTTAGGGTGTGTACTTTCCGAAATGGGGTCATTTGTGGGGTGTTTGTACTGTCTGGGCATTGTAGAACCTCAGGAAACATGACAGGTGCTCAGAAAGTCAGAGCTGCTTCAAAATGCGGAAATTCACATTTTTGTACCATAGTTTGTAAACGCTATAACTTTTACCCAAACCATTTTTTTTTTTTATCAAAGACATGTAGAACAATAAATTTAGAGCAAAATTTATATATGGATGTCGTTTTTTTTTGCAAAATTTTACAACTGAAAGTGAAAAATGTCATTTTTTTGCAAAAAAATCGTTAAATTTCGATTAATAACAAAAAAAGTAAAAATGTCAGCAGCAATGAAATACCACCAAATGAAAGCTCTATTAGTGAGAAGAAAAGGAGGTAAAATTCATTTGGGTGGTAAGTTGCATGACCGAGCAATAAACGGTGAAAGTAGTGTAGGTCAGAAGTGTAAAAAGTGGTCTGGTCATTAAGGGTGTTTAAGCTATAGGGGCTGAGGTAGTTAAAGGGAATTTCCAGCTTTGGGACTTTTAACTGTAGGTCCATACTCACCCGCTCCCCACAGTCACAAGCCGCTTGGAGACTTCACCACTGAGGCCAGTCAATGGCTGCAGCAGCGCACATGACGAGCACCAGGAAACCACTGATGGGGAGCTTTTCTACTGGTAACACGCTGCTGCCCACAGATAAAAATGTCCCATAGCTGGAGGAGCCCTAAGGTGAGTAGCTGCACCCCCCCCCCCCCCACATTGTGACGTCAATAAGCCCCTCCTCCACCCCTTATTATAGAAGCAATAAGCCCCTCCTCCACCCCTTATTATAGAAGCAATAAGCCCCTCCTCCACCCCTTATTATAGAAGCAATAAGCCCCTCCTCCACCCCTTATTATAGAAGCAATAAGCCCCTCCTCCACCCCTTATTATAGAAGCAATAAGCCCCTCCCCCACCCCTTATTATAGAAGCAATAAGCCCCTCCCCCACCCCTTATTATAGAAGCAATAAGCCCCTCCCCCACCCCTTATTATAGAAGCAATAAGCCCCTCCCCCACCCCTTATTATAGAAGCAATAAGCCCCTCCTCCACCCCTTATTATAGAAGCAATAAGCCCCTCCCCCACTCACCGTCAGCGCCTCACTCCTGCTTCTTAGGGTTATTGACTGCGACGTAATGATAGAGGACGACCAGGAGGAAGAGCGACACCCCCAGCATGTTAGCGAAGATGGCCAGCTGCACGTCCGTGATCATCCTGCAGGGGGAGACACGTCACCATCCATGTACCACAACTGCAGAGGAGACTCCTACTCCAGTCACATCCAGAGCTGCGGTCATTACCGACAACAAAACCTCATGAGATACCTGTACCCGGCCTCCACATGACTACTAAACCTGTACCCGGCCTCCGGCCTCCACATGACTACTAAACCTGTACCCGGCCTCCACATGACTACTAAACCTGTACCCGGCCTCCACATGACTACTAAACCTGTACCCGGCCTCCGGCCTCCACATGACTACTAAACCTGTACCCGGCCTCCACATGACTACTAAACCTGTACCCGGCCTCCGGCCTCCACATGACTACTAAACCTGTACCCGGCCTCCGGCCTCCACATGACTACTAAACCTGTACCCGGCCTCCACATGACTACTAAACCTGTACCCGGCCTCCGGCCTCCACATGACTACTAAACCTGTACCCGGCCTCCGGCCTCCACATGACTACTAAACCTGTACCCGGCCTCCACATGACTACTAAACCTGTACCCGGCCTCCGGCCTCCACATGACTACTAAACCTGTACCCTCCACACACACGGCTCCCCTCCCCCTGTACCCTCCACACACACGGCTCCGCTCCCCCTGTACCCTCCACACACACGGCTCCGCTCCCCCTGTACCCTCCACACACACGGCTCCGCTCCCCCTGTACCCTCCACACACACGCGGCTCCGCTCCCCCTGTACCCTCCACACACACGGCTCCCCTCCCCCTGTACCCTCCACACACACGGCTCCGCTCCCCCTGTACCCTCCACACACACGCGGCTCCGCTCCCCCTGTACCCTCCACACACACACACGGCTCCGCTCCCCCTGTACCCTCCACACACACGGCTCCGCTCCCCCTGTACCCTCCACACACACGGCTCCGCTCCCCCTGTACCCTCCACACACACGGCTCCGCTCCCCCTGTACCCTCCACACACACGCGGCTCCGCTCCCCCTGTACCCTCCACACACACCGCTCCCCCTGTACCCTCCACACACGCGGCTCCGCTCCCCCTGTACCCTCCACACACACACGGCTCCGCTCCCCCTGTACCCTCCACACACACGGCTCCCCTCCCCCTGTACCCTCCACACACACGGCTCCGCTCCCCCTGTACCCTCCACACACACGGCTCCGCTCCCCCTGTACCCTCCACACACACGGCTCCGCTCCCCCTGTACCCTCCACACACACGGCGCCCCTCCCCCTGTACCCTCCACACACACGGCTCCGCTCCCCCTGTACCCTCCACACACACGGCTCCGCTCCCCCTGTACCCTCCACACACACGGCGCCCCTCCCCCTGTACCCTCCACACACACGGCGCCCCTCCCCCTGTACCCTCCACACACACGGCTCCGCTCCCCCTGTACCCTCCACACACACGGCTCCGCTCCCCCTGTACCCTCCACACACACGGCTCCGCTCCCCCTGTACCCTCCACACACACGGCTCCGCTCCCCCTGTACCCTCCACACACACGCGGCTCCGCTCCCCCTGTACCCTCCACACACACACGGCTCCGCTCCCCCTGTACCCTCCACACACACTGCTCCCCCTGTACCCTCCACACACACACGGCTCCGCTCCCCCTGTACCCTCCACACACACGGCTCCGCTCCCCCTGTACCCTCCACACACACGGCTCCGCTCCCCCTGTACCCTCCACACACACGGCTCCGCTCCCCCTGTACCCTCCACACACACGGCTCCCCCTGTACCCTCCACACACACGGCTCCGCTCCCCCTGTACCCTCCACACACACGGCTCCCCTTCATCTCCTCGTACACACTGTAGCCGCCATCATGCTCTGTCAGGGGCCCCGCTGCAGCAGTGGGGGCCACAGGTACAGACACTATTACACACACAACCCCCGTTACCTGTCAGTGTGGTTGCCACGTCACCGACTCAACATCCGCTTCCGGTTGCCGTCCGGAACTTCCGGTATATGCCCACACCAGCCCCGTCAATCACACTCGGCGCCATCTTACAACGCCACAGCCCAACCCTCACTGTTTATACTGCGCATGCTCCAGGGTGTATGCGACGCGCGCTATCTTATGGACTCCAGTGGTAGAGCACCGTACTGCGGCCATCAGTGCCTTCTGCTGGTCAGCTATAGTACTGCACTGTGTTATACAGTACATTGACTCTAAACATCAGAGCGCCATCTCCTGGTAATTTGTTGTTTTGCACTGTATGATATATTATATATTTTACAGAGTTTACTTTTCGATTCTACTTCGGTTTAATATAGTGCTATTAACAAGGGTGTATAACATCCAGCCCCCGACCATGCAGTCTGCCATTACTACAGGTGTATAATGTCCACCCCCAACCATGCAGTGTATCATTACCACAGTGTATAACATCCAAACTCTAGCCGTGTAGTCTACCATTACCACAGTGTATAACATCCAGCCTCTAGCCATGTAATCTGCCCTTACCACAGTGTATAAGATCCAGCCCCCGACCATGCAGTCTGCCATTACTACAGGTGTATAATGTCCAGCCCCCGACCATGCAGTCTACCATTACTACAGGTGCATAACATCCAGCACTCGACCATGCAGTGTATTATTACCACAGATGTATAACATCCAGCCTCTAGGCATGAAGTCTACCAAAACCACAGTGTATAACATCCAAGCTCTGCCCTTACCAGAGTTAATAACATCCAGCCCCCGACCATGCAGTGTACCATTGCTACAGGTGTATAATGTCCAGCCACAACCATGCAGTCTACCATTACCACAGTGTATAACATCCAGCTCCTTGCCATGCAGTCTGCCATTACCACAGTGTATAACATCCAGCCCCCGACCATGCAGTCTGCCACTACCACAGTGTATAACATCCAGCCCCCGACCATGCAGTCTACCATTACTACAGATGTATAATGTCCAACTCCGACCATGCAGTGTATCATTACCACAGTGTATAACATCCAGCCTCTAGCCATGCAGTCTGCCATTACCACATTGTATAACATCCAGCCTCTAGCCATCTAATCTGCCCTTGCCACAGTGTATAACATCCAGCCCCCGACCATGCAGTCTAACATTACTACAGGTGTATAATGTCCAGCCCCGACCCTGCAGTCTACCATTACCACAGTGTATAACATCCAGCCCCCGACCATGCATCTACCATTACCACAGTGTATAACATCCAGCCTCTAGCCATGCAGTCTGCCATTACCACAGTGTATAACATCCAGCCTCTAGCCATGCAATCTGCCCTTACCACAGTGTAT
This sequence comes from Bufo bufo, assembly GCF_905171765.1. Lineage (NCBI taxonomy): Eukaryota > Metazoa > Chordata > Amphibia > Anura > Bufonidae > Bufo > Bufo bufo. The sequence continues at coordinate 21,081,322 of NC_053392.1, read as the reverse complement.
AACATCCAGCTCCTTGCCATGTAGTCTGCCATTACCACAGTGTATAACATCCAGCCTCTAGCCATGTAATCTGCCCTTACCACAGTGTATAACATCCAGCTCCCGACCATGCAGTCTACCATTACCACAGTGTATAACATCCAGCTCCTTGCCATGTAGTCTGCCATTACCACATTTTTTTTTTTTATAAATCTTTATTACAATTTTTCCAATTGTTACATAGTTATTCAGTAATCATCTTATTCTTACATGATTATATTGGTTAATTACATATAAATATTTCCCCAACTCCCCACCCGTAGTATGTCGGTTGCTGAAAAAAAAAGAAAAAAAAGAAATATTACCATCCTCACCCTATCGCCCCTCTCCCCTGCCAACCCTCAGTTTTTATTTAGCCATTTCTGCCATAACCTGGCAAATCTATGTTTTTTCTTAAACCCCGGTCAAGTGGAACTCCTCTCTGGCTGGCAACATCCTTGTGCGGTTCTCCCATTCTTTAACTGTAGGGACCTCACTCCCCCCCCCAGTGCCCAACTATACATTTCCTGGCTTGGAACAGTAGTTTAGTTGCATTTTCCCTATGTTGGGGCACTTCCACACCATCCATCACCCCTAAGATACATTCCTCAAAATGTCTGGGCACTGTAAACTGGTGGTATTCCTCTATTTTTTTTAATTATCTTTGCCCAATAGTTTGGGATTTTTATGCATGTCCATAATATATGTATATCGTCCGCCCCTATCTCTCCACATTTTTGGCAAGTAAAGACTTTAGTACTGTAGTACTTCATTAACTTTTTAGCAGAGTAGTAGAGACGATACAATATATTAAATTGAGTTATTCTATAAGAGAAATTCCTTGAAACCCTGGTCTTTGCCTGTATAGCTGAATCCCAAAAATCGTCCCGCACAGGATCCAGAATTCCCTGCCATTTGTGGGTCAGGTTATCGACTGCTCTTCTGTTATTCTTTTGATGCGACAGCCGTTGGTTTATTCTTGAAATCAATTTCTTGCCAGGTGTTAACTTAGTGATATTATCCAAAGCCTGTGGCAAAGTGGTTATTTGTGTGCCTTTCCCTATCGTCTTAGGCCCCTTTCGCACAGGTGCGGGTGCGTTGCGGGAACATGCGCTATTTTTCTGCGCGAGTGCAAAACATTGTAATGCGTTTTGCACTCGCGTGAGAAAAATCGGCATGTTTGGTACCCAAACCCGAACTTCTTCACAGAAGTTCGGGCTTAGGATCGGTGTTGTGTAGATTGTATTATTTCCCCTTATAACATGGTTATAAAGGAAAATAATAGCATTCTGAATACAGAATGCATAGTACAATAGCGCTGGAGGGGTTAAAAAAATAAAAAATAATTTACCTCACCTTAATCCACTTGATCGCGCAGCCGGCATCTCTTCTGTCTTCTTTTTTGCTGATTGCAGGAAAAGGACCTGGTGACGTCACTCCAGTCATCACATGATCCATCACCATGGTAAAAGATCATGTGACGGACCATGTGAAGACCGGAGTGACGTCACCACAGGTCCTTTTCCTGCAATCAGCAAAGAAGGAGACAGAAGAGAAGCCGGCTGCGCGAGCAATTGGATTAAGGTGAGTTTAATTTTTTTTTTTTTTTTAACCCCTTCAGTGCTTTTGTACTATGCATTCTGTATTCAGAATGCTACTATTTTCCCTTATAACCATGTTATAAGGAAAAATAATAATGATCGGGTCCCCATCCCGATTGTCTCCTAGCAACCGTGCGTGAAAATCACACCGCATCCGCACTTGCTTGCGATTTTCACGCAGCCCCATTTATTTCTATGGGGCCTGCGTTTACGTGAAAAACGCACAAAGAGGAGCATGCTGCGATTTTCACGCAACGCACAAGTGATGCGTGAAAATCACCGCTCGTGTGCACAGCCCCATAGAAATGAATGGGTCGGGATTCAGTGCGGGTGCAATGCGTTCACCTCACGCATCGCATCCGCGCGGAATACTCGCCCGTGTGAAAGGGGCCTTACACAGTGCATGTTTTAGTTGTAAGTAATAGAACATCGACCCTATAGTTTTTAGTTGGTATTTCCTTTTTAGCTCTTCATAAGGTATTATATCCCCCACCTCCCATACCTGTCCCAATTTGTATATTCCGTATTTCCACCAGATCTTCTGATCTATTAACTTTAATTCTGTGAGGCCAATGTTGTCCCATAATATGGTGTCTACATAGAGCCCTGTTTGGGACCATAATTCTTTTACCATCTCCCAGCTCTTGGCCATCAACAGAATCAAAGGTCTATATTTACCTCCCTGTTGGGCAAAAATACCCGTTTCCATAAGATATTACATTTCTCCAGTCTTTTATTCATCCCTGCTATTATATTCTTGTAACTTTGCGTATTACTCCATGTTATCATATTTTTTATGATCCCTGCTCTGAAGAAGAGTTCCAAATCTGGTACGGACAGTCCGCCCTCCCTCTCCTGGATACTCAGTATCTGTGCCTTTATCCTCGGTTTTTTTCCTCGCCATATTTAGTCAGTTACTAAGCTAGCTATTATTTTAAAGTATCTTTTTTGGGGATTATCACTGGTGTATTCCACAGGACATAGTTCAAGGCGTGTAATACGCACATCTCAACCAATGAGATACGTCCTGCCATCGAAATGTACAGTCTGTTCCATACCTCTATTTTCTTCTTAATTTCCTGGATTTTCGGGATCACATTTAATCTAACATAATCATTGGGGTCCGGAGTAATCTGGATTCCCAAATATTTAACGGGTTCATTGATCTTCTTAATTTCCAACTGTCTCGGTCTAAAATTGTTCAGAGGGTCAATCGGGACACACGCCGATTTTGACCAGTTTATACCGAGTCCCGCATGTTTGCCGAATTGCTCGAATACTTGAAATATCCTATTTAGTGATCCATGTGAACCCACAAATAACATGATATCATCCGCGTATAAAGCAATTTTCTCCTCGTGGGTGCGATATCTGAACCCCACAATTCCCGGATCCTGTCTAATCATGTCTGCAAGCGGTTCAATAGCTATAGCAAAGAGCAGAGGGGAAAGGGGACATCCCTGTCTAACCCCCCTGCCGATTGGTACGCTGCCTGAATGTTCTCCATTTACTATCACCCTTGCGGAGATTTCCGTATACAATAGTTACAATCAACCGTTCTCCGCAATTTGTGGGTTCAAACTGGGTATTCACAAAATATCTCATAATATTCTCCGTGGTGGTTTTCCCCAACATGAATCCCGATTGGTCCTCGTGAACAAGCTCCGAGATCAAACTCCTAAGTCTAGTTGCCAAAATCTTGGCTAATATTTTACTGTCAGTGGTGATCAGTGAAATAGGACGATACGAGTCCATCCGGACCGGGTCCTTACCTGGCTTCAAGATGAGTGTGATCAAGGCTTCTCGCATAGAGTCTGGCAGTTTTCCCACCTGCTCCGCTGACTCCCAGATTTTAAGCAGTTTCGGAATTAATATTTCTTTATATTGGGCGTACACCTCAAACGGGATGCCATCTATTCCTGGGGCCTTGTTCTTCGTTATCCCATTTAACATATCCTTCACTTCTGTCGGGGTTATGGGAGCTTCCAGGGACTTACATTGATCTATTGTTAACCTCGAAATAATAATTTCATCCAAAAACTGTTGTATTTGCTCTGAATTTTTATTTATCTTACTACTGTATATATCCGCAAAGTATTTTTGGAGTAACTCTATTTTGGCTGATTGCTCAGTATTTTGATGTCCCGTTTCATCCATTATACAGTGGATATACTTATTCTTTTTTGTTTGGGTCGCTACCAAGGCCGCAATTTTTTTTCCCAGGGTCATGTGCATAAATATAGTTATCCCTTACATGGTTTTCTTTTTGTTGTTCTGCCAATAAGAACAATTCATCCTTTAGTTCAGAGGCCTTCTCTATCCAGAGAGTGTAATTTTGATCTGTAGGTGTCACGGATGATGTTACAGATAGCTGGAAGTTATGGATAAACATCCGACTGGCTTGATCCCAAACTAAGGAGCATATAGGTGACCCCTATAAAACCCTAAGAGCTCATCCTGACTGCTAAGCACATACAAGGGTCTCAGAGGTAGACGATTGCATGCCCTCGTACCTAGACTGTGTGACACCTGAAAACCCTATAATAGTGAGGGGACACGACCACCGGCTCCCTGCACTTAATACGGAGGGAGTCAGGGTGACCTAGAATCAAGCCAGCAAGGAAACACAATACATGAAAGCAACAGAAGTCTCCAGCAGTGAACACTTCAATCCAGGAAGTAGTGTAAACCGCAAAGTGAGGCAGTATGGGAGGGATTATAAAGGAAAGAGGATTAGTCTAAATAGGTGACACCTGGGAGAAGGAAATGAGATGACAAAGTGAAACCAAAACAATGAACATCATGCAAGAGGTAGAAAAGGACGTCTGTCAGACCTTCTCATAGATCTGGCGGTGACAGTAGGGTTTGCAATGTAGTTTTTTTTCTTTTTTTTCTGCCTCGCCTTCCAATTTTGTTATTTTCTCGCTTATTCCTTTCTTATATATTACTGTATACTTTGTAATAATCCCTCTAATAAAGGCCTTGGCAGCCTCCCATACTATATTAACTGTCGTTGATCCATCATTCATCTCAAAGAACTCTCTTATCTTTCGCAAAATCTTATTGTGTGTATCCATCATATTTATCCATCCTATACTTATGTTCATCCCTCTTTTTTTTTGTTTTGTTTTTTGTGTTTTAATATTTATATTAATTGGATTGTGGTCCGAAACACCCCGTTGCCCATATTTCACCCCTACAATTTCCAGTGAGCCTTTCTCATTTGTGAAAACTAAATCTATCCGTGATAGACTCCTGTGAGTCTTTGAAAAACACGAATATTTCCGTGAATTAGGGTGCATAACCCTCCAAATATCAATCCAGCCCATCTCTTTAGTGATATTTTTTAGTTTGGATCGCATACAGGGACCCTGATTATTCCTCAATTTACATCTATCTATTCTTACATCCATAACGTTATTAAAGTCTCCAACCACCAACAGTAATTTATCCTCTGCCTTAAGTGCAATAGGACGTTGATTTTAAAGGGTGGCGGTATATACACACTTGCTATTAACCACGCTCTACCTTCCAGTATGCAGTCCAACAGGACATAACAGCCCTCCTTATCTATAGTTACTTTTACTATTTTTATATCTACAGTATGTCCCGGTGTATTAATATGCTTACTCCTCTCGCGTATGCTGAGTACACTGAGTGGAAAGCATGTTGCATCCATGGTCTACCTATCCCATCCCTAGTCTCCTTCGTCAGGTGTGTTTCCTGCAGACAAACTATTGCGGGGAGAGATCTCTGTATCGCATCAAAGACCGCAACTCTCTTGGAACCCCTACTCAACCCCCTAATATTCCATGAGATAATTCTCATGTTTGTTGTTCATAATCCTATCCATTACCAAAATGTGGCAGGCCCCCAATGTTATAGAATGGTCAGGAACCCTGAGACAGGAGAAGGAGAAGGAGGGCACGGCGGGGATAGAGTAGGGAGACGAGGGGGAAAGAAGAAGAAAGAGAGAAGAAGAGAGAAAAAAAAAAAGAAGGCAACCAACAAACCTCACCCATCTCTCACAAATGATCCAGGAAACCTAAGCCCTGGTTTTCTAAACTAGCATTCCCCCTTACGGCACCCTGTCCATTCCAGCCCCCGCTCGGCCCATTCTTCCGCCGCATCTGCTATATCGAAAAAAACACGATTTACTTTCCCATTCAATCCTCAGCTTGGCCGGAAACATCATTGAATATTTCACATTCTTTGACCGCAATATTTTTTGCACATCCATGAACCGGCTTCTTTCATTTACCGTTTCTTTTGCATAATCGGGAAATACCATAACTGTTGTACCCGCATAGTCCAGCCTCCCTTTCCTCCTTGCGCTGCGCAAGATCTCCTCCTTATCCCTGACCGAGAGCAGATTCAAAATCATTACCCTCGGTCTCGTTCCTGGTGGGGGTATCTTTGCCGGCACTCTATAAGCGCTCTCCACAAAGTTTTTATATTCAGAAATATACTGACCCAATTGTTCCCTCAACCACTCTTGTATAAAAATGCGAGGGTCTTGCCCCTCTGCTCCCTCTGGGTTCCCCAGGCATCTCAAAGTTGACCTCCTGGCCATATTTTCCAACTGTAATAGTTTGTATTTCATTCCCTTATTTTCTACCATTAACATGTTTTTCTCTTTAACCACTGTCTGCACTAAATCCTCCACTTCCGATGTTCTTTTCTCCACTTCTGTCAGTCTGTCGTTATAATTTTGTAGGTCCGCCCTGAGGAGTCCGACCGATTCCCTAATATTTCCAGTCTGGAGAAAGAGGTCCTGTATGGCCATGTTACATTTTTTTATTTCCTGAAATATATCTTGCAGGCTAGGAGCCTGCTCCAAGACATTTCTTTTTTTCCCGGCCTCATCAGGCTGACCACCACCTCTCTCCCCAGACTGAGAACCTTCCCCAGCTAACACGACTCCAAGTTTCCCTCCAAGAGCAGTTCCCCCTCCTGGCCTAGTAACCCGTCCTCTTTTTTTTTCTTTGCAGGGCTATGTCCACGCATGGTAGTCAGGAGTAACTGTTTGGATCTTTCATTTCTTTTAGGCATTGGGGAGACCGAAGTATTCAACTCTGCTTGCCCCTTTGCCTTTTTCCCTGTGCCCTGTCTCGACATTCTCCTACTTTGCCCCTAACCAGACTAACCCAGGTATTCTATCCTTATAAGACCCACATGGGGAGACCATTCACATTCCCACGACAATAGTATAACAATAACTCTATCGCATGTACTTAAATCAGCAAGTTTCATATATCCATGGGCAGTTATCGGGAGCTCAGCAGTCAGTAGCAACAACAGTTCCAAATTGTTAATTCGCAGGGATTATTAGAGGCAATCTCTTGATTATTTATATTATTTGGATTAGTTCCTGTTAGCTCACAGTTACCAGTCCCCGTACTTTCTCATGTAGTTGAGTTACACTAGTAGTGCTAGCGTGCTGTACTGGTTTCAGGTTCCTTTCCACCCTGACCATAAACGATTAGGCCTTGAGACAGATTAGCAATGTCCCCTTTATGACACACTGGCTAGTCAGGTTGGGGTTCAGGCCACTTCAGCATTTTAGGTGCCTGCAGTCAGAGTCTTATCTAAGGAGGTGCTGTTAGCACTATAAACGCACCCTGCTCCAAACCACCAGGTGTATTCTTCCCGACCGCAAGCCTCTTGAGCCGTAACCCGCCCTCTAGTTGGTCTTCATAGCCCGATTCTCCACCTCTGCCGTGGTCTAGAGCCTAAGTGCCGAATTGAATTTGGGGGGGGGGACCACAAAGATTCCACCTATATTCTTTAGAACCTGTTGTTATGGCCCCCTCTACCCCTCCAGCCCGCACTCCCACTCACTTGCTATTGTGTCCGGTTAAGGTACCACAGTTCCAATGAGGATGTGACAGGGCATCCAGGTCACACCGCCCTGCCCAGAGTTTTAAGGGGAAAAGGGGAGCGCTCCCACACCTCCAACCGGCCCCACACTTTCACACCTCAGTCCTATGAGTTTTCCCAAAGGGCCCCTCAGGTGCTTACCACCCACACCAGTGGGATGACGACCTTCCGGCAGCAGGACCTCAGCGTAGGGCTGTTAGTAGACAGCCAGCAGGAAAATATGCCGAACAGCAGCGAGGTGGTAACCAGCATGGCGTCAAGCACCATCAGCTGGCTTCATGGCCTATTCCATTGCAGGAGCTGGAATGGAGCGGTTTCACAGCGGTGTCCCAGGCAGCTTCAAGGCGAACGTCGCGGTGGCATCCGGGCTTCACTCAGAGCGGGATCACATCAGGCTGGGAGCACGAACACCGAAGGGGGGTGCGCACGTCATCGGCGTGCGTCCGCACGCATGCTCCTCCTATGTGGTGCTCCCTCTGTAATGCATCCTGCCATTACCACATTAGTATAATATCCAGCCTCTAGCCATGCAGTCTACCATTACCACAGGTGTATAACATCCAGCCTCTAGCCATGCAGTCTACCATTACCACAGGTGTATAACATCCAGCCTCTAGCCATGTAGTCTACCATTACCACAGTGTATAACATCCAAGCTCTAGCCATGCAGTCTACCATTACCACAGTGTATAACATCCAGCCTCTAGCCATGTAGTCTACCATTACCACAGTGTATAACATCCAGCCTCTAGCCATGTAGTCTACCATTACCACAGTGTATAACATCCAGCCTCTAGCCATGTAGTCTACCATTACCACAGTGTATAACATCCAAGCTCTAGCCATGCAGTCTGCCATTACCACAGTGTATCACATCCTGTGGGAGGAGCTGTGTTTCTGCCTCTGTGCTGCACTCTGTGAGAGGATCGAGAGCCTGACATCGTGTGCTGGGGGATACGCTGCCCTTTCCTCAGGGGGTGGCGTTTTCTTCCGGTATAGATCCTCGAGCCCCTGACTGCCGCCGTTTATCTACACGTGCCGGCAGCCATATTGGAACCCCGCGTGTGGCAGGAAGACCCCCTGAAACTGGAGACTTACCTCCTGATTCTTCAGCATCAAGAAACAGCAGCAATGTGACATCGTCGGCCAGTGGAAAGCCTCAGAGAACCCCGCAGTCTGCGGCTGCAAAGCCGCAGGGAGCAGATGACAGCCCCGCTCAGACTGCGGGCAGGAGAGGAGCAGCAACCAGGAGCAGCAGAGATCCACTGCAGGAATCCCTGTGTGACTCCAGCAATGCACCGGGCGGGGTCAGGAGAGGTCCTGGGAGGAAAACAAGCCTAGGATCCTCTCTGAACTCCTCTTCAGAGCAGATAACTCTGCACCCGGGAAAGCCGGATGCTAAAGAAAGGCCCCCTGCTGAGCAGGTGAACAGAGAGCAGAGCCGGTGGGTCGGGTTGCTGAACAAGCAGCCTGCGAAGTCTCTGGACCAAGAAAAGCTGCAGGAATGGAGCCTGGAACCCCAAAGGGTAAGGTATGTGAGGCTAAGAGTAGTGTTTCTGTGCCTCAGCCCAGAAGGGTGCTTCAGGTGTAACTAGCAGTGACTTAGCTCCTGGTGTTGTTGCTGGTGTTTCTGGTTCTCCTGGTATCTCCTCTGGTGTACCAGCTGCAGAGGCCAGGAGACTGTTTAATTGGGGTGTCATGGGCCCCACTGAAATACCCTCATTATACTCATCAAGGATGGCATATTTTTTAAACCAGTATGAGGAGGTAAAGAAGGAATTAAAACGACTTAAATTGGAGTATAGGAATATGAAATTTCAGGACAACATGTTACCAAGAAGTAAAAGAGTGGTCCTCTCCTCCAGGCTGGAGAAGCTGGAGGAGGAGATTGCGACTTTGGAGGAAAAGAGGGCCTCTATAGTGAAAAATGGAGGGGCATTTATGGAAAAATTCAAAAATGACTGTCGGTTTGAAAGCATGTCTGGCTCCAGTCTGTTAGGGCTGCGGTCTGGAAGCCAGAGGAAGGTGAAGGAGTTGGAGGTGGAATCAGAGGTGGACTCATTACCGGGTGGCCAAGGGGACCCCTCTGAACCTGTTATGTCATCCTCTGGGGATGAAGGTCTGGGGGGAGACTAATGGTGGAGATCAGGCAGCTGGAATCCCCGGTGGGCAAATTGTGACGAGGAGGTCCCGGAAGACGAGGTGGTAAGAGAAAAGAAAAAGAAGATCATAAAAGAAGAAGTATTACGTTTTGTAAAAACACAAATGCAATAGCACTCTGCAACCAGCACTCTGCCCTGCCTCTATGCTGGATGTTGAATGAGGCATCGGTGTACATTTTGGCCAAAGCGTAATAAGCCACTCACTACGTCAAGGTCGTCTCTATGAGTGGTCCCTAACACTAGTACCTACCTGTTATGGGCCATGATTGCCACACAAAGTTGTGAGTGGCTTATTACGCTTTCGCCAAAGTGTACACCAATGCCTCATTCATCAATCCAGCATAAAGGCAGGGCAGAGTGCTGGTTGCAGAGTGCTATTGCATTTGTGTTTTTGCGTTTGTATGTGTATTTCGCCATAGCGATGTGCACCTGCATACAGGGTTGTGCTGACAGAACCCCCCACATTTTTTCTTTGTAGTATATATTGGAGGCGTGGCGATCTCCATGCAGTCATGCACACCTGACCAGTTAGTTTGCCCTGGAGGCTGGTTTTAAAGTCAGTATAAAACTGAGTCTGCTTTTACAGCGCCTACCAGTAGCCATTTTGCTCCAGGAGAAGTATATAGTGGGCTCAGCATGCATGTTGGTACTTGCATCCCTGGATCCGATGAAAGCTGTCACGGCACCGGACGGGGTTAAAAGCAGAGTGTGCCTGGCGTGCATGCTGTACCTGCGCTCCCTGGACTTTGTGTGGCTATCATGGCCCATAACAGGTAGGTACTAGTGTTAGGGACCACTCATAGAGGCGACCTTGACGTGGTGAGTGGCTTATTACGCTTTGGCCAAAATGTACACCAATGCCTCATTCAACATCCAGCATAGAGGCAGGGCGGAGTGCTGGTTGCAGAGAGTTATTGCATTTGTGTTTTTGCGTTTGTATGTGTATTTCGCCATAGCGATGTGCACCTGCATACAGGGTTGTGCTGACTGAATCCCCCACATTTTTTCTTTGTATTACGTTTTGTGCCTTCTGAACCCATTGCTGAGCCCAGCCCGGTTCCTGTAGTGGAATCGGGCCAAACAGCATGGGAGAATGAATCTGAGATGGTGGCAGAAGGTGTCCCCCTTTCCTGCAGTGGGAGGGAGAACACAGGAGCAGATAGGGTTAAAACCTCTAACAGTGTTGCGGACAAGGTGAAGGATGTAATGGTTGCGGACAAGGCTCAGGAAAAGACAGTTGAAAGGGCCAGAGCAAAATCTGGAAGGTTTATAAAGAAACCAGTAAAGAAACCATTAAAGTCTGTGGAGGTTGCAGATGCTGAATTTAAAGAATCTTCAGGGACTGTGCGGGCTGCAGAGAGGGTGAGGGGTGTGGGGGATAAGAAGTCCTCCGCAGTTCCTGAAATGGGGGGCCCTTCAAACCCTGCCCCCAATGACGCCAGTACTTCTCTAGGGAACCCGACCAGTCTGAGGGGAGTGAAGAGCGATGAGATTGTAAGCAAGGTAAAAGTTGTTGCGAGTGGTAACTTAGGAGGAGACGCAAATGAGAGTATGAATGAGAGAATGAATGAGAACATTGTTACAAATAAGGATGTAAATAGTGAAATGAATGGTGAGGCAAATGAAGATATAACTGGTGAGAGTATGAATGAGGAATTGGTAGCTGCTTATTCTACAGATATGGAAGTCGAGGAGGAAGAGGCTGAGGAAGAGGCTGACGGGAGGAGGCAGGTTGCAAGGGAAGCAGGGGATTGTGTAAGTCCAAATAGGAGATCATATGCTAGTGTGGCTGCAGGTGACTCTTTGCCCAGGGAATCAGGTAATGGTAACTTGCAACGGCGCCTCTTGTAGTCTTTGAGGAAGGGGAAAGAGACTTCCATACAGGTGGAGGGTGAACCGGTTAACCTGTCTTTTTGGACAGAGAGACATGGTCTGAGAACCTTCCGAGAGGAAAGAGCGGGAGAGACCGTTTGGTCTCTCCCTATCCGGGGGAAGCCGTAGGAATGTGGACCATCTCTCTTGGAGTGAAGAAGCAAAGCTTTCTAGGAAAGACGTTGTGGAGCTTCTCCTGGGGATGGGCTTTGTGGCAAATGACATCTTTGCCCTAATCCATCCCTACGGCACCAAGAGTTTCGATGTTAGTTTTGTTAGACCAGAGGGGCTTGAGCTCTTCTGGTCTAAATATGAGCTAGCAAAGAACACCCCCAGCCTCGCGGGGATTTTCTGTCCAGGCTATAACCCGCCGACGATGGTCAAGAAAGTGACGGTCTTAACCTGTAATGAATCACTTTCTAGCGTGGACATTATGACATGGCTCAGTCGTTGGACAATTACCCGCCAAAGTTTTGGATGATCACGGCATCTGGTCAGGTGCTTGGACCTTCAGCGTAAAGCTGAGGGCACAGGGCAACTCATATCCCCTCCTCTGCTTTCTTGGGTAGAGATAGAATTATGGTTTTCTATCAGGGACAGCCGAAGGTCTGCTATAGGTGTGGTAGTCCCACCCACTTTAGAGCACAATGCAACGTTCGCAAGTGTGCAAAGGTTGGGGACATTGGCCATCTTGTCGTATCCTGTAGGCGGATTCGGTGTAACCTGTGCGGGGACCTGGGTCATCCCTTCAGTCGTTGTCTGCTTGCCTTTTCCAACAAGGCTCAGGGCCGGGCCCGGACTCAAGCGGATGCTAGCCATGAAGCTGGGTCTGTTGTTGAAGAAGGGCCTGCTGCCGGGACTGGGCCAGTTGGTGAAGGGACGAGTGCCATTGATACTAGCACTGGAAGAAGTAGACAGGGTACAGTTAAGAACTTAAAGCCTTCCAAGATTAAACGGCAAGAAAAACGCCGTAGAGATAGGGAGCAGGCGGCAGCTGGTCCCTTAGTTGATCGTCTGGCAGGCCTTTTAGCTGGGGTTTCAGGTTGTAGCGACCCAGGGTACAGCGATGAGGAGGGAGGACCTGGAGTTCAGCCTGAGGAAGCTAACCCCTCTGCTACATCCGCATCCTCGTACGGCGAAAGCATGGACGAAGATTACAGGATGTGGTTGAGGGATAGGAGGAACAAACGGAGTAGGAGGAAAAAGAAAGGAGAGGGTCGCAAGCCCTCTCTGGAGTGGGATTCATCTGTCCCACTCACCCTTGACCAGATGCCAGAGGAAGAATTAGTCGGGGCCCCTCCTGTGGATCTCTCCAACCGGTATCACGTCCTTGATGAGGATCCCCAAATCCAGTTGGGGAGGAGGAGGAGGATGTGGTACCGGAGGGTGCAAAGGCCTCCGCGCAGGTTGCCGGGCCCTGCCCTCATTCTTCTGGAGGGGGGGCTAAGCCTGATTCCGTGGGCAAACAGAACGGTATGGATGTATCAGTGTGTCTGAAAAGGCAAAAGGAAAATGAAGGATCAGGAGATAATGATGAGGAGGGTGGTGGTGGAGGGGGAAAAAAGAAAGCTATCCAACTCGATCAAGTATGATGGCGGAACTCACCCTGTTGACGCTAGCAAGTATTAATGTTGCTAGCATTAAGTCAGACATGGCCCGTTTTATGGCCTTTGATTTTTTCAGCCATATTGATGCTGATATTTTATTTTTGCAAGAGACCTGGTTAACAAGTGTTGAGTTGCTGGCGAAACCCAAGCAGGAATGGCGGCTCGGTCCGTCATTCTGGTCTCTTGCGGCCGAGCCATGTAGCGGGGTGGCGGTCCTTTTTAAAACCGCCGAAAGAGTAGAATGCAAGAGGATTATCGAGTTGGAAATGGTAAGGTACCTGATTCTAGATGTCCTCATGGGAAGACAAGAATTAAGATTAATCAACATCTATGGACCACAAAGTAGGTGGGACCGTAAATGTCTTCTTATGAGGATTAAGCCTTTTCTTTTTACCAGCCGACAAGTGATCTTTGGAGGAGACTTTAGCAATGTGACTAGAGTCTGTGATAGGGGAGTCTCCAGAGGTGGGCTGGATACTGATGGCGTCGTCTTGAGTAGAATAGTTGAGGAAGCTCGTCTGGTGGATGCTCATTTACGGCACAAACCGGATCACGTGGATTTCACCTTTCATCAGGGAAATCGTAGGTCTAGAATAGATTTTATTTGAAGGAGGAGGCTGTTTTTTCGGCTTTACAAGCTGAGGAAGTGGAATTCTCTGATCACTGTTTAATTAGTTTCTCTCTGAATGTTACAGAGACTCCCCGCATGGGAAAAGGAATATGGAAGTTGAATTCGTCTCTCCTGGAAGAAGCGATGGTAAGACAATCCTTTGAGGATTTCCTTCAGAGCCAGGAACCTTTGGTGGACATGTGCAACAGTAAGTCGGAGTGGTGGGAGATGTTTAAAAAAAGGACAGCGAGGTTTTTCCGAAAGCTCTCTAACCTCAGGAGCTAGGACAGATACCGTCTGTACCAGGAACTGAGGAAGAAACTTGAAAGACTTGTGTCGATGGGAGATAGCCGTGAGGATATCTCTCGTGTAAAACCTTGCTCAAGAGGTGTCAGTATGATAGGTACGCCTCTTTGGTTGCCTAGAGGGATTTCGGGAAATACCGCTAGCCCGACCCTTACGGGAACTATAAGATGGCAGTAAGAAGTAAACTAGTGATGGGCCTGATTGACAGTACAGGCTCCCTGAATAGGTCCAAATCTGGGATCCTGGAGGTCGTCAGGTCCTTCTACTCTCACCTCTCTGGTAGGAAAGAACTAAATCGGGACAGTCTTTGAGCTTTCTTGGCTGGGGCGATTCCCGGGGCGGGAATAGACCCCTCTCTTGATATTTTGACAGAACCTATCAGGGAAGAGGAAATGAGACTGGCCATTGATGAGCTTAGGCCCAAAAAATTGCCAGGTCCGGATGGCTTAACATCCGAGTGGTATAAGACTTTTAGGGAACAATTAGTTCCTCTCTTGACCGAGGTCTATAATAAGTGTCTTTCCTTGGGCACTCTGCCAAGGTCAATGGGTAAGTCCGCCCTGATTCTTCTGTCAAAGGGTAGGGATCCATCCCGCATTGAGAATTGGAGACCTATATCGCTTCTCAATATAGACAGAAAGATTTTGGCAAAGATACTCTTCTGCAGACTGGCGAAATTTGCGCCAAAGTTCTTTTTGGGGTCCCAGCATTGTTCAGTTCCTGGGCAGAGCGCTTTTAGCGCTGTTCTCAGTGTCCGGGAGGCTGTGGAACGGGGCAGGGCAGGTCTTTGGAAGGGGCTTTTGTTATCCCTGGATCAGGCTAAGGCTTTTGACCGAGTGAATCACAAATACCTGTGGTCTGTCCTCTTGTGGTATGGTCTACCCGGGAGGTTTGTAGATTGGCTAAAAACCTTGTACAAACCGGATTCCAAAAAAGTTGGGACACTATACAAATCGTGAATAAAAACTGAATGCAATGATGTGGAGGTGCCAACTTCTAATATTTTATTCAGAATAGAACATAAATCACGGAACAAAAGTTTAAACTGAGAAAATGTACAATTTTGAGGGAAAAATATGTTGAATCAGAATTTCATGGTGTCAACAAATCCCCAAAAAGTTGGGACAAGGCCATTTCACCACTGTGTGGCATCTCCCCTTCTTCTTACAACACTCAACAGACGTCTGGGGACCGAGGAGACCAGTTTCTCAAGTTTAGAAATAGGAATGCTCTCCCATTCTTGTCTAATACAGGCCTCTAACTGTTCAATCGTCTTGGGCCTTCCTTGTTGCACTTCCTCTTTATGATGCGCCAAATGTTCTCTATAGGTGAAAGATCTGGACTGCAGACTGGCCATTTCAGTACCCAGATCCTTCTCCTACGCAGCCATGATGTTGTGATTGATGCAGAATGTGGTCTGGCATTATCTTGTTGAAAAATGCAGGGTCTTCCCTGAAAGAGATGACGTCTGGATGGGAGCATATGTTGTTCTAGAACCTGAATATATTTTTCTGCATTGATGGTGCCTTTCCAGACATGCAAGCTGCCCATGCCACACGCACTCATGCAACCCCATACCATCAGAGATGCAGGCTTCTGAACTGAGCGTTGATAACAACTTGGGTTGTCCTTGTCCTCTTTGGTCCGGATGACATGGCGTCCCAGATTTCCAAAAAGAACTTCGAATCGGGACTCGTCTGACCTCAGAACAGTCTTCTATTTTGCCACACTCCATTTTAAATGATCCCTGGCCCAGTGAAAACTCCTGAGCTTGTGGATCTTGCTTAGAAATGGCTTCTTCTTTGCACTGTAGAGTTTCAGCTGGCAACGGCGGATGGAACGGTGGATTGTGTTCACTGACAATGGTTTCTGGAAGTATTCCTGACCCCATTCTGTGATTTCCTTTACAGTAGCATTCCTGTTTGTGGTGCAGTGTCGTTTAAGGGCCTGGAGATCACGGGCATCCAGTATGGTTTTACGGCCTTGACCCTTACGCACAGAGATTGTTCCAGATTCTCTGAATCTTCGGATGATGTTATGCACAGTTGATGATGATAGATGCAAAGTCTTTGCAATTTTTCGCTGGGTAACACCTTTCTGATATTGCTCCACTATCTTTCTGCGCAACATTGTGGGAATTGGTGATCCTCTACCCATCTTGGCTTCTGAGAGACACTGCCACTCTAAGAAGCTCTTTTTATACCCAATCATGTTGCCAATTGACCTAATTAGTGTTAATTGGTCTTCCAGCTCTTCGTTATGCTCAAATTTACTTTTTCCAGCCTCTTATTGCTACTTGTCCCAACTTTTTGGGGATTTGTTGACACCGTGAAAATTGAAATCAACGTATTTTTCCTTTAAAATGATACATTTACTCGGATTAAACGTTTGATCTGTCATCTATGTTCTATTACAAATAAAATATTGACATTTGCCATCTCCACATCATTGCATTCAGTTTTTATTCACAATTTGTTTAGTGTCCCAACTTTTTTGGAATCCGGTTTGTACAAAGGGGCCGAGAGTTTCCCATTGGTTAATGGTTGGCTAGGTCGTCCTTTTGAGGTAGCTTCCGGTGTCCACCAGGGATGTCCTTTAAGCCCTCTGCTGTACGTGTTTGCGATCGATCCTTTCATCAGAAGGGTAGATCGTGTACCATTGGCGGGGGTGGGGATGGAACTGGCGGTGGGGGGGCCATCTCTGAAGGTGGTAGCGTACGCTGATGATGTCTCTATTTATACCTCTTCGGAAGAGGAGGTGGGATGGGTGATTTCGGAGGTGAATTGCTATTCGGAAGTTTCCGGGTCCCAGATTAACCAGGACAAATGTGAGACTCTCTGGCTGGGGGAAGGAGATCCTGTCTTCGATCTCCAGAACCCCAGATATTAGTAAAGATCTTAGGCATCAACTTTGGCCAAGATGAGGATTATCATCAACAAAATTGGGAGGGTAGACTGAAAGATTAGAATAATGGGCGAGCACACTACATTTGTATCATCCAATGCATAAAATTTAATTAAATCCAATAGATAAACACGTGATACAGATAAAATTAGTCACACAATGAAATAAAATACAGTAAAATATCTAAAAACAATAGGCTTGGATTAGTTGCACTTCAATAAATGCCACAGATGGATAATTAGCACAGTATGGTGAAATCCAATTGATAGTGTGTAGACCAAAGTGTCATATAAAGGTCCATTAATATGATAAGAAATCTTGAATTCTCCTATCCAGGAGATCTATGGTCGCAAGTATATTGCATGGGTAATGCACCTGTAGTATATGCGGGTATTATAGCTCCAGTATGAGGAGAGAGTATTCTCTTCCAGTCTCTGTGACCACTGATGAAGGGAAGGAGAGTTCCCGAAACGCGTATGGGCCGGATCGCATACCTGTAATTAAAGCACCTCCACGTCCACAAGCATGGCCATGCTGTAAATTGAATTGAAGGACTTCAATAACTAGGAATATATCGGAGACTCACTGTGTCCCCCCTGCCGTGCCAGGCGAAATCCCGCTTGGAAATCTCGTGAGACTTCGGGTAAGTCAGCTGCAGCTGAACGAAGCCAGACGCCGGCAGTATCCCGCGTCGCCCGACTCACGCTGGAAACAACCCGTCCACCACGAGGGAGGTAAGAAGCACGGTCTCTATTAGTCGTTATACCCACAGTGATTACGGGACTTTGCAACATTATACAGTCAACTGGTGCATACAAATCAGCACCTAAGGTCTTATACAGGAGTTCACTTAAAGCAGTCGGCCAGAGACTGGAAGAGGATACTCTCTCCTCATACTGGAGCTATAATACCTGCATATACTACAGGTGCATTACCCATGCAATAGACTTGCGACCATAGATCTCCTGGATAGGAGAATTCAAGATTTCTTATCATATTAATGGACCTTTATATGACACTTTGGTCTACACACTATCAATTGGATTTCACCATACTGTGCTAATTATCCATCTGTGGCATTTATTGAAGTGCAACTAATCCAAGCCTATTGTTTTTAGATATTTTACTGTATTTTATTTCATTGTGTGACTAATTTTATCTGTATCACGTGTTTATCCATTGGATTTAATTAAATTTTATGCATTGGATGATACAAATGCAGTGTGCTCGCCCATTATTCTAGTTTATTCACATTACCTTTTGAGGGTGGGTGTCCCTCACATTTGGGCTAGCAGCACCTGTTCCACATTTCCGCCTTGAGTGAGCCACCATCCCATTGTCTGTATAGACTGAAAGATGTCGCCCAAAAGGTGGACCGCTGGAAGGGATGGTCTTTATCCCTCAGGTAAAGGGTTCACTTGTGCAAAGCTTACCTGATTCCTGTGCTTTTATATGTGAGCAGTGTCTGTGTCTTGCCGGGCTCTCTCTGGGCTATGGTCTACAGCCTCTTTTCCCAGATGTTATGGGGAAATAGGCTGAACCTAATCAGGAGAGAGGTTACTTACCGCACAAGGAGACTAGGCGGGTTGATTATGGTCAACCCGGTGGTATTTTTAACAAATACCTTCTTGAAAATAAACATTGCGAACCTCTGGAAAGAGAGGGCACCTTTGTGGGTAATTTCCTGTAGGGAATGGTTCCGGCACTTCTTCCAGGAATGGGAGATAGGAGGGTGTGTGAAAGACCTGCGTGTGTTACATGGACATCTTACGTTGCCCCGGTTCTGAAGATCATAAGGTGGTGGGGCCTGAGAAGGACTGAGATAGAGACCATGTTGAGGGGTTCCCTTGACAGGGGGGTCCTGTCTTCTTTATTCCAGGCTCCGCTGGCCTTGAAGGATTGCCCAAGTCAGGATCTGGAGGGTGGGCTACTTTTGCTTAATTCAGAAAGGATCCCTAAGAAGGTTTGGGATGTGACTTGGCGCTGTTTTTATGGGAAGCTATATGTAAAGGATAATGTGAAGTGCAGGAACTCTGAGGAAAGGGGTTGTCCCCCGGAGGAGTGTGGGGGTGTGCTAGAAAGCATGGACCACTTCCTGCTTCACTGTCTCTTTAATATAGAGGTGTACAAAAGGGTGGGGACTTTCATTGGTTGGCCTAGGCTGGCCGCCTTGTCTTATGCGGAATGGGCCTATGGGGCATTCAAAGACCTTGGTGGGAGGGACCGTCGCACTTTATTTTTAGTTAGTGCTGTGGTTAGGCATCACATCTGGTGTGCACGGTGTCTAGTGTCGACGAGTCGTAAAATCCTCCCAGTGGAAACGGTACATAGGAACATTATGGGTGACCTGGTGAAGGTGCGCTCTCTGGAGTATGAAAAGTGGGGGGACCCCAAGGCCTCTCGCCTGTGGAGGGGCTTTTGTTTTGGGGTTCCCTGACTGAGTAATACTCCTTCTCCTGGTGGTGGTCTGATCTAGAAGACACAGTTAGAGTTTTGTATTTATTTTTGTATAAGAATAGGATGAAGAGGCTACTGAACCATAGCCGACAAGTTGTGGGAAGTGTTCGGTATTGTAGATTTTGGAAAGTAGTTAATTTGTACTGTATTATATCATATTATATTAAGTTATGTTGTGATATGTTGTATTATATTAGTAGAGGTGTAGTGGGGCTTAGTTAGGTTGGGAGGGGGGGTGTGGGGGGAGGATGGGGGATATATGTATATATGTGTATATAAGGGGGGATATATAAAAAAAAAAAATAATAATAATAATAATAATAATAAAAAAAATAATAATTGTGTGTGATACAAACTGGTCGACCCCAGTCCAACTGGGGATGAACTTACGGATTGACAGAGCTCAGGGTTTATCTTTTCCCTTTGAACTTTGAGGGTGGTCAGTTTTTCTATTAGAAGTGGGGGTTGGTGAAGGGTTTAATAGTTAGTATTTAAGTTAAGGTTTCTGCTTGTGTTTTGTATATTTGTTTTTTTTATATATGGCTGGCATATAATTATTACATTTGTATATATGTTTGTATATATGTTTTGTATAGATGGATTTTAGATGAGCATGTAAGCATTTTAATATGTAAATAGGTAAAATAGGGGGTTTTGGGGTGGGAGACTGGTCGGGATAAGGGAATAGTATTTTTGCTAGACTCTGTGTTATGTCCCTTGTTTGGTTTATTGCTATGTTTGGATATGTTTTCCATTATGTAAATTATTTATATATATTTTAATAAAAAAGCCCAGCCTCTAGCCATGTAATCTGCGCTTACCACAGTGTATAACATCCAGCCCCGACCATGCAGTCTAACATTACTACAGGTGTATAATGTCCAGCCCCGACCCTGAAGTCTACCATTACCACAGTGTATAACATCCAGCTCCTTGCCATGCAGCCACAGTGTATAACATCCAGCCCCCGACCGTGCAGTCTATCATTACCACAGTGTATAACAACCAGCCCCCGACCATGCAGTCTACCATTACCACAGTGTATAACATCCAGCCCCCGACCGTGCAGTCTAACATTACTACAGGTGTATAATGTCCAGCCCCGACCCTGAAGTCTACCATTACCACAGTGTATAACATCCAGCTCCTTGCCATGCAGCCACAGTGTATAACATCCAGCCCCCGACCGTGCAGTCTATCATTACCACAGTGTATAACAACCAGCCCCCGACCATGCAGTCTACCATTACCACAGTGTATAACATCCAGCCCCCGACCGTGCAGTCTATCATTACCACAGTGTATAACAACCAGCCCCCGACCATGCAGTCTACCATTACCACAGTGTATAACATCCAGCCCCCGACCGTGCAGTCTACCATTACCACAGTGTATAACAACCAGCCCCCGACCATGCAGTCTACCATTACCACAGTGTATAACATCCAGCCCCCGACCGTGCAGTCTATCATTACTACAGTGTATAACATCCAGCCCCCGACCGTGCAGTCTATCATTACTACAGTGTATAACATCCAGCCCCCGACCATGCAGTCTAACATTACCACAGGTGTTAAAAATGAGAAGGAGAGCAGCGCTTCATCGGAAAGACCATATAACACAATGATAACTTCTTACCTGAAAGTGTTGTGCTGGGAGTGCAACACCTGATGAAGTCAGTAGAATATTGTGAATGCTGGTGCTGCCAAGCTTGTCCCTCCAGACATGATGTGTGAGGCTGAGGATCCGGAGAAGAAGAGGGTGCAAGATGTAGCAGTGGTGCAGCCAGGTAAGTTGAGATGGATTGTAGTTTTGGAATTTTCTTTTATTGTCGTTTGTTTTACAGGTGATGCTTTTTCAGGCCCCTTCATCAGACCAAAAGACAAACATGTTCACGCAGAGGTAGGTCCATACATTTAAAAGACATTTGGCGGTAAAAAGTAAGTATAAAAAAAAAACAGGGGTGGGGATATTTAAATGAAGACTTAGCGTAGACATGAATAAATGGAGAAATAAATATTTACATGATTGATTAAGATGGGATTTCATACATTTTAAACAAAACCAAAAAAAGTGTAAAACAAGATAAATAGCACATGAGTAAATAAAACCTTATAACATAGTTTCTTATAGTACAGGGCACTGGCTGAAAACCCCGTCACAAACACTGCCCTGAAGGATCTACCTTTCTTCAACAATCCAGAAGACTTGAAGGAAGGTTCCTCGAGGAGGGGTGCCCTAGAAGACTGGCAAAGGACGCATTTAATCGTAGTAAAGCAGGAAAGGAGGGGGACAATTCTAGACGTAATCATTTTATCACCACCTGTTCAAGATCCCACCGTAAAGTACGCCAGGTATGGGCACTGGCATATCCTACTGCAAGACCCTCATCTCGGGAGAAGACTTCCCAAGCCCTCGGGGGTCACTTACAGGAAGGAGGACCCCACTATGAAATACATTTTAACTCCCAGTCGTCGTAAACAACACAATCCTGGTATGAGAGATTCTCCCGCGACCACAAACCCAGGCGGTTAGCGGTGCGTGGAGAGACACGTACAATCACTTTGAGAGGCTGAAACGTAGAGAAGTTTACTGGATGTACAAGTTGGGAACTATTACCCCCTACGGCCCGAATGAAGCAACCGAAACAGTATCATGAAATTCTTCCCCTCTTTTATTCTTTTATTG
This sequence comes from Bufo bufo, assembly GCF_905171765.1. Classification (NCBI taxonomy): domain Eukaryota; kingdom Metazoa; phylum Chordata; class Amphibia; order Anura; family Bufonidae; genus Bufo; species Bufo bufo. The sequence continues at coordinate 21,059,217 of NC_053392.1, read as the reverse complement.
TTTCTAATTTTATTCATTTTTTATTCAATTTTAGCATCGACTTACATGTTGTCGCTTTTCCTTCTGTATAGACTCTGCTGACCTCTTGTGGCCAAATCATAGTAGGCCAGGGTTTTCAGTAAGTGCGTAGCTGAAAGGAGACAGCGTTAAATCATAACTTTTAGGGCTTATGCACCCGACTGTTGGTGTTTTTGCTGTCTGCAAATCCGAAAAAAAAATGGATACCGACTGTGTGTGTTGGAAGGTCCTAACCTCTATAGAACAGTCCTATCTTTGTCCAAAAAACGGACAAGAATAGGACATGTTCTATTTTTTTTTGTGGGGCTGCGGAAAGGACATATGGATGTGGACAGGACTTTAAAGGTGTAATGTATGATAATAAGGTAAAAGTGAGGGTACGTCATCCCAGGTAAGTGAGGGTACGTCACCCCAAATAAGTGAGGGTACGTCACCCCAGGTAAGTGAGGATTCGTCACCCCAGGTAAGTGAGGGTACGTCACCCCAGGTAAGTGAGGGTACGTCACCCCAGGCAAGTGAGAGTACGTCACCCCAGGTAAGTGAGGTTTCGTCACCCCAGGTAAGTGTGGATTCGTCACCCCAGGTAAGTGAGGGTACGTCACCCCAGGCAAGTGAGGGTACGTCACCCCAGGCAAGTGAGGGTACGTCACCCCAGGCAAGTGAGGGTACGTCACCCCAGGCAAGTGAGGGTACGTCACCCCAGGCAAGTGAGAGTACGTCACCCCAGGCAAGTGAGGGTACGTCACCCCAGGCAAGTGAGGGATTCGTCTGTTAGTTAGGTGGGCGGCGGCCATTTTGTGCACCAGCACAGCATATGTTCTTTTAGTTCAATGGGCAACATATACCCATTTTTTAAGTGTACCTGGACTGCATATGTGAGTTCAGGGACCCAGGGGGTGACATATTCCCATTTTTTTCTGTAAAGTACCCCTGTGCTGCATATGTATATGTGAGTGTAATCAATGCAGTAAATCCATCTGTTAGATTCTGGGGGGATAAATAATTTATTTATTTTTTGCTAAAAAGAAAATCAGTTAAATCCATCTGTTTAATTGTGGGTGAAAAAAACTTATTTTTTTTCTCATAAAGTACCTTTGTGGCCTGCACTGCATTTCTGACATTGTTAATAGAAAAATTCATTTTTTGTGACCGTGAAGTAATTGTATAAAATTCGCCTGTCACGCTGTTGTGTGACCTCAAGAAATTTTTCCTCTTTATGACACCGACACTGCCTTACTGTCAGGGAGCTTAATTGTTGACTATTGGCGGTTACATTGTCTCATGACATAAACCATCTGTTAGTTTGGTGGGTGAACGCAAAGAATGAGAAGAGTGTTGAATAAGGGCCGTGGCCCAGGTCGTGGTGCTGCTGGAGCTCCTGTTGCAGGGAGAGGACGTGGTCGATTTGTGCCAGCTACACGCACAAGTGAAACCCCTTCCTCAGGTGCGAGTAGGCGACAGAACCTGCAGCGGTATTTGGTCGGGCCTAATGCAGCTCTACGAATGGTGAGGCCTGAACAAGTACAGGCGATAGTAGATTGGGTTGCTGACAGTGCCTCCAGTTCCTTCACATTGTCTCCCACCCAGTCTCCTGCTGAAAGATCAGAGTTGGCACCTGCAGCCGATGTCCATCTGTCTTTTACCTCACCCTCTTGCAAATCAGCCAAGCAGTCTGAGCCCCAAGTCATGCAGCAGTCTCTTCTGCTTTTTGATGACTCTTCTAGCAGGGTTTCCCAGGGCCATCCACCTAGCCCTGCCCCAGAAGTGGAAGAGATTGATTGCACTGATGCCCAACCACTTATCTTTCAAGATGAGCACATGGAAGGACCATCGCAGCACGTCTCGGATGATGACGAAACACAGGTGCCAACTGCTGGGGCTTTCGAAAGTGTGCAGACTGACAAGGAGGGCAGGGGTGAAGACTGCATGGAAGATGATGTGGAGGGCGATGAGGTCCTCGACCCCACATGGAATCAAGGTCATGCAAGTGACCTGTCTAGTTTGGAGGAAGAGGTGGTGGTCGCACAGAGCCACCAGCACAGCGAAAGAGGGAGCAGGGTGCAAAAGTAGAGTGGCCGTCCCCTAGACAGTACGCCTCCTACTGCCCACCGCAGCAAGGGACCGAGCACACCAAAGCCAGCTCCAAGGAGTTCCCTGGCGTGGCAGTTCTTCAGACCATGTGCTGACGACAAGACACGAGTGGTTTGCATACTTTGCAATCAGAGCCTGAAGTGAGGCATAAACTTTTCAACCTGAGCACAACCTGCATGACCAGGCATCTAAGTGCAAAGCAAGAGCTGAGGTGGAGTAGACACCTCAGAAACCAAGAAAGGTCTCTGGCTGCTCCTGCTTCCTTTTCTGCTGCAGGCTCGGCCTCTTCATCCACCTCTGAAGTGACAATGGCGACTGCCACCCCGCAAACAGAGGATGTGCTAGCAACGCTACCACCTTGGTCACCAAGCATCTCCACAATGTCCCATGGAAGCGTTCAGATGTCTATCTCCCAAACACTGGAGCGAAAGAGGAAGTACTACCCCCCTACTCACCCGCGATCCCTGGCCCTGAATGCCAGCATTTCCAAATTCCTGGCCTTTGAAATGCTGTCATTCCGTCTAGTATAGACGGATAGTTTTAAAGGCCTTATGTCGGTGGCCCACAGTCTGTCGTGCCCAGCCTCCACTACTTTTCCAGGCAAGCCATCCCTTCCCTGCACAACCAAGTGGGAGACAAAATCAGGTGTGCACTGCACAACGCCATCTGTCGCAAGGTGCACCTCACTACGGATACGTGGACCAGTAAGCACGGTCAGGGACGTTATATATCTCCCTAACAGCACACTGGGTAAATGCAGTGGTGGCTGGGCCTGAGGCGGCTAGCAGTTTGGCCCATGTCCTTCCACCACTGAGGATTGCAGAGCATTTCTCTTGGCCTCCCGTTGCTTCTTCCTCATCCACTACTGCCTCCTCATCCGGTCAGCGTAACACCTTAGCCACTAACTTCAGCACAGCAAGGGGTAAATGACAGCAGGCAGTTTTAAAACATATATGTTTGGGGGACCAACCCCACACCGCGCAGTAGGTGTGGACGGGCCTTGAACAACAGACCGATGAGTGGTTGGTGCCGGTGAGCCTCAAGCCCGGCCTGGTGGTGTGCGATAATGGGCGAAATCTCGTAGCAGCTCTGGGACTAGCTGGTTTGACACACATCCCTTGCCTGGCACATGCACTGAATTTGGTGGTGCAGAAAATCCAGAAAAATTACCCCAATATGTCAAAGCTGCTGCAGAATATGCGGGCCGTCTGTGCGCGCTTTCGGCGTTCTCACCCTGCTGCTACTCGCCTGTCAGCGCTGCAGCGTAACTTCGGCCTTCCCGCTCACGATCTCATATGCGACGCGCCCACAAGGGGGAAATCCACCTTGCACATGCTGGACAGACTGTGCGAGCAGCAGCAGGCCATAGTGGAGTTTCAGCTGCAGCACGCACGGTTGAGTCGCTCGGCGGAACAGCACCACTTCACCACCAATGACTGGGCCTCCATACGAGACCTGTGTGCCTTGTTGCACTGTTTCGAGGACTCCACCAACATGGCCAGTGCCGATGACGCCGTTCTCAGCGTTACTATCCCACTTTTATGCCTCCTTGAAAAAACACTTCGGGCTATGCTGGAAGAGGATGTGGCACAGGAGGAGGAGGAAGAGGGATCATTTACAAGGGTTTCAGGCCAGTCATTCACAAGTGGCTCCGAGGGTGGGTTCCTGCACCAACATACGCCAGGTACACAATTGTCCAGCAAGGGCACAGTTCTGGAGGATGATGAGGTGGAGGAGGAGGAGGAGATGGAGGAGGAGGAACCGTGTTCACAGCAGGGTGGCACCCAAACCAGCTCATGGCCATCACTGGTGCGTGGCTGGGGGGATACAGAGGACACAGACGATACACCTCCCACAGAGGACAGCTTTTCGTTGCCTCTGGGCAGCCTGGCACACATGAGCGATTACATGCTGCAGTGTCTCTGCAACGACTCCCGAGTTGCCCACATTCTAACTTGTGCTGATTACTGGGTGGCCACGCTGCTGGATGCCCATTACAAGGACAACGTACCATCCTTAATTCCTTCACTGGAGCGTGATCGGAAGATGTGCGAGTACAAGCGCACGCTGGTAGACACGCTGCTGGTGGCATTACTACCTGACAGCGGGGGCCTAGTGGAAGCACAAGGTGAAGGCTAAGGAGGAGGAAGATGTCGCCAACGCAGCTGGGGCACCGTCAGCACCTCAGAAGGCAGGGTTAGCATGGCCGAAATGTGGAAAAGCTTTGTCAGCACGCCACAACAACCAGCACCACCAGCTGATATGGAACGTCTTAGCAGGAGGCAGCATTTCACCAACATGGTGGAGCAGTATGTGTGCACACGCCTACACGTACTGAATGACGGGTCTGCCCCCTTCAACTTCTGGGTCTCCAAATTGGGCACATGGCCTGAGCTTGCCCTTTACGCCTTGGAGGTGCTGGCCTGCCCTGCAGCTAGTGTATTATCTGAACGTGTGTTTAGCACGGCAGGGGGCGTTATCACAGACGAGCGCAGCCGCCTGTCCACAGCCAATGTGGACAAGCTCACGTTCGAAGCAGGCATGGATCCCACAGGACTTGTCTGTACCTTGTGCAGAACAGACATGTATACCGGCACTAACCAGCCATTGTTATACTGCAGCGCACTTTCTCATTGTTTTATTTCTTATATTTCCTAACGTTTTGGGGTGTACCCTAATTTAAACAACAAAAAAATAAAAGAAATAAAAATACCAGTGTAGACTAGCTCCTCCTCCTCCTCCACCGCCGCTTCCACATACACCGCCACATCCACCGCCTCCTCAACCTCCTACTCCATATGGACCTCCACCTCCTAGATAAAAATTTATATTTTTTATTTTTACGTATTTTATGTTATTTTAAGTCATTGCACTATCCACATTTGTTTGATGAGCACTTGCAATGCTCTTAAGCACATTTGGTTGCCATTTGCAGTGAAATATAATCAGTAAATACAACTTTGACATTGTTTGTGAAAGAAAAACTTTTTTTTTGCCATAAAGTACCTTTGCGGCCTGAGCTGTATTTGTGTTGGTGAAAGAAAATCAGTTAAATCCATTTGTTTCATTGTTGGTGAAAAAATGTTTTTTCTTTGGCCAGAAAATACCTTTGCGGCCTGTGCTGCATATGTGACAGACAGGCAAATAAATGCACTAAATTCATCTGTTGGATTGTGGGGTGACATATTCACAGTTTGGTCTTTCAACGAACCCTGCGGCCTGCACTGAATATGTGACAGACAGGCCAATAAATTCAGCAAATCCATCTGTTTGTGTGTTGGGTGACTTTTCCACATTTCCACAATGCAACATGCAAAATAAATATAAATAATTTAATACTTAATCCGTCTTTTAGTTTGGTGGGCGACAAAACCATTTTTTTGTGAAGTAGACCTGCACCTGCATATGTGCCAGGGGCAATAATACAGTTAATCCGTCTCTGAGTTCAGGGGTTGACATATTTGCATATTTGGCTGTGATATACCCCTGCTCTACATAGCGGACAGGGAAATAACTTTCAAAAATTTGTCTGTTACATTGTTGGGTGACATTCACCAATTTTTGGCTGTGATATATCCCTGCTCTATCTAGTTGACAGGGAAATAAATTTCACAAATGCGTCTGTTACATTGTTGGGTGACAAATTCTCATATTTTGCGCTAGAAAGTACATTTGCGGCCTACACTGCATTTTGGACAGTACAAATGGTGAGGCCAGAACAAGTACAGGCGATAGTAGATCGGGTTGCTGACAGTGCCTACAGTTCCTTCACATTGTCTCCCACCCAGTCTCCTGCTGAAAGATCAGAGTTGGCACCTGCAGCCGATGTCCATCAGTCTTTCACCTCACCCCCTTGCAAATCAGCCAAGCAGTCTGAGCCCCAAGTCATGCAGCAGTCTCTTCTGCTTTTTGATGACTCTGTTAGCAGGGTTTCCCAGGGCCATCCACATAGCTCTGCCCCAGAAGTGGAAGAGATTGAGTGCACCGATGCCCAACCACTTATGTTTCAGGATGAGGACATGGGAGGACCACCGCAGCACGTCTCTGATGATGACGAAACACAGGTGCCAACTGCTGAAGCTTTCTGCAGTCTGCAGACCGGCAAGGAGGGCTGGGGTAAAGAGTGGGTGGAAGATGATGTGGAGGATGATGAGGTACTAGACCCCACATAGAATCAAGGTCATGCGAGTGACGTGTGCAGTTTGGAGGAAGAGGCGGTGGTCGCACAGAGCCACCAGCACAGCAAAAGAGGGAGCAGGGTGCAAAAGCTTCTGTTACATTCTTTTGTGACATTTTACCATTTTTGCAGTGAATAAACCCCTGCTCTGCATAAGTGACAGGGACTTAAATTTCTAAAATTCGTCTGTTCCATTGATGGCTGACATTAACCCATTTTTTCCGGTGAAAAACCCCTGCTCTGCATTGTTGACAGGGAACTAAATTTAGTAAAAACGTCTGTTACCGATCTTAAGATGCGTTAGTACAAGCGCACGCTGGTAGACGCACTGCTGGTGGCATTCCCACCTGACAGCGGGGGCACAGTGGAAGCACAAGGCGAAGGCAGAGGAGGAAAAAGAAGAGGTCACCAATGCAGCTGGGGCACCGCCAGCACCTCAGAAGGCAGGGTTAGCATGGCCGAAATGTGGAAAAGCTTTGTCACCTCGCCACAACAACCAGCACCACCAGCTGATATGGAACGTCTTAGCAGGAGGCAGCATTTCACCAACATGGTGGAGCAGTATGTGTGCACACGCCTACCTGTACTGAATGACGGGTCAGCCCCCTTCAACTTCTGGGTCTCCAAATTGGGCACATGGCCTGAGCTTGCACTTTATGCCTTGGAGTTGCTGGCCTGCCCTGCAGCCAGTGTATTATCTGAACGTGTGTTTAGCACAGCAGGGGGCGTCATCACAGACAAGCGCAGCCGCCTGTCCACAGCCAATGTGGACAAGCTCACGTTCATTAAAATGAACCAGGCATGGATCCCTCAGGACTTGTCCGTACCTTGTGCAGAATAGACATGTATACCAACCTCACCCAGCCATTGCTGTACTCCAGCGCACTTTCTCTTTTTTTCTATTTCCCAATGTTTTGGGGTCTACCAAAAAATAAAAAAATTAATAAAAAACAAAAACAAAAAGCAGTGTAGGCTACCTCGTCCTCCTCCACCGTCGCTTCCACCTACACCGCCACATCCACCGCCTCCTCAACCTCCTACTCCATATGGACCTCCTCCTCCTAGATCAAGATTATTATTTTTTATTTTTACTTATTTTATGTTATTTAAAGTCATTTCCCTATCCACATTTGTCTGCAAAGCACTTGCCATGTTCTTAACCACATTTTTCTGCCTTTTGCTGCCCTCTGGCCCTTTCCATGACTTTTTAGAGCCATTTTAGTGCTCCAAAGTTTGGGTCCCCATTAACTTCAATGGGGTTCGGCTTTGGGGTCAAGTTCGGGTCAAGTTCAGGTCCCGAACTCAAACTTTTTTGCGAATTCGGCAGAACCCGTCGAACCTGAACTTCCAGGTGTCCTCTCAACTCTACTAATAAGCCCTTTTTTTCCCCCACTAATACACGCCAAAAAGGGCTGTAATTTTCTCACTTCACCACACAACGGCAAATCTTTTTTTTGTGCCACTAATACACATGCATATAACTGCACCGCGAATGGCAAATATATATATTTTTTGCCACTAATACATGACAAAAAGGACTTCAGAACATATAACTGCACTGCTGAACGGCAAATATATATTTCTTTTTTCCACTTATACACTCCACAAAAGGCTTTAGAACATACAACTGAACCACTGAACGGCAAATAAACATTTTTTTTGTGCTACTAATGCACGCCAAAATGGAATGTAATTTTCGTTCTTCACCACACAACGGCTAATAAGCCCCTTTTTCCCCACTAATACAAGCCAAAAAATGCTTTAGAATATATAACTGCCCCACACAAGGGCAAATAAGACAGAAATATTTCCTTGTAACAAACCGTGTTAATGGCTGTATCACACAGCACTTGTACCCCAATAACAAGAACGGTTTTCTGGAATTACAGAGCAGTATAATGGCAATTTGGATCCCTAGTCAGTGCAGCAAGGGGTAACAGGATTGTTCCTATTACCCAGGCTGTAACCTCCCCTACTGAACCCTGTTCTGCATAAATGCTGTGGAATGATTCCTCCCTATCCTTTCCCTACACCTTGAATAATCTTTCCCTGAACATGTAAATCTCTTTTTTTTTCAGCACACTGAATCTTTCCTTGCACTGTCCCTAGCGCCTGCTGACGTCTCTCCCTGCACTAAGTACGCTGGAAAATGGCAGAATCTAAGATGTCTGAGGCTATTTATAGGGCTGTGACATCACAGGGCTGGTTGGCTGCTGATTGGCTGCATGCATAGCAGTAAGGGTGATCCTGCGTTCCCAGAGCTCCTTGCTCCATGTCCTCAGACGTGCAGCTGCCATTTTAGGAAAAAATGTGATTTGTTACCACGAAACGTGAGGAAATTCGGAATCGGTGTGAATCGAATTTTTCATCAAATTCGGATTGAATTCCACTTTGTCAACTTCGATTCGGTCATCTCTAGTTATTAACCTAGTCGTGAAACACTTTTTCAAATAGTACACTGACTTGTGCAAGGTGCTGGCAATGTTTGGATGGTTATACTTGTATTTCTTATATGGCAAGGAATGCTCTCCTGGACTTGCAGCAACAGAATGATCTATCCATTTTGCCTAATCTGCAAAGTAGCATCTAGCTGGAATTCAACATTGCACATGTAAGACTATCAAGACTATCTGTATGAGCAGCAGAAAGCCGTGAACATTGTGAAGAGGCCACAAAATTTGTCAGTAGAAACAACTGCGGCATGAACAATCTCACCCCACTCATATTTAGAACAGACGCTGATGCTCATGCAGCATTGTGTGATGGTGAAAGAAGAACAGCTAATGTATTTTGTTGTTCACTTCTTAGATGTTGGGGACCCACAAGAATAAACTCCCATGCAGGAGGAGGAGAAGGATGAGGAGCTGCCACTGGAGAAGGAGGAGGAGTCTGAGGAACAGGAGAATGATTATGACAATGATACTGACCATGATACCCAATCTTCTCATTGGGGGCAGAGCCAGAAAGACTGGCTCAGCAGGGCACGATGGCCAGAATGGTGACCTGTATACTGGCTTGCTTACATAGTGACAGGCGTATCATTGACATCAAGCAGGCTGTTGATTACTGGATGGCCATGCTTGTAGACCCTCGCAATCAAAGCAAAATGGAGTAATGTTTCCCTCCCTCCAAAAAGGAGGCCAAATTATGTTTTAACCAGGGAACACTGTGTACGCAGCTTGCCGCAGCTTTCAGTGAGCAGACGCCTGATGCCAGTATGTCTGAAAGGGAGGCCCCACTCCGCTTCCCGCAGAGTCACCCACCTCCTGCCGCCACAATCAGCAGTAGCAGCAGTAGCCAGTTTAATCTCCTCAACATGACTGAGCAGTTTTATCATGCTGATGTCAATCGGTAAGCCGAGTGTAACGGTCGCGTACACACACACACACACACAGGGGGGAGGGAAGTGACCACTGCGCTCCACCCTTACCCCTGGCCCTGCCTACTTGCCTCGCGAGTCCTAATGACAGGGGACAACTGGATGGCAATCCCTAGCTTGGAATAAGTGCAGGAAGGACAGACCAGACAAACAACAGAATGTGAACGGACCGAGTTTATACCAGGAAAGCTACGAAGTACAAATGGAGCAAGCAGAGAATAGTCAGGAGAAGCCGGGGTAATAAATACCAGGAGAGTCGTGAAGTACCAAAAGAGTCAGCAGAGGATCGTCAGGAGGAAGCCAGGGTCAGAATACTAGGAGAGCAGCAAAGTACACAAGGAGCAGGCAGACGATTGTCAGGAATCCAGCAGGAGGTAAGTACGCCAGGAAAGACAAAGTCACAGGTGGAACCTAAATAACAGGCAATCTGTGGCCAGCAGACTGCCTGTTTAAATAGGGAGCCAGAGGGGCCATGTGACGTGGCCAGCGTCACATGACTCCACACACTACACAGCCAAGCGTTGAGTGATCAACTTGGCGCTCAGCCCTAAAACCATTCTCATGAATGCACATAGATGCGCGGGGGGCGTGCATAGCATTATCAGGAGTGCGGTCAACGCTGGACGCGCTGATGATGCTTGCGCGCTCCGGACGTCCCCGCCTCCTAGACTGCGCCGTGACAGTACCCCCCGTTTTACGCGGGGCCACCGGACCCAAGGACTCAGGTGACAGCTTCTCGGGATGATCCTCATGAAATTTCTTAACCAGTCTAGGGGCATGAACCTCCCTAGCTGGTACCCAAGACCTTTCCTTGGGTCCATAGCCCTTCCAGTGCACCAGATACTGCAAGGAATTACGCACTCTTCTGACATCCACAATTTTAGATACCACATACTCCACAGAATCCTTAACCAGAACAGGCAGAGGTGCGGTGACGGTACAACAGGTTCGATGTATTTTTTTAGTAGGGACTTGTGAAATATATTGTGAATGTGGAACAAGTCGGGCAGTTCTAACCTAAATGATACAGGATTAATCACCTCTATGATTTCGTATGGCCATATAAAGCGAGGAGCAAACTTTTTTGAAGCAACTTTGAGTGAAAGATTTTTAGAGGACAACCACACCTTATCCCTCACCTGAAAGTTCACCCCCGTGGAACGTTTTCTATTGATATCGACTCAGAGTATTTTGAGCTTTTTCCATACTGTGCACAGTTTTGAGGAGATCTCGGGATTACACGAGGAGACGGATGACCCAGAAAGAAAATGAGGATGAAAGCCATAGTTACAAAAAAAGGAGAGACCCCAGCAGAAGAATTAACATGGTTATTCAGAGCAAACTCGGCTAACGGAAGGTATTTCACCCACAACTGTTGATCATCTGCAACATATGCCCTGAGAAATTGTTCCACGACTGATTGAGGCGCTCAGTGTGTCTATTACTTTCAGGGTGATAAGCAGATGAAAAGGACAGAGAAATCTGGCATCTCAGACAGAAGGCCCTCCAAAACTTGGACACAAACTGCACACCCCTGTCAGATACAATATTTTCTGGAATGCCATGTAAACGTACAATTTGTTCCACAAACAAAGATGCTAGGGTCTTCGCACTTGGGAGTTTAGGCAGGGGAATAAAGTGAGCCATCTTGCTGAATCTATCAACCACTACCCAAACCACAGTCTTACCCTCCGCAGGCGGCAGATCCGTGATAAAATCCATCGAGACTCATTTGACGAGGTACGTTCCTTGCATCAATTACCGGAGTCTTATGGGTATCAATATGTGCAGATTTGCCATTTTTTTTCGGACCTCTTTCACTCAACGAAGGTGTCAACCCCCACGCCGTTTGAGAAACTTTGTAAATTGACTGTTACAACGAAGGGTCTCATTTCAGACATTTATCTTATCCTATCATCCTCCTCTGTCACTCACTCCTACATGTCTAAATGGGAAGTAATTCTAGGCCATCCTATAACATATGCAGAATGGAAACAGATATGGGAACGAGCAGCGAAGTCGTCCTCATGTATCACATATAGGGAAAACACATATAAAGTGCTTATGTTTTGGTATCATACCCCACAGCTATTAAAACACTTTAGCCAAGATATCTCTGATAGATGTTGGAGGTGTATGATAGGTGAGGGGACCCACCTTCAGATTTTCTGGGAATGTCCTGTGATTGTGCCCTTTTGGAGAATGGTGGAGTCTGTCTTTTTTCAACTCCTCGCAATTCGTTTCCCTTTTACACCTTTTTTTTACTTATTGAATATGCCAAAAATGTCATTAAAAAAACAATTTCTCCTATTAGTCCTTCAGGTGTTAACGGCGGCCAGACGCCTAATTGCGGGGTTTTGGTTGAGGGCAGACGCGCCTACCCGAATGGACCTCATACATAGTGTAAGGGAAGTTAGGAAAATGGAATACTTAACTGCATGTATTACTAATTCAGTCGATAGATTTACAAAGATCTGGCAAACATGGGATGACGCTTTTGATCACTTACAATAAAAGACCTTTGATTACCAGTTAGATTATTATTTTCCCCCCTTCCTCTAATTTCCCCCATGTGTCGTGTCATTGTAATTGTCTTATGTCCTTTTGTGGTTTCAGCCTTAGGCCTCATGCACACGAACGTTTTTTTTCACGGTCCGCAAAAACAGGGTCCGTAGGTCCGTGATCCGTGACCGTTTTTTCGTCCGTGGGTCTTCCTTGATTTTTGGCGGATCCACGGACATAAAAAAAAAAGTCATTTTGGTGTCCGCCTGGCCGTGCGGAGCCAAACGGATCCGTCCTGAATTACAATGCAAGTCAATGGGGACGGATCCGTTTGACGTTGACACAATATGGTGCCATTTCAAACGGATCCGTCCCCATTGACTTTCAATGTAAAGTCCGGAGTCCCTTTTATACCATCAGATCGGAGTTTTCTCCAATCCGATGGTATATTTTAACTTGAAGCGTCCCCATCACCATGGGAACGCCTCTATGTTAGAATATACTGTCGGATATGAGTTAGATCGTGAAACCTCATTTCCGACAGTATATTCTAACACAGAGGCGTTCCCATGGTGATGGGGACGCTTCTAGTTAGAATATACTACAAACTGTGTACATGACTGCCCCCTGCTGCCTAGCAGCATCCGATCTCTTACAGGGGGCCGTGATCAGCACAATTAACCCCTCAGGTGCCGCACCTGAAGGGGTTAATTGTACTATCATATCCCCCTGTAAGAGATCAGGGCTGCCAGGCAGCAGGGGGCAGACCCCCCCCCTCCCCAGTTTGAATATCATTGGTGGCCAGTGCGGCCCCCCCCCCCTTCCTCCCTCCATTGTAATAAATCGTTGGTGGCACAGTGTGCGCCCCCCCCCCTTCCTCCCTCTATTGTAATAATTCGTTGGTGGCACAGTGTGCCCCCCCCTTCCTCCCTCTATTGTAATAATTCGTTGGTGGCACAGTGTGCGCCCCCCCCCCCCTTCCTCCCTCTATTGTAATAAATCGTTGGTGGCAATTATTGGCCCCCCTCCCTCTATAGCATTAACAACATTGGTGGCCAGTGTGCGGCCTCCCATCTTGCGCCCCCCCCCCCCCGATCATTGGTGGCAGCGGGTTACTAGCAATAGTACAAGATTCATACTTACCTGGGAGCTGTGATGTTCGTGTCCGGTCGGGAGCTCCTCCTACTGGTAAGTGACGGTTCATTTAGCAATGCGCCGCACAGACCTGTCACTGTCACTTACCAGTAGGTGGAGCTCCCGGCCGGACAAGAACATCGCAGCAGCAGGTAAGTATGACTCTTCAACTATTGTACTATTGCTAAGTAACCATGGCAACGAGGACTGTAGTAGCGTCCTGGTTGCCATGGTTACCGATCGGAGCCCCAGCGATTAAACTGGGACTCCGATCGGAACTCCGCTGCCACCAATGATGGGGGGGGGGGGAGATGGGAGGCCGCACACTGGCCACCAACGTTGTTAATGCTATAGAGGGAGGGGGGGGGGCAATGGGGGGCGCACACTGTGCCACCAACGATTTATTACAATAGAGGGAGGAAGGGGGGGGGGGGGCGCACACTGTGCCACCAACGAATTATTACAATGGAGGGAGGGAGGGGGGGGGGCGCACACTGTGCCACCAACGAATTATTACAATAGAGGGAGGGGGGGGGGCCGCACTGTGCCACCAATGATATTCAAACTGGGGAGGGGGGGGGGGGGTCTGCCCCCTGCTGCCTGGCAGCCCTGATCTCTTACAGGGGGATATGATAGTACAATTAACCCTTTCAGGTGCCGCACCTGAAGGGGTTAATTGTGCTGATCACGGCCCCCTGTAAGAGATCGGGTGCTGCCAGGCAGCAGGGGGCAGTCTTGTACACAGTTTGTAGTGTATTCTAACTAGAAGCGTCCCCATCACCATGGGAACGCTTCTGTGTTAGAATATACTGTCGGTTCTGAGTTTTCACGAAGTGAAAACTCAGCTTTGAAAAAGCTTTATGCAGACGGATCTTCGGATCCGTCTGTATAAAAACTAAACTACGGCCACGGATCACGGACACGGATGCCAATCTTGTGTGCATCCGTGTTCTTTCACGGACCCATTGACTTGAATGGGTCCGTGAACCGTTGGCCGTGAAAAAAATAGGACAGGTCATATTTTTTTCACGGCCAGGAAACACGGATCACGGATGCGGCTGCAAAACGGTGCATTTTCCGATTTTTCCACGGACCCATTGAAAGTCAATGGGTCCGCGAAAAAAAACGGAAAACGGCACAACGGCCACGGATGCACACAACGGTCGTGTGCATGAGGCCTTAGTGCGTTTATTGGCCTCAGATGCAAAATGTATGTTTTGTATACTAATGTACATTTGTTGATATTGACGTTATGCAACATAATATTATACCTGTATTGCCTCTTACGATTGTGCAATAAGACAATGTACCTGTACTATTTTTTCATTGATAAAAAAATCAATAAAATAAAAAAATTAAAAAAAAAAAAAAATCCATCGAGATATGAGACCAGGGTCTACTGGGAATGGGTAAGGGTCGTAGGTCCCCAGACGGGCGAGTCCTAGGGGTCTTAGACCTCTCACAAAACTCGTAGGCCAACACATAAGACTTGACGTCTCTATTTAAAGTAGGCCACCAGAATAATCTGGAAACCAGCTCTTTAGTGCCCTCAATGCCCGGATGTCCATGACACTCACCCAGCAGTTGGAGACGAAGCTGTACGGGAACAAACAACTTATCTGTAGGAGTGGATGACGGAGCTAGGTGTTGTTCAGCCTTAATGAGAGTCGTGATGTCCTGAGACAAGGCTGCTAGGAAGACCTTAGCTGGTAAAATGGTTTCAGGTGGAGTCTCTGTAGGCTGGTACGCACAGAAACTCCAAGAGAGTGCGTCGGCCTTCACGTTTCTACTTCCTGGTCTGAAAGTGATGGAAAAATTAAAGCAAGTAAAAAACAATGCCCATCTAGCCTGACGGGGATTTAACCTTTTAGCCAACTCGAGAAACATTAGGTTCTTATGATCGGTAACAGTAACACAATATTTTGCCCCCTCAAGAAAATGTCTCCTTTCTTCAAATGCCCACTTAATGGCCAGTAACTCCCGATTTCCTATGTCATAATTTCTCTCAGAGGGGGAAAACCTTCTGGAAAAAAGGCACAAGGTCTCGGGTTCTTCTTAACAATGGAAAACCCCGCCCCCATAGGAGAAACCGATGGTCTAATGTGCCCCTTAACCACCTCCGGACCGCCTAACGCAGATTCGCGTTCCGGAGGTGGCAGCCCTGCGCTCAGCGACGCATATACGCGTCATCTCGCGCGAGCCGAGATTTCCTGTGAACGCGCGCACACAGGCGCGCGCTCACAGGAACGGAAGGTAAGAGAGTGGATCTCCAGCCTGCCAGCGGCGATCGTTCGCTGGCAGGCTGGAGATGTGATTTTTTTAACCCCTAACAGATATATTAGACGCTGTTTTGATAACAGCGTCTAATATACCTGCTACCTGGTCCTCTGGTGGTCCCCTTTGTTTGGATCGACAACCAGAGGACACAGGTAGCTCAGTAATATGTTGCACCAAGCACCACTACACTACACCCCCCCCTGTCACTTATTAACCCCTTATTCACCCTTGATCACCCCTGATCACCCCATATAGACTCCCTGATCACCCCCCTGTCATTGATCACCCCCCTGTCATTGATCACCCCCCTGTAAGGCTCTATTCAGATGTCCGTATGATTTTTACGGATCTACTGATAGATGGATCGGATCCGCAAAACGCATACGGACGTCTGAATGGAGCCTTACAGGGGGGTGATCAATGACGGGGGTGATCACCCCATATAGACTCCCTGATCACCCCCCTGTCATTGATCACCCCCCTGTAAGGCTGCATTCAGATGTCCGTATGATTTTCACGGATCCACTGATACATGGATCGGATCCGCAAAACACGTACGGACATCTGAATGGAGCCTTACAGGGGAGCGATCAATGACGGAGGTGATCACCCCATATAGACTCCCTGATCACCCCCCTGTCATTGATCACCCCCCTGTAAGGCTGCATTCAGATGTCCGTATGATTTTTACGGATCCACTGATACATGGATCGGATCCGCAAAACACGTACGGACATCTGAATGGAGCCTTACAGGGGAGTGATCAATGACGGAGGTGATCACCCCATATAGACTCCCTGATCACCCCCCTGTCATTGATCACCCCCCTGTAAGGCTGCATTCAGATGTCCGTATGATTTTTACGGATCCACTGATACATGGATCGGATCCGCAAAACACATACGGACATCTGAATGGAGCCTTATAGGGGGGTGATCAATGACAGGGGGGTGATCACCCCATATAGACTCCCTGATCACCCCCTGTCATTGATCACCCCCCTGTCATTGATCACCCCCCTGTCATTGATCACCCCCCCTGTCATTGATCACCCCTCTGTAAGGCTCCATTCAGACATTTTTTTTTTCTTACAAAGTCTCATATTCCACTAACTTGTGTCAAAAAATAAAATCTCACATGAACTCACCATACCCCTCACGGAATCCAAATGCGTAAAATTTTTTAGACATTTATATTACAGACTTCTTCTCACGCTTTAGGGCCCCTAGAATGCCAGGGCAGTATAAATACCCCACATGTGACCCCATTTCGGAAAGAAGACACCCCAAGGTATTCCGTGAGGGGCATATTGAGTCCATGAAAGATTGAAATTTTTGTCCCAAGTTAGCGGAAAGGGAGACTTTGTGAGAAAAATAAAATATCAATTTCCGCTAACTTGTGCCAAAAAAAAAAAAAATTCTATGAACTCGCCATGCCCCTCATTGAATACCTTGGGGTGTCTTCTTTCCAAAATGGGGTCACATGTGGGGTATTTATACTGCCCTGGCATTCTAGGGGCCCTAAAGCGTGAGAAGAAGTCTGGGATCCAAATGTCTAAAAATGCCCTCATAAAAGGAATGTGGGCCCCTTTGCGCATCTAGGCTGCAAAAAAGTGTCACACATCTGGTATCGCCGTACTCAGGAGAAGTTGGGCAATGTGTTTTAGGGTGTCATTTTACATATACCCATGCTGGGTGAGATAAATATCTTGGTCAAATGCCAACTTTGTATAAAAAATGGGAAAAGTTGTCTTTTGCCGAGATATTTATCTCACCCAGCATGAGTATATGTAAAAAGACACCGCAAAACACATTGCCCAACTTCTCCTGAATACGGCGATACTACATGTGTGACACTTTTTTGCAGCCTAGGTGGGCAAAGGGGTCCACATTCCAAAGAGCACCTTTCGTATTTCACAGGTCATTTACCTACTTACCACACATTAGGGCCCCTAGAATGCCAGGGCAGTATAACTACCCCACAAGTGACCCCATTTTGGAAAGAAGACACCCCAAGGTATTCGCTGATGGGCATAGTGAGTTCATGGAAGTTTTTATTTTTTGTCACAAGTTAGTGGAATATGAGACTTTGTAAGAAAAAAAAAAAAATCATCATTTTCCGCTAACTTGTGACAAAAAATAAAAAATTCTAGGAACTCGCCATGCCCCTCACGGAATACCTACGGAGTGTCACACATGTGGTATCTCCGTACTCAGGAGAAGTTGGGGAATGTATTTTGGGGTGTCATTTTACATATACCCATGCTGGGTGAGAGAAATATCTTGGTCAAATGCCAACTTTGTATAAAAAAAATGGGAAAAGTTGTCTTTTGCCAAGATATTTATCTCACCCAGCATGGGTATATGTAAAATGACACCCCAAAACACATTCCCCAACTTCTCCTGAGAACAGCGATACCACATGTGTGGCACTTTTTTGCAGCCTAGGTGGGCAAAGGGGCCCACTTTCCAAAGAGCACCTTTCGGATTTCACCGGCCATTTTTTACGCATTTTGATTTCAAACTACTTACCACACATTTGGGCCCCTAGAATGCCAGGGCAGTATAACTACCCCACAAGTGACCCCATTTTGGAAAGAAGACACCCCAAGGTATTCGCTGATGGGCATAGTGAGTTCATAGAAGTTTTTATTTTTTGTCACAAGTTAGTGGAATATGAGACTTTGTAAGAAAAAAAAAAAAAAATCATCATTTTCCTCTAACTTGTGACAAAAAATAAAAAGTTCTATGAACTCACTATGCCCATCAGCGAATACCTTAGGGTGTCTACTTTCTGAAATGGGGTCATTTGTGGGGTGTTTGTACTGTCTGGGCATTGTAGAACCTCAGGAAACATGACAGGTGCTCAGAAAGTCAGAGCTGCTTCAAAAAGCGGAAATTCACATTTTTGTACCATAGTTTGTAAACGCTATAACTTTTACCCAAACCATTTTTTTTTTACCCAAACATTTTTTTTTTATCAAAGACATGTAGAACAATAAATTTAGAGAAAAATTTATATACGGATGTCGTTTTTTTTGCAAAATTTTACAACTGAAAGTGAAAAATGTCATTTTTTTTGCAAAAAAAAATCGTTAAATTTCGATTAATAACAAAAAAAGTAAAAATGCTCAGCAGCAATGAAATACCACCAAATGAAAGCTCTATTAGTGAGAAGAAAAGGAGGTAAAATTCATTTGGGTTGCATGACCGAGCAATAAACGGTGAAAGTAGTGTAGGTCAGAAGTGTAAAAAGTGGCCTGGTCATTAAGGGTGTTTAAGCTATAGGGCTGAGGTGGTTAATGAGACTCTCCTTAATGTAATCTTCCATGGCCTTCACGTTCAGGTTTGGAAAGATTGTAAATACGCCCGACGATGACGAGAACACATCAGCAAACTCTTTAATGACTGCGGGTAATACCTCAGACTCCACAGAGAACCCAACCCGTATTCTAGACAAACACGAGCCGCGCTCAGATCCCAACTTACCATTTCCCCTCTGGTCCAATCAATCGTAGGATTGTGTAATTGAGCCACGGCATCCCCAATACCACCTTGACAGGTAAGTTCTCCAGGACTAAAGGGAACATTCTCTAAGTGCACACTCCCACAGCTAAGGAAAATCTCTGGAGGTACATGACCTCACAGTACCGCCTACCAGGGGAGTGGAGTCGATGCCATGATTTGGATGGGCGTAGGTAAAACAAAAATTGGAATACCCTGTCTAGTAGCATACCCATGGTCAATAAAGCTGGCCGCCTGAGCCCGAATCTAAAAAAGGCTTGACCTGACCACTAATTAGAACCCAGAGAAATGGTTATAGGAACTAAAAGCTTACTCTTAGTAATAACAGGGAGTACCTTGTCCCTTGGTGGTCTTGTCTTGGAAGCCTTATCAGAAAGGATCCTCTTTAGACACTGATTGATCAAATGGTCAGGATCTCCGCAGTAGAAACAGATCCCATGTCTGTGGCGCTGATCCCCTCTGGTTATGCTAATTTGCATAGGTTCTTCTGAGGAGACCTCAACACCACTCCTGGTATAAACCTCAGACTGGACCAGCACCTGAGAAGAGAACTGTCGTTCCTGTCGTCTTTCTCTCACACGTCGGTCGAGTCGGACTGCTAGGGTCATAGTCTCCTTAAGAGTCTCTGGGAGCTGATAACTCACTAGTAGGTCTTTTAAATTATCAGATAGGCCTGACCTAAATTGACACTTAAGAGCTGGCTCGTTCCACCCTGAGGGAACACACCACCTTCTAAATTGGGTGCAATACTCCTCTGCAGAGAGGTTGCCTTGAACCAATGCTTTCAGCGCAGTTTCGGCTACCAGGACCCTGTCTGGTTCATCATACA
Organism: Bufo bufo; assembly: GCF_905171765.1. Lineage (NCBI taxonomy): Eukaryota > Metazoa > Chordata > Amphibia > Anura > Bufonidae > Bufo > Bufo bufo. Next base: position 21,039,286 of record NC_053392.1, on the reverse strand, counting down.
GGGTACCCAGAGCCTGAAAAAAAACCTCTACTGTGGTTAAACAACTAGCATCAGGGGGTAAAGAAAAGGCCCACTCCTGGGGATCCCTCTGTAAGCGGGAAATAACAATGCCCCCCCCGTTGGTTTTCCGACCCGGAAGACAAGGGGCGTAAACAAAAATACAATTTACAGCTCTCCTAAGGGCTCTTTCACACTTGCGTTCTTGTCTTCCGGCATAGAGTTCCGTCGTCGGGGCTCTATGCCGGAAGAATCCTGATCAGGATTATCCTAATGCATTCTGAATGGAGAGAAATCCGTTCAGGATGCATCAGGATGTCTTCAGTTCCGGAACGGAACGTTTTTTGGCCGGAGAAAATACCGCAGCATGCTGCGCTTTTTGCTCCGGCCAAAAATCCGGAACACTTGCCGCAAGGCCGGATCCGGAATTAATGCCCATTGAAAGGCATTGATCCGGATCCGGCCTTAAGCTAAACGTCGTTTCGGCGCATTGCCGGAGCCGACATTTAGCTTTTTCAGAGTGGTTACCATGGCTGCCGGGACGCTAAAGTCCTGGCAGCCATGGTAAAGTGTAGTGGGGAGCAGGGGAGCAGTATACTTACCGTCTGTGCGGCTCCCGGGGCGCTTCAGAGTGACGTCAGGGCGCCCCAAGCGCATGGATCATGTGATCACATGGATCACGTCATCCATGCGCATGGGGCGCTCTGACGTCACTCTGGAGCGCCCCGGGAGCCGCACGGACTGTAAGTATACTGCTCCCCCGCTCCCCGCTCCTACTATGGCAACCAGGACTTTAATAGCGTCCTGGGTGCCATAGTAACACTGAACGCATTTGGAAGACGGTTCCGTCTTCAAATGCTTTCAGTACACTTGCGTTTTTCCGGATCCGGCGTGTAATTCCGGCAAGTGGAGTACACGCCGGATCTGGACAACGCAAGTGTGAAAGAGGCCTTAAAGGAGTGAAACTTCCTCCGATCTCCAGAGAAGGGTTCTGGAAGCTTGATCGGTGGCTCCATATGTGTCACCGCCAGTTCTGTGAGAAGATCTGGCAGACGTTCTTCTCTACCTCTTGTATGATGTTCTTTGTTTTGGTTTCACATTCTCATCTCCTTTCCTTCTGCCAGGTGTCACTTATTTCGACTAATCGTCTTCCTTTATAATCCCTCCCATACTGCCTCACTTTGTGGTTTATACTACTTCCTGGATGAGGTGTTCACTGCTGGAGGCTGCTTCTGCTGTTTGTTCAGATAAGTCATTTACTTTATTGTGTTTCCTTGCTGGCTTGATTCTAGGTGACCTTGAATCCGTCCGTATTAAGTGCAGGGAGCCGGTGGTCGTGTCCCCTCACTGTTATAGGGTTTTCAGGTGTCACACAGTATTAGGTACGCGGGCATGCAATCGTCTACCATACAGACCCTTGCATGTGGATAGCAGTCAGGGAGAGCTCTTAGGGTTTTATAGGGCTCACCTATAAGCTCCTTAGTTTGGGATCAAGCCAGTCACTTGTTTATTTATATGTTCCAGCTATCTGCTAACTTCATCCGTGACAATATGAGGGCTCAAGTTCGGACCAGAGGCCTGAGGAGCAGTGGCGTCTTGTCCAATTTCTAGGGAATGAATCTTCTCCCCTAGCTCCTGCACCATCTGCGTCAGGTTTGACACATGCTCAGTCAGGGTCACTAGAGGATTCATGGTACAGTGGTTTCAGTAGGCCTGTTATTCTGTAACGGTCGCGTACACACACACAGGGGGGAGAGAAGTGACCACTACGCTCCACCCTCACCCCTGGCCCTGCCTACTTGCCTCGCGAGTCCTAATGACAGGAGACAACTGGACGGCAATCCCTAGCTTGGAATAAGTGTAGGGAGGACAGACCAGACAAACAACAGAATGTGAACGGACCGAGTCTATACCAGGAAAGCTACGAAGTACAAATGGAGAAAGCAGAGAATAGTCAGGAGAAGCCGGGGTCATAAATACCAGGAGAGTCGTGAAGTACCAAAGGAGTCAGCAGAGAATCGTCAGGAGGAAGCCGGGTTCAGAATACTAGGAGAGCAGCAAAGTACACAAGGAGCAGGCAGAGGATCGTCAGGAATCCAGCAGGAGGTAAGTACGCCGGGAAAGACAAAGTCACAGGTGGAACCTAAATAACAGGCAATCTGTGGCCAGCAGACTGCCTGTTTAAATAGAGAGCCAGAGGGGTCATGTGACGTGGCCAGCGTCACATGACTCCACACAGACTACACAGCCAAGTGCCGAGTGATCAACTCGGTGCTCAGCCCTAAAACCATTCTCATGAATGCGCATAGACGCGCGGGGGGTGTGCATAGTATTATCAGGAGCGCGGGCAACGCTGGACGCGCTCATGATGCGTGCGCGCTCCGGACGTGCCCGCCTCCTAGACCGCGCCGTGACACCGAGATCTTCCGCCTAAACGCCCATTGTTCAAGTTATGAAAAATTTGATTTGGCTGCTTTGCTGAAGTTTCACAAAGAAATTCGATTTGTTACGAATTACTTTGTCATAAAGTGCATTCCTTTGATTGCAGCATCTGATGTTAAAATGGAGGCATTTCAGGGGTTAATCAGAGTTTAAAAAAATAACCTACTTACCTTATCCATTTGCCCTCAGAGAGGCCATTGCGGCCATCATGATTTAAGAAACGTCAACACGTCATCACACTGGCCAGGTATGGTGACATGCTGAGGTCACCTCACGCAAGATTTTGCGCAGTTTCTTCAATCAAGATGGCCACAATGGCCTTTCCACAAGCAATTGGATAAGGTGAGTATGTATGTATTTTTTTTGCCTCCATTTCAGAAATAATTGATTTGCAACCACGAAGCCCAAGGAAATTCGACTTCACAGCGAATAAATTTTTTACTGAAATTCGGATTGAAGTCAATTTGTTTGACATTGATTCACTCAACACTAGCTGCTACTATTATAGCCACATGCCGCTATATCCGTACCCTTTCCACATCCATACTAAACTGCTCCCGCTAGTTGACAATTAGCTACTTTTTCTTTTGACAATTAACACTTGCATGTGTCATCTGGGCAGGCATTCTGACCTCTTCAAGGCATAACTTTTGGAGTCTTGTCCCCCCCAAAAAAACAGTTTTTTGTTTCTTTTTTATCCCATAACACCATGTATTTAAACACCATTTGCTCCAGATTAGGAAAATTTTTAGAAGCTTTGGAATATGAAAAAACATGTGCCAGTGCAGTATGTTTTTAAACACGTATGTTAACGTGTCAAGCATGCGTTTACCCATACCTATGTATGTCAGTGTAACTCAGACATGATTTACTATTGCAGTCAGCTAGTGTTGAGCGAGCATGCTCAGACGAACTGCTGTTCGGCTCGAGCATTGCTTTGCTCAGCAGATCCGAGTGCTCGGCCAAATATTTTGGGTTCTCGAGTACAATTTATTACAATGAAAGTCAATGGGAGACCCGAGCATCAAACCAGGCACCCCCTGCTCTAAAGAAAAGAGGGTGTCTAGTTTACAAAAAAAGGTTAGAAATTGATGGAAACCCTATCTAAATGGTTTGGAAACAGCATTAAGAGGATAGCTAGATGTGTCGTAGACTCCTATTATGGACGACATACAATAGACAACCACACAAAGGCTATATGCCAAAAGCCAGTTATGTGCAAGCCATCAATCTATCCAAGATACAGATAACAGCCAGCATATGGGAAAGACATGCAAATGAGCAGAATCTGCCTTGTTTTTCAGCTGTCATAAGACTATGAAAACCAATAGAGGGTGCTATTGAGTTACGAACAGTGCTATCTATTGATTTCACAGTCTTATGACAAGAGAAGACTAATAGTTTTGTCAGAAGACTATGAAACCAATAGATGGTGCTGTTCATAACTCAATAGCGCCATCCATTGGTTTCATGGTCTTCTGACAAAAATATTCGACTATGAGTCTTATGACAAGCTTATTAGTGTAGCCTTTTGCATGGAAAATTTGCAATAAAAATTTGCGATTAGAATATTCGCGATCTACACTAGGATAATATCTGACACTGGGAAAGCTGGGTAGTAACTCAGTGATCAAATCTGACACTGGGAAAGCTGGGTAATAACTCAGTGATAAAATCTGACACTGGGAAAGTTGGGTAATAACTCAATAATTATATTTGACTCTGGGAAAGCTGGGTAGTAAGTTAGTCATAATATCTGACACTGGAAAAGCTGGGTAATAACTTAGTGATAATAACTGACACTGCGAAAGCTTGGTAATAACTCAGTGATAAAATCTGACACTGGGAAAGCTGGGCAATAACTAATTGAAGATATCTGACACTTGGAAAGCTGGGTAATAACTCAGTGTAGATCACAAATATTCTAATCGCTAATTTTTATTGCAAATTTTCCATGCAAAAGGCTACACTAATAAGCTTGTCATAAGACTCATTGTCCAATATTCTTGTCAGAAGACTATGAAACCAATAGATGGCGTTATTGAGTTATGAACAGCGCCATCTATTGGTATCATAGTCTTCTGACAAAACTATTAGTCTACTCTTGTTTTAAGACTGACAATAGAAACCAATAGATTGTGCCGTTCATAACTCAATAGCGCCATCTATTGGTTTTCATAGTCTTAAGACAGCTGAAAAACAAGGCAGATTCTGCTCATTTGCATGTCTTTCCCATATGTCCATGTTTATGCAAATTAGTTTTTATATGACAAAACTGTATAGAAAGATTATTGAATATTATGTTAGGATAATCAGATTTTTTTTTGTCGCCCTAATGATATTGATCTAGGTGTGCAGGTCCACCCAAGCCATTCAACAGATACAAAATAACTTTGAGGTTTACTGGTTCTCAGTCAGATGAGAGCTGATTTGGAATATCTCATTGTAAGGTATGCTGACTGTTATCTCTCTCTCGTAGATAGATTGATGACTTGCACATACCTGACTTTTGGCATATAGTCTTTGTATGGTTGTCTATTGTATGTTGTACATAATAGGAGTCTAATATGCATCCAGCTATCCTCTTAATGCTGTTTCCAAACATTTTGATGGGGTTTTCATCAATTTCTAACCTTTTTTTTATGAACCAGACACTCTCTTTTGAGCAGGGGGTGCCTGGGGTTCTCCCATTGACTTCCATTGTGCTCGGGTGCTCGGTAGAACACACGAGCATACCGATGTGTTCAGCCAGAGCACCGGAGCACTTTGGTGCTTGCTCAACACTACAGTCAGCGCATTCCAGAGCTTAGGAAGGAGGGAGAGGAAAAGCAAAAATTAATAAAAATTTACGAAAAAAGATAACACATCTTCCTAAAAATTCTGAGGTCTGAACATAACTCTTTCAAACATTCAGAGAATTGAAACTGAACCAAATCTCAACAGATTTGCTAATTTCTGTATTTGACATTACTAATTGTATAAAAATATATATATATTTGTGGTAGGAGCTAATCGAGGAACAGAGAAGCCATGCCTAAGTACTGCCCTGAACCAACTGGCTGGAGTGTGCCCGGTGCCAGTGACGAGGTAAGGCCTAGATAAGTGGGCCACCCAGGAGGAGTGAATGAAAAAAGGGGATGGTAGGGAGGGTCAAAGAACGGGCGCCCTCCTGCTTGTACCAGGGGGTTTAAATAGGGGAGGTCGCTCCACCCACAATTACAGGCTGCACGCAGCCTTAACTATTTGTGGTAGGAGCTAATCGAGGAACAGAGAAGGCATGCCTAAGTACTGCCCTGAACCAACTAACTGGAGTGTGCCCGGTGCCAGTGACGAGGTAAGGCCTAGATAAGTGGGCAAAGAGAACCAGCCCGGAGTAGGGTGCAATGTATTTATTAGAGCATCATGGAACCCATAAAACCCAAAGAACGAAAGGCTCTGACAATCACAACTCGCGGATTGGGAATGTACCTTGCATAGCAGGACGACCGCTAATGACCCACCTTGCGGATGACGTGTGCCGGTACCCGATGACTGGATGCTGCGGAAGCGGCCCCTACGCGAGAGGAGTGCCCGGATACCGTGCTAGGGATGAACTCCAACCCTGCCACCAGGGTGCGGATATTGGAGACAACTGGGCCGAAGAAGGGGGGCCTACTGTTAATTGGGAGCAACGGGTCGTCTAACGCGGGAGACTGGAGTGAGGCCAGAACCTCTTGGAGCGCCTTGGCCGTGGGGAAGAACTCTACCTCAGTGGGAGGACCAGCCTGATTGGACTTGGTGGCTGGGATGGACAGTATGAAGTGGACCGAATTCCAGGCGAGATGTCGCCTGAGCAGGGTCGCTCGGTTGACCGTGCCGCAGGTGAACTCTCCGGGTCTAAGAACCCAGAGACCCTAGGTACATGGCTGCTTGGTGATGATGCTTGCTGAGTGCCCAAAAGGGAGACCGTCTAGGGCTACAGACAATCTGCGGAAAACTCGCCTGACACTGGTTGCCTACGCACCTGGACCGCCGCGCTAACGCTGAGGGTGGCTTTGATGGCCTGATGCGAAAAATGGATCTGGCAGAGGGGTCGCCGAGCATCCAATGGTGTTGAATGCTGGCAAAATACAGCTTGATGGTGTTAAATGACAGGTGGCGGTGAGTGTGGCAATGGCTGTAAAGCCATGAAAAACGTGAGGAACCCTAACAGGGACTGGAGTTCCCACTTGGACAGGACCCTGGAAGAAGCCGCGGATGAAACGGCGGCTTGGATCTTAGCCAGCTTGGCGGCCGCCACGGGGCCTCAAGCCTGGCGAAAGCTGTAGCAGCTAGCCCAGCCCGAGGGGACACCCTGAGGTCCCTTGATGATCAGGAATCAGGGTGCAGACCGCCCAGGTGAGATTGAGCAAACCATGACGTAGCAATGAACACAAGAATGCCGCTTGAGAGGGAGCAGAGTACAATACCTGATGTAACCACCGTTGTCGAGATAATGGATGACCATGTCCAAACCCCCGTGATGACCCGGATCCAATGCAATCAGGGATTCAAACATGCGGAACCCGAACCGGATAACAGGAACCACTGGATACTGCTGGAAAAAAACAGAGCGTTTCAGGCAAATATAACGGATCCCGAGTGATTCAGGCAAATGTGTACCACTAGTGGGAAAAGACCTCAGTGATTCAGGCAAATGCGAACAACCTGTGGGAAAAAGACCTGAGCGAATCCGGCAACTGCGTACCACCTGTGGGACAAAAGACCTGAGCGATTCAGGCAAATGCGAACAACCTGTAGGAAAAGGAGCTGAGAGAATCAGGCAAATGCGAACAACCTGTGGGCAAAAAGACCTGAGCGATTCAGGGAATACGTAACCTGGGTGAATCAGGAAAAACATACGACCTGGAAATACCGCCAACCTGAAAGAGACAGGAAAATACAAACCTGAGTGATTCAGGGAAATACGTAACCTGGGGGAAACAGGAAAACATACGACCTGGAAATACCGGCAACCTGAAAGAGACAGGAAAATACAAAACCTGAGCGATTCAGGGAAATACCTAAACCTGAGCGATTCAGGAAACCTGACCTGAGCGATTCAAGGAAACACCTGACCTGAGTGATTCGGGGAAAACGTAAAACCTGAGTGACTTGGGCACATACATAACCCGAGCGATACAGAACTCATGAACCCGGGTGATTCTGGAACATAAAACCCGAGGATTCAGGTAAACATGGACCTGAGCGATTCAGGGAAATGCATGAACCCGAGCGATCCAGGAAACACGTAAAACCCGCGCGACTCCGGGGAATTAGACCTGGGTGAATGGGTAAATACGTGAATTTTTGAGCTAATCTGGGAAATACATGAACCTGAGAATCATAAGGAAACAGGAATGAACATGATATAGAAAGGATCGCAACCTAACCGAACCAACGGACAGCGCTGCCAACTCTCCGGCGATACTGGAGACCTAGGAATGGAGGCTCGTGATGAACAAAGGAAGGCTCTGAGCTGCGGAGAAGCGTCACGCCGCCACCCGGCTGGAACTTACCTGAAACCCGGCACCGTGGAGTGACCGGGCACGGAGGAGCCCTGCGACACAATTGAGGATGGATCGAAATTCCGGTGGCCTGAGGCCCTGCTTACATGAAAATAAGCTTGCGTTGGTACGAGACCCGGAGAGAGGTGCGATCTGGTGGCACTGGAAAGAGGCGATGGAGAACCAGGATGCAGCCTGGACGCCATGGCCAACTGCCGGGTGACCCTGGACAGCCAGAATCAGAGCCCGAAGTCGTGCTGCATGCCACAACCTGCGGAAACAGGAATCCAGACACGCCGGACACGAATCGGGTAACCAGGAACCAGCCGGACGCTGCTGAACAAACCCCCGAGCGCTACAGGCTGATGCATGGAACCCGCATAATTCCGGCGATGCACTGAATCCTGAGCGGTTCCGGCAACATGGAATCCTAAGCAAAGCAGGCAATTACATACACCTTCAAAAAGATGACGGACACCTGGGTGGGTCAGGCAGTACCTTGAACCTGGTTGGACCTGGCCACTACCTACCCACTGGGAGACCAGGGAAACAGAAGCCTGAGCGGATCAGGCCAACCTGACCTGAGTGAATCAGGGGAATACATGACCAGACTGTTCAAGAAAATATGCAATCTGGGAACAACCGACCTGGAAGAGGACGGAAAAACAAAACCTGAATGAGGGAGAACATGGCACCTGAGCGATTCAGGGAAAAACATGACACCTGAGCGATTCAGGGAACACACCAGACCTGAGCGATTCAGGGAACACACCAGACCTGAGCGATTCAGGGAACACACCAGACCTGAGCGATTCAGGGAACACACCAGACCTGAGCGATTCAGGGAACACACCAGACCTGAGCGATTCAGGGAACACACCAGACCTGAGTGATTCAGGGAACACACCAGACCTGAGCGATTCAGGGAACCCACCAGACCTGAGCGATTCAGAGAACATCACCCCTAAGTGACCAAGGGGAGGCAACACCAGAGCGATTCAGGGGACCTGACCCCTGAGTCCCTTAGGGAAGACATGACACATGCGATTTTGGGAACATGATATCTGTGAATTGGAGAAAACATAACCCTGAGCGATTCAGGGAAGACATGACACCTGCGATTCTTGGGTAAATGACACCTGCAATTTGGAGAAAAACACGACGCCTGAGCGAATCAGGGAAGACAAACCTGACTGATTCAGGGAAGACATGACACCTGCGCTTCCGGGAACATGACACCTGCGATTCCGGGAACATGACACCTGCGATTCGGGGAAAACATTACACCTGCGATTCCAGGAACATGACACCTGCGATTTGAGAAAAAACATGACACTTGATCGATTCAGGGGAGGCATAACACCTGGGCGATTCAGGGAAGACATTACTCCTGAGCGATTCAGGGAAGACATTACCCCTGAGCGATTCAGGGAAGACATTACCCCTGAGCGATTCAGGGAAGACATTACACCTGAGCGATTCAGGGAAGACATTACTCCTGAGCGATTCAGAGAAGACATTACCCCTGAGCGATTCAGGGAAGACATTACACCTGAGCGATTCAGGGAAGCAGGGGCGGGCTGGGCCGGGGGGCAGGGAGGCAATTGCCCCCCAGGCCGCCCTAAATAAACGGCCACAGTCTTTAAAAATATATTTTTTATTTTTATTTTTTTTATTCTTCAGGGCCGCACCGCCGATCACCACAGGCGGCGCGGCCCTGGATGTAATTGCGGCCATGCTGCTGTGTGCTGTGGGGCAGGGGAGGGAGAGGCGTGTCCCTCCCCTGTTCTTCTGATAGGCCGCAGGCACTAATGCCTGCAGTCTATCAGAGGCCGGCTCAGGCGGCGCGGTGACGTCATCATCGCGCCGCCTGAGCCGGGCAGCACACAGCAGGGACACAAGCCGGAAGAGGCTTGCATCGCTGCTGATGGAGGTAAGTATTAGTGTTTATTTTTTTTCTTCTTTGCGGGGGGCTGGCACTAATCTATAGGGGGGATCTGGCACTATGGGGGGGGGGGGATCTGGCACTTTGGGGGAGCTAGCACTATGGGGGGATCTGGCACTATAGGGGGGGGGGATCTGGCACCATATGGGGGCTGGCACAATGGGGGGGGGATCTGGCACTATGGGGGGGGGCTGGCACTATGGGGGGGATCTGGCACTATAGGGGGGCTGGCACTATGGGGGGATCTGGCACTATGGGGGGATCTGGCACTATGGGGGGGGAATCTGGCACTATGGGGGGGGATCTGGCACTATGGGGGGGATCTGGCACTATAGGGGGATCTGGCACTATGGGGGGGATCTGGCACTATAGGGGGTGATCTGGCACTATGGGGGGGATCTGGCACTATAGGGGGGCTGGCACTATGGGGGGGAGCTGGCACTATAGGGGGATCTGGCACTATAGGGGGATCTGGCACTATGGGGGGGGGGGATCTGGCACTATGGGGGGGATCTGGCACTATAGGGGGATCTGGCACTATGGGGGGGATCTGGCACTATAGGGGGGATCTGGCACTATGGGGGGGATCTGGCACTATGGGGGATCTGGCACTATGGGGGATCTGGCACTATGGGGGATCTGGCACTATAGGGGGAGCTGGCACTATGTGGGAGCTGGCACTATAGGGGGAGCTGGCACTGTGGGGGAGTGGAGCACTATTGGGGGGGCTGGCACTATTGGGGGGGCTGACACTATTGGGGGGGCTGACACTATGGGGGGGCTGACACTATAAGGGGGCTGGCACTATGGGGAAGGGGGCTGGCACTATGGGGGAGCTGGCACTATGGGGGGGGAGATGGCACTATGGGGGGGGGAGCTGGCGCTATGGGGGGGAGAGCTGGCACTATGGGGGGGAGCTGGCACTATAAGGGGGAGCTGGCACTATGCGGGGGAGCTGGCACTATGAGAGGAGCTGGCACTATGAGGGCATTTCTTACTGGCACATTATGGGGGGGCACCATGGGGGAGAGGAGCACTATGGGGGTATCTGGGGGCTCTAAAGGGGCTTTTTTAATTATTGTCACATTCTGGGGGGCCCTATAGGGGATAGCAGCAGTATAGGGCATCTGGTGTTACTATAGGGGCATTATTTGGGGGCACTATGGGGAAGTGGGGGCTCTAAAGGGGCCTTTTGTATTGGAACATTATGGGGGGCACTATGGCATTTGGTAGCACTAAGGGGGCATTTTTTACTGGCACATTATGGGAGGCACTATAGGGGAGAGCGGCACTATGGGGCATTATTTGGGGGCACTATGGGGGAGTGGAGCACTATTGGGGCATATGGTGGCACTAAGAAGGGGCATTTTTTTACTGGCACATTGTGGGGGAGAGGAGCACTATAGGGGCATCTGCTGGGGGCACTAAGGGGCATTTTTTTACTGGCATATTATGGGGGACACTATGGGGAAGGGGGAGAGGAGCAGTATGAGGGCATTTACTGGGGCACTATATAGGGGTATTTTATACTGGCATACATTATGGGGACATTAGCTCAACTGCGGGCACTAAGCGGGGGTATTTCATGTACTGTCATAATATAGGGAAAATTAGTACTACTAGGGGGTATTATGGGGAGCTTTACTACTACTGGGGGGCTATGAGAAACATGATTACTAGGGCACTATAGGGGCATTATTACTACTAAGTGAGCTCTGGCAGAGAATTATTTCTATTGGTGGGATTTTGGGGAGCACTGTTACTTTGGGGGCACCCTGGCATAGAATCAGCTTAGCACAATTATTTTTGGGGGGACATTATCTTTATACTATTAGTGTCTGGGCAGTTATTTTTTAGAGCACTGTGTGCAAATAATTGTTTAAGGGGGCACTATCTGTGTGGTAGTAGTATTTCCAGGGGGACTGTTTCTGCAGTATAGTATTGGGGGCACAGCGGGCACAGTATTGGGGGCACTATGTGTGTGGTAGCAGTATTTCCAGGGGGACTGTTTCTGCAGTATAGTATTGGGGGCACAGCGGGCACAGTATTGGGGGCACTATCTGTGTGGTAGTAGTATTTCCAGGGGTACTGTTTCTGCAGTATAGTATTGGGGGCACAGCAGGTACAGTATTGGGGGCACTATCTGTGTGGTAGTAGTATTTCCAGGGGGACTGTTTCTGCATTATAGTATTGGGGGTGGCAGGAAACTAATGTCTGTTTCTCAATCTCTGCAGAGACGGGAGATGGCAGAAAAATCATCATGGCGGTCTGGTCAGAATGGAGAAGATGAGGAAAGAGAACGTCTGCAACAAAGGTGACATCACAGGATGTAAGAGGTATGTGGTGCTATGTAGGAGAGGAGATGCTCCGGCTCCTCCCCCTGCTATTTGCAGAAGGAGGATTCAGAGCTGGGTGAGGACGACGAAAGGGGGCAGCAGGCCACAGGAGGGTGGCAGATGGTGGGGGGAACCACAAGCCTTGAGCAGGATCTGGGGAGGGAGGAGAGCGGAGGAGCTTCCTGGCTGTAGCTTGTTGTATAAGCAGGCAGTGCAGCCAGGACAGTCCCTCCCCTCTCCGTATGATGTGTAGACAGGCCTCAACTATAGAATGTCAGCTGTACAGTGTTTCGGGAGTGGCCTATTATATGTAGGAGGGGCTTTTAATAATGGGCGGGGCTAAAAATGGGCCACTTGACTGGATTTGCCCCCCAGGACTAAGGCTGCCAGCCATCCCCTGGAACGCCTCTATGTTAGAATATACCATCGGATTTGAGCTATATCGTGAAAACTCAGATCCGACAGTATATTCTAACACAGAGGCGTTCCCATAGTGATGGGGACGCTTCAAGTTAGAATATACTAAGAACTGTGTACATGACTGCCCCCTGCTACCTAGCAGCATCCGATCTCTTACAGGGGGCTGTGATCTGCACAATTAACCCCTCAGGTGCCGCAGACCCCCCTCCCTCCATCCCCAGTTTTAAATTCATTGGTGGCCAGTGCGGCCCCCCTCCCTCCCCTGTATTACATTCATTGGTGGCCAGTGCAGCCTCCCCTCTCCCCCCCTCCTAATTAAAATCCCCCCATATACTATGGCCCCAGTTGTGCCCCCATCTTTATATTATGGCCCCAGTTGTGCCCTCATACATATACTATGACCCCAGATGTGTCCCTTTACATATATTACGGTCCCAGTTGTGCCCCCATACATATACGATGGCCCCAGTTGTGCCCCCATAGATATATTATGGCCCCAGTTGGTGGCAGAGGAGAGTTCCAATCGGAGTCCCAGTTTAATCACTGGGGCTCCGATCGGTAACCATGGCAACCAGGACGCTACTGCAGTCCTGGCTGCCATGGTTACTAAGCAATTTTAGAAGCATTATACTTACCTTGCTGTCTGTGGCCGGCCGGGAGCGCTCCTCCTACTGGTAAGTGAAAGGTCTATGCGGCGCATTGCTTATAGCACAGACCTGTCACTTACCAGTAGGAGGAGCGCCCCCGGCCGGTCACAGACAGCGCAGGTAAGTATAATGCTTCTAAATTCGCTAAGTAACCATGGCAGCCAGGACTGCAGTAGCGTCCTGGTTGCCATGGTTACCGATCAGAGCCCCAGCGATTAAACTGGGACTCCGATCGTAACTCTCCGCTGCCACCAACTGGGGTCATAATATATCTATGGGGGCACAACTGGGGCCATCATATATGCATCCTGAAACTACCTATAAAGAGTACCTCGTCGTGCAGCAGGTGACCAGCAGTTAGATCCAACAAATCGATAAAAGAGGAGAGAAAAATGGTAATGGTTCATTCCTGGAGTGACACAAGAAGAAAGCCCCCCTCCCCTCCCCTAGTAGTGAACCTACTTCTCCACACCTCACCGCTCCCTGCCCTACAGTTAGAAGAACGCTTCTTCTGCCATCTGCTTTTCCTCCTTTTCCACATCATCTAATACCGATGATAATGTCTTCAGGAATATCCAGCTCCTCCTCTCTCTGCATCTTGCTGACTTTTCTTGTACATGAAGACGAAAGATAATTTAAAAAAGTAATGCCAGAAAAAGACAAAGATGGTCACCATAAAGACCTGGCCTCCCTAAGGGGTGCATAAACAAAGAATGATTAGTATGATACAGTACAGTATGTATTGAACTACATTGAAACAGGAATCAGACCCTGAAATGTTGATGTCCCTGTACTTGGACAAACATACAAAAAAGTTTAAAAAAAATAAGTGTTTTATAAAAATAAAAAATCGAAGTTTACAGTAAAAAAGTGCCTTTTACCTTCATCAAGCGATTTTTAATAATTCCTTTAAAAAAAAAAAAATAATATATATATATATATATAGATAGATATTAGATATTTCCGCATCTCCATAAAAATATCACATGACCTACCCACTCAGGTGACCTCTAACCCTTGCATCCTGAAACTACCTATGAAGAGTACCTCGTAGCGCAGCAGGTGACCGGCAGTTAGATTCAACGAATCGATAAAAGAGGAGAGAAAAATGGTAATGGGGCATTCCCGGAGTGACACAAGAAGAAAGCCCCCCTCCCCTCCCCTCCCCTAGTAGTGAACCTACTTCTCCAAACCTCACCGCTCCCTGCCCTACAGTTAGAAGAACGCTTCTTCTGCCATCTGCTTTTCCTCCTTTTCCACATCATCTAATACCGATGATAATGTATTCAGGAATATCCAGCTCCTCCTCTCTCTGCATCTTGCTGACTTTTCTTGTACATGAAGACGAAGGATAATTTAAAAAAGTAATGCCAGAGAAAGACAAAGACGGTCACCATAAAGACCTGGCCTCCCTAAGGGGTGTATAAACAAAAAATGATTTGCATATTCTACTACATACCGTACTACATCCATAGTCAACTACATGGAAAGGGAGGACTGTAGTACCAGCAATTTGGCCAGGTGCACGTTCAGCTTCTGCGCTGTTGGATTAGTGCACGAATACTGTTCTTTTTGCAATTGCCTTGGTGATCGATTTCTCTCGAAACAAGTGATGAGAAGTAGAAAGATGAGCATCAGGATCAATAGACGACATTTAAGTCAATGGAAAGGAACGACAGCTTCATTCTGCTGATGTTGATGAGCCCTGATTGCTGGAGTGGGGGTGCGGGCCAGTGGGAGATGCAACAGTTGCTGCATCAGGCTGTAAGACTAAATGAAAGATGCGGTTTTCCCACGCCACTTTATGGTGATGTTCCATTTGTTGATGCAGAGTCATTGTGCCAACATTAGCACCCTGGCTACGCCTCACTTTCTGCCAACACATCCTGCATACTGCTCTACTAACATCGCCCAGTGACTGTGCAAAATATTCCCACACTGCCGAGTATAGTATTTTCCCTCCACCACTGTGTGATGCCTGCCTGCTGCTACTTTTATGAACCCATGCACTCCTAGTTAGGGATGAGCGAACCCGAACTGCCATTTTCGTAAAAGTCTGGGTTCGGGTTCGGTGTTCGTCGCTTTCTTGGCGCTTTTTGAAAGGCTGCAAAGCAGCCAATCAACAATCGTCATGCTACTTGCCCCAAGAGGCCATCAAAGCCATGCCTACTATTGGCATGGCTGTGATTGGCCAGTCCAGCATGTGACCCAGCCTCTATTTAAGCTGGAGTCACGTAGCGCCGCACGTCACTCTGCTCTGATCAGTGTAGGGAGAGGTTGCAGCTGCGACGTTAGGGCGAGATTAGGCAGTGATTAACTCAGCAAAAACACTTAATTCAGTGATCGATCTACAGCTGTGGATCATTGAACTGCTGCTATTTAATTGCTCACTGTTTTTAGGCTGCCCAGAGCGTTTTTATGTCACTTTTTTCTTGGGTAATCGGCGGCCATTTTGTGTCTTGTGGTGCGCCAGCACAAGCTGCCACCAAGTCCATTTAACCATCAATAGTGTGGTTATTTTTTTGCTATATCCTACATCAGGGGCTTGGCTGTGCTTGCTATTTTATTGAGGGGTAAAATACAATTGCCAAAATAGCAGTACCCTAAATCTGGTGTTTCAGCTGTGGCTAGCCAATTGCAATACTGTCTGCTGTCTGGCAAAGGATATATTTTTGTTTTGGGTTGAAATACAATTCCCAAGTTAGCAATTCCCTAAATCAGTGGTTTCTGCTATATCAGGCCAAGTTTAAATCTATCCATAAAAGGGTATATTAGATTTAAGGTGCGGATAGTGTCATCCTCAATAACTTCACACGCTACCGTGCATTTCCAAGTTTAATTCTGTCCGCAAACGTATACCTGTCACCCAGCGCCTAAATAATAGGCCTAAAATTTATATTCAGCTAAATCTGTGGTTATTGCTGTGGCTGGTCAATTCATTTAGTGTCCGCCAAAGCACAGTTTTTATTCTGGGTTGAAATAAAATTCCCAACTTAGAAATTCCATAAATCAGTGGTTTCTGCTGTATCAGGCCTACTTTAAATCTATCCATAAAAAGGTATATTAGATTGAAGGTGCGGATAGTGTCATCCTCAATAACTTCACACGCTACCGTGCATTTCCAAGTTTAATTCTGTCCGTAAACGTATACCTGTCACCCAGCGCCTAAATAATAGGCCTAAAATTTATATTCAGCTAAATCTGGGTTTATTGCTGAGGCTGGTCAATTCATTTAGTGTCCGCCAAAGCACAGTTTTTGTTCTGGGTTGAAATACACTTCCCAACTTATCAATTCCCTAAATCAGTGGTTTCTGCTGTATCAGGCCTACTTTAAATCTATCCATAAAAGGGTATATTAGATTGAAGGTGCTGATAGGGTCATTCTCAATAACTTTTATTTACAATTGGTCAATAGACCATTATTGTCTCTTGATTAACACGTGTTACTAAGCGTAAAACTTAACATTTATTAATAATTTTTTATAAACATATAGAACATCTTAGTTTAAAAATATCAGCTCTGCCTGCCTTATGTATTTAGTAGTCACTCAAGGTCTAATTGTTAAGTGTAACCACTAGGGGGCACTCTCCCCTAATTTACTATTGGGATCTCTATATTTCATTATCATCTGCATTCAGTTAGTACACATTGTTGCTTTCACAGTGCACTATTCCTGGCGATTTTGTCCCCTCTTGTGGATACACTCCTTAGAGCTGTATCAATCAGACCTAGATTGGCTGGGCATCGGCTGCTTAAAAAACACCCTAATAGCACTTTCTGCTCCCCGACATGTTTCGCCAACAGCTTTGGCGTCTTCAGGGGTATGAGCAGTGAATGGTGTGTTGGGGGCGGAGCCAACCTTTTGAAACCTCCCTCCGTGTGTCATAGTTCTAAGACCCAGTCAGTACCTCTGTTTCTCTTAACTAATCCTACTGGCCTATCACTGTGTATCTAACAGTTGGGGCTTGATTCTGACTCCTCCCACTGTCTCAACTTCCAATGGGCATTAGTCTGCGCTGCTTCTATTTTTATTTTATTTTTATACTTTTATGATTTATTATTAATTATAAATTTATAATTTATAATTAATAATAAATCATAAAAGTATAAAAATAAAATAAAAAATATAAAATAATAAATAAAATAAATAAAATATATATATATAAAAAATAAAAATCTAATATAGATAAATTTAAAATCTAATTATATGGGGTCTTTAAATACACCAATTATAATTAAATAAATAAAATGACCCAGTGGATCGCTGTAGCTATATATATATGTTGGACATATGCCCAAATATAAGAGCCAAAAATAAGGGGAAGTAGGTAGTAATGGAGGAGAGGGACAGTAGGCCATCCTATGTAGTTAGAGGCTACTGTATAGGGGAAATATAGGGAATACAGAATTATACCCACCAATTGATCTAAAAGACCCCACAATAATATACATGTAGTCCACTCATCAAGAGAATTAGATCATAACATAAGTTAGTGAGGACAATGAGACAGTAGTTGTATGAATAGACCACACAGAAAGGTAGTACCTAGCTAAGTTAAAGATTATTCAGAGATAGCAAATGGAACCTTAGTGAACTGACATGGGCAATAGTTAGTACAATCCATCTATTACTGATTTAGTCCTAGCGCATACGTTATAGAAGCCTGAAGAGCGGCACTATCATCATGATGAGATGCAGTGAAGGGACAGATCGGAGACATCAGACAGAACCCAAGTGTCTTGACACGCGCAATAGGAATCCAGCGCATGCGCAAGAGTAGTCTGATGGATCGGCACTATCATGAATAGACGCAGTATGACTCACAAATAAATTAAAAACTTAAGTCATCTGACAGGTGCAGATGAGCAACATACCAGGCGGTCGCAGGAGAGCAAGCGTCATTGATATTGGGAGAGTGCAGAAACATAAGATCATCCAGCTCCACGGGCTAAGTGCCCAGACATGCGCAGAGAACAGCAGTGCCGACCGCAGATACTAAGTGTCAGCGCAATAGAAGCAGCGCAGACTAATGCCCATTGGAAGTTGAGACAGTGGGAGGAGTCAGAATCAAGCCCCAACTGTTAGATACACAGTGATAGGCCAGTAGGATTAGTTAAGAGAAACAGAGGTACTGATTGGGTCTTAGAACTATGACACACGGAGGGAGGTTTCAAAAGGTTGGCTCCGCCCCCAACACACCATTCACTGCTCATACCCCTGAAGACGCCAAAGCTGTTGGCGAAACATGTCGGGGAGCAGAAAGTGCTATTAGGGTGTTTTTTAAGCAGCCGATGCCCAGCCAATCTAGGTCTGATTGATACAGCTCTAAGGAGTGTATCCACAAGAGGGGACAAAATCGCCAGGAATAGTGCACTGTGAAAGCAACAATGTGTACTAACTGAATGCAGATGATAATGAAATATAGAGATCCCAATAGTAAATTAGGGGAGAGTGCCCCCTAGTGGTTACACTTAACAATTAGACCTTGAGTGACTACTAAATACATAAGGCAGGCAGAGCTGATATTTTTAAACTAAGATGTTCTATATGTTTATAAAAAATTATTAATAAATGTTAAGTTTTACGCTTAGTAACACGTGTTAATCAAGGGACAATAATGGTCTATTGACCAATTGTAAATAAAAATTATAGAAAGTTCCAACACGTGTTAGGGAGGTATATATAACTGTAATTCTCAATAACTTCACACGCTACCGTGCATTTCCAAGTCTAATTCTGTCCGTAAACGTATACCTGTCATCCAGCGCCTAAATAATAGGCCTAAAATTTATATTCAGCTAAATCTGTGTTTATTGCTGAGGCTGGTCAATTCATTTAGTGTCCGCCAAAGCACAGTTTTTGTTCTGGGTTGAAATACAATTCTCAACTTGGCAATTCCCTAAATCAATGGTTTCTGCTGTATCAGGCCTACTTTAAATCTATCCATAAAAGGGTATATTAGATTGAAGGTGCGGATAGGGTCATTCTCAATAACTTCACACGCTACCGTGCATTTCCAAGTCTAATTCTGTCCGTAAACGTATACCTGTCATCCAGGGCCTAAATACTAGGCCTACAATTTATAGTCAGCTAAATCTGTCGTTACTGCTGTGCATGTATTAGTGTAATACGGTACCTAACTAGATAGCCAGATAGTGTTAGGTGTCTGTAAAAAAAGGCCTGAATTTGAATGCAATACATTGGGCCAAATAATTTTTTTCTTATTGTGGTGAACAGTAAAAATGAGGAAAACATCTAGTAAGGGACGCGGACATGGTCGTGGTGGTTTTAGTGGACCCTCTGGTGCTGGGAGAGGACGTGGCCGTTCTGCCACAGCCACATGTCGTAGTGAACCAACTACCTCAGGTCCCAGTAGCTGCCAGAATTTACAGCGATATTTGGTGGGGCCCAATGCCGTTCTAAGGATGGTAAGGCCTGAGCAGGTGCAGGCATTAGTCAATTGGGTGTCCAACAGTGGATCCAGCACGTTCACATTATCTCCCACCCAGTCTTCTGCAGAAAGCGCACAGATGGCGCCTGAAAACCAAGCCCATCAGTCTGTCACATCACCCCCATGCATATGTCTGAGCCTCAAGTTATGCAGCAGTCTCTTATGCTGTTTGAAGACTTTGCTGGCAGGGTTTCCCAAGGGCATCCACCTAGCCCTTCCCCAGCGTTGGAAGACATAGAATGCACTGACGCACAACCACTTATGTTTCCTGATGATGAGGACATGGGAATACCACCTCATCACGTCTCTGATGATGACGAAACACAGGTGTCAACTGCTGCGTCTTTCTGCAGTGTGCAGACTGAACAGGAGGTCAGGGAGGAAGACTGGGTGGAAGACGATGCAGGGGACGATGAGGTCCTAGACCCCACATGGAATGAAGGTCGTGCCACTGACTTTCACAGTTCGGAGGAAGATGCAGTGGTGAGATCGAGCCAACAGCGTAGCAAAAGAGGGAGCAGTGGGCAAAAGCAGAACACCCGCCGCCAAGAGACTCCGCCTGCTACTGACCGCCGCCATCTGGGACCGTGCACCCCAAAGGCAGCTTCAAGGAGTTCCCTGGCATGGCACTTCTTCAAACAATGTGCTGACGACAAGACCCGAGTGGTTTGCACGCTGTGCCATCAGAGCCTGAAGCGAGGCATTAGCGTTCTGAACCTTAGCACAACCTGCATGACCAGGCACCTGCATGCAAAGCATGAACTGCAGTGGAGTAAACACCTTAAAAACAAGGAAGTCACTCAGGCTCCCCCTGCTACCTCTTCTGCTGCTGCCGCCTCTGCCTCTTCCTCCGCCTCTGGAGGAACGTTGGCACCTGCCGCCCAGCAAACAGGGGATGTACCACCAACACCACCACCTCCGTCACCAAGCATCTCAACCATGTCACACGGCAGCGTTCAGCTCTCCATCTCACAAACATTTGAGAGAAAGCGTAAATTCCCACCTAGCCACCCTCGATCCCTGGCCCTGAATGCCAGCATTTCTAAACTACTGGCCTAAGAAATGCTGTCATTCCGGCTGGTGGACACAAACAGCTTCAAACAGCTCATGTCGCTTGCTGTCCCACAGTATGTTGTTCCCAGCCGCCACTACTTCTCCAAGAGAGCCGTGCCTTCCCTGCACAACCAAGTATCCGATAAAATCAAGTGTGCACTGCGCAACGCCATCTGTGGCAAGGTCCACCTAACCACAGATACGTGGACCAATAAGCACGGCCAGGGACGCTATATCTCCCTAACTGCACACTGGGTAAATGTAGTGGAGGCTGGGCCCCAGGCGGAGAGCTGTTTGGCGCACATCCTTCCGTCGCCAAGGATCGCAGGGCAACATTCTTTGCCTCCTGTTGCCTCCTCCTCCTACTCGGCTTCCTCCTCCTCTTCTTCCACCTGCTCATCCAGTCAGCCCGACACCTTCACCACCAACTTCAGCACAGCCCGGGGTAAACGTCAGCAGGCCATTCTGAAACTCATATGTTTGGGGGACAGGCCCCACACCGCACAGGAGTTGTGGCGGGGTATAGAACAACAGACCGACGAGTGGTTGCTGCCGGTGAGCCTCAAGCCCGGCCTGGTGGTGTGCGATAATGGGCGAAATCTCGTTGCAGCTCTGGGACTAGCCGGTTTGACGCACATCCCTTGCCTGGCGCATGTGCTGAATTTGGTGGTGCAGAAGTTCATTCACAACTACCCCGACATGTCAGAGCTGCTGCATAAAGTGCGGGCCGTCTGTGCGCGCTTCCGGCGTTCACATCCTGCCGCTGCTCACCTGTCTGTGTTACAGCGAAACTTCGGCCTTCCCGCTCACCGCCTCATATGCGACGTGCCCATCAGGTGGAACTCCACCTTGCACATGCTGGACAGACTGTGCGAGCAGCAGCAGGCCATAGTGGAGTTTCAGCTGCAGCAAGCACGGGTCAGTCGCACTGCGGAACAGCACCACTTCACCACCAATGACTGGACCTCCATGCGAGACCTGTGTGCCCTGTTGCGCTGTTTCGAGTACTCCACCAACATGGTCAGTGGCGATGACGCCGTTATAAGCGTTACAATACCACTTCTATGTCTCCTTGAGAAAACACTTAGGGCGATGATGGAAGAGGAGGTTGCCCAGGAGGAGGAGGAGCAGGAAGAGAGGTCATTTTTAGCACTTTCAGGCCAGTCTCTTCGAAGTGACTCAGAGGGAGGTTTTTTGCAACAGCAGAGGCCAGGTACAAATGTGGCCAGCCAGGGCCCACTACTGGAGGACGAGGAGGACGAGGATGAGGAGGAGTTGGAGGAGGATGAGGATGAAGCATGTTCACAGCGGGGTGGCACCCAAAGCAGCTCGGGCCCATCACTGGTGCGTGGCTGGGAGGAAACGCAGGACGATGACGATACGCCTCCCACAGAGGACAGCTTGTCCTTACTTCTGGGCAGCCTGGCACACATGAGCGACTACATGCTGCAGTGCCTGCGCAACGACAGCAGAGTTGCCCACATTTTTTTATTTATTTTTTTATTGACAATTTTTATTGTTTTTTCAAATTTTTACATTCGAAGTCATAATAAAGAGCATTGACTGTCATCTAGCATGAAATGATATGCATATACAGTATTCATGTCTAACAGTCATATACACATTTTGCAAATGTAAATGTAAAAAGAGGCTTGTATAATCACATAAAGGCAAGTGTCAAATAGAAAAGAACTATAACTCTAACAATAAGTTAGTGTAACTTTGTGACAGGGTATTAAGATAGTACTTGAATCTGACTGAATTAAGACTGAGATATAACTGATAAGACTGATATAAGACTGACATAGGACTGACATGATATATGCGTGAGAGACATTGAAGTAGAGTTTAGAGTTTAGGTACTGGCCCCGAAGCATTGAGTTGGGGGGGAGGCGTCTAAGAGAAGTTCCTATAACCTCTCCAAGGGGACCAAATCCGGAGAAAGGAGTGTCTAGTGTGAGATTCCCAATGAGAGATCTCCTCCATTCTGTATATTTGATCTACTCTATTCATCCAGTGCTCCAAGTTAGGGACTTCAGCAGATAACCAGTGAGTCGGTAGTAAGAGTCTAGCAGCGGCTATCAAAAGTGAGAAGAGCGAGGACTTAGATGGATTAACCCCTTTCATACCCAAGGATAGCAATGCTAAATCTGGTGTGCAAGGGAAGGAAGTCTGACATATCTGGTTGCTTAGCTTGATTATACTATGCCACCACGGATTTATTTGCTCACATGTCCACCAGATGTGAAAGAACGAGCCTTTGGTTTTGGAGCAGCGCCAACAAACATCAGTAGCGTTGGGTATATAAAGGCATGTTATATCTGGGGTTCTGTACCATCTCATAAGGATCTTGTAACTATTCTCCTGGATACGAATGCATCTGGAGATCTTATGAGGGGTAATTAAGGCCTTAGTAATTTCTAGAGGAGTCAAGGTTCGCTGGAGATCTCTCTCCCACAACCCAATCACTGCAGGTTTAAGTGTTGTGGGGGGGGGGTAATCAGATTTTTATATATTGTGGAGATGGTTTTAGAAGGATACTTCTTACAGCTTATTAATTCTTCAAACCAGTGTGTAGGGTTAGAAGGGATGATCTTTTTTGCTAGGAGAAGAGATTCAGTTCTGATGAAGCGCATGAGAACCATGTTGTGGATCTGTGTATTGAGCACTTTACAGATTTCTGGATCAGAGAGTATACACCCATTTGGGTCTAGAAGTTGGGAGATGGGATTTTCAAGAGATCTTAAAGTTAGGGGACAGCTATCTCTCAAGTCTTTCGGAGCCAGATTAATAAGATCTCTTATCTGAAGAAGAGGGGAGGGCAGGTTTAAACTCTTAGAGCAAAGTGAGATACCCTTCCAAACTTTCAATGTATTGCGGATGAGAGGATTTGGGATGGTACTAAGTGAAGAGGGTAGTTTATCGGCCAATAGGAGGGCTCTGATGGGAGAGGACAGGAAAGCATTCTCTAATATAGGCCAAGATTTATGGGGAGGATTT
Source organism: Bufo bufo (assembly GCF_905171765.1). Taxonomy (NCBI): domain Eukaryota; kingdom Metazoa; phylum Chordata; class Amphibia; order Anura; family Bufonidae; genus Bufo; species Bufo bufo. Next base: position 21,015,468 of record NC_053392.1, on the reverse strand, counting down.
CTAATCCAATCAACCACTCGAGAGAGTTGTATGGCTTTCATATAAACCTCCGGGTCTGGGAGACCGATACCACCTTTAGCTTTGGGCCTTGTAAGTGTGAGAAATGAGATGCGGGAATTTTTACCATTCCAAATAAATTTTCGAATAAGCTTATTAAGAGAGGCAAAGAAGGACTTAGGGATTTCAATAGGGAGTACTTGCATTAAGTAAGTAAGTCTGGGTATGATTAGGGACATTAGGATGTTTTTTCTACCAAACCAAGAAAGGTATGGGTATTCAATTGAGTCTATTTGGGCTTGGATAGATGTTAGAAGGGGTTTATAATTCAAATTAAATAGTTCAGACAATTTGGGAGAAATCTTGATACCTAAATATGTTAATAATTGGGTCTGCCAATTGAAGGGGGAGTTTGCTCGTAAGGAGGAAAGACTCAGGGGGGAAAGGCCTATGTGAAGAATTTGAGATTTCAAGGGATTTACTTTAAAGTTAGATAGTGAGCCGAATAGGGAGAGTTTTGTCAGAATTTTGGGCATAGATATATGGGGGTTAGTGGTTAGGATCAATAAGTCATCTGCGAAGGCCGCTAGTTTAAATTCTTGACAACCCACCTTCAAGCCTTTGATCTCTTTGTCTTGTCTAAGAATTTGTAGGAGAGATTCCATAACCAGGACAAATATGAGGGGGGATAGCTGGCAGCCTTGCCTCGTACCATTTCTTATTGTAAAGTGAGAGGATAAGAGTCCATTGACCGACACGGATGCTGAAGAATTTGTATACATAGAAAACACTGCATTTGTGTCTTGTAAAGGCAACTGAAATTTCGAGAGGATCAGTTTAATGTATGTCCAATCAATTCTATCAAATGCTTTTTCAGCATCCGTGCCGATCAAGACCAAGGGGATAGCTTTATGTGAGGCATAGAATAAGGCATTCAGTACTTTAGTGGTGTTGTCCCTCCCCTCCCGACCCCTAACAAACCCCACTTGATCAGGATCTATCAAGAGAGGGAGAAGGCTTTGCAATCTTGTGGCAAGCATTTTAGCTATAAGCTTGAGATCGACGTTGAGTAAGGATATGGGGCGGTAATTGGAGCATGACGTGGGGTCTTTACCCTCTTTAGGGATTATTGTAATAGTAGCTTTCGTCATGTCTGAGGATAGAGGTTGGCCAGCTAAAGCACCGTTACATATTGGGAGCATAAAGGGGGTCAATAGGTCTCCAAAGGCAGAGTAGTATGATATCGGAAGGCCATCAGGGCCAGGGCACTTTCCTTTGGGAGTAGATTTGATGGCAGATGTTAACTCAAGGGAAGTAAATGGCTTGGATAAGGATTCTTGCTGTATAGCAGTCAGGGACGGGAGAGTGAGGGTGTCCAAAAAAGATTTGATATTGGCTTCTCTATCTAGGGTGGTGTCCGGAAGAGCAGAAGGGGGGAGGTTGTATAAAGTTTCATAAAACTGTTTAAATTGATCAGCTATATCTTCTGCTTTGAAAAGCTGAGTACCTATGGGGGATTTAATGCTCTGGATATAACGGGAGTCTCTTCTCTGTTTAATTCTACGCATCATGTATTTTGATGCTTTGTTTCCGTGAGCGAAGGTTTTTTGCTGGGCCGAAAGGAAGAACTTAGCTGAACGCTCATTTAGTAAGTTCTTTAGTTGCGTTCTAAGAGAAGAGAGTTCCGCTAATTGAAGAGCGAGAAGGGATTGTTTATGGGCTTTTTCCACACATTGAATTTTAGACAAAAGAGTATTTAATTTCTTTTCAGACTCTTTCTTTAAATAAGAGCAGAGACTGATCAATCTGCCTCTGATGTAAGGTTTGTGGGCATCCCAGAGTATCTGGGGGGATATCTCAGGGGTATTATTTAATCTGAAATATTCTTCCAGGAAGGATAGTATTTGTGACTTATGTTTAGAATTACCCAACAGAGATTCATTGAGTCTCCAGTTTGTATACCTACTGTTTTTGACTTCTGGGCATATAGTGCAGTATATAGGGGAGTGATCAGAGAGTGTGATGTTTCCTATCTGAGCAAGGGAGCAATGTTGAAGGTTTTCCTTTGGGGCTAAAATATAATCTATCCTGCTGTACGAGAAGTTAGGTGAGGAATAGAAGGAATAATCCACTAATTCAGGGTTGAGGCATCGCCATATATCTATCATACCCATATTATAGAGTTTAGTATGTAACACTCTCAGAGCCTTTGTAGATATTGAGGATTTCTTTGAAGAGGTGTCAATAAGAGGGTTGAAGGCAAAGTTAAAGTCACCTGCTATGACCAGGAGGCCTTCCCTATGATCGTCGACTAAGGCTAGGGTATTGGAAAACCAATTAACCTGATCCTCGTTAGGAGCATATACATTAACAAATGTAAACATAGTTTGTCCTATTTTACCCTTTAGAATGAGGTATCTACCATCCGGGTCTTGTAGATGGGATTTATATTGGAAGGAGAGCCCCCTACGGAAACCTATGCTAACTCCCCTCGAGGCGGCTCCCCCAGCCCCACAGTGGTACCAACTGGGGAATCTTGAGTATGAGAGATCCGGATAGCAGCCATGTTTGTAGTGAGTTTCCTGAAGGAAAACCACTGAGCATTTTTCCTTATGTAACATAGAGAAAATTTGGCTTCTCTTGGAGGGAGATCTCAGGCCCTTGACATTATAGGATACCAATTTAAGGTCAGACATCATTGAGTGTGGGGAGAAAGAGAAGGATATATAATCTATGTGAGATGTCTGCTAGAAAGTTACCCACCGGCCACCAAAGGGGGGGGAGGGAACCGCCACGAGAGAAGAACACCGGAGACCTCTGTCTAGGACCACCTCGGGACCACGACTTTTCTTTAAATATCATGTCAGCTTCGTATAAAAGAAAAATAGTCAGAGATGATTTTAAGTACCTGTCAAAATAACAAAAAGTAAACATGAACATAGAAAACAGAACCAATAGCATTAACAGCAAGTGGTTAAATAGATGTTTATGAAGTGGGAACATAGCCAACATAGTTCCCTGAGAAAAAGGAATAACACTGGGGGAAAAAGGTATACTATGATACCAAGAAGCAGTAACTCCCTCTGGGGGGATACTATGTCTGGAAGGTCAGACTGGGATGTCTTAGAATTTTTGTTAAACCTGGGATCAAACCGTAATTATTGATTTGGAGCTATATTTTCCATAGAGACAAGGATAGAAGGGGGGGGGGGAGAGGAAAGATGGAAGAGGACACCTTATATATATTGGCGTAAATGAGTCAAAGGTCACCACTTATATATAAGACTGTGGAAATCATCAAACAGATGGGATGGGGTTCCATACTGTATCTTTCTCCTACACTGAGTGGGGAAGGGCACGGACATGGGCAATGTTAGATTGAGGATCCCATTCACCACCCAGTGCAGTAAGCTAATTTATGTGGAGCATTCAAACAAAGTGGTAGTAAAATAAAACAAAACCAAAGAAAAGTCTATGCATTGAGTCCTCTGCTTTCATAGTTATATGCAAGAGAGAGTAAAACAAAAGGATAAGGGGGGTTGGGAAAATAATACTTATGTTAGAGACAGACGCTTAGGGGTGGTGGTAACATTTCCCCTTCTGGATCTTTGAGATTTAGGATTTAGGAGAGGTTCCCATGGAATTGGCGTAGGCAGGTTTGGTAATGCGGTCAGGTTTTGGACCATGTCCCAGTTTTCTATAGGGAGCGGCGATATTTGAAGAAGATCATAAGCTCTATCCAGATCGCTGAAGGAGGCAATGTTGACACGGCGACCATCTTGGAGAAAAGACAGACCAAATGGAAATGTCCATCTGTATAGGGTCTTACGACGACGTAGCAGGTCGGTGAGTGGCTTCAGCATTTTTCGCTTCTTCAGGGTAGTTTGGGCTAAGTCCTGATAGATGGTGATAGAGTTACCTTCCCATTCCACAGAGTCTGTGTTCCTAGATCCAGCCAGAATTGCTTCTTTCACCGGAAAGTGCAGGAATCTGCAGATCACATCTCTGGGGGGCTCATTTGCTTGTGGCTTGGGTCGAAGTGCTCTATGCGCTCTCTCTATCAAGACCTCGTGCACGGAATCAGGGCCCAGAAGCTTGAGGCAGATCTGTATAACTGCCTCTGGGATATCCAGTGTAGAAACGGACTCCGGAATGCCTCTAAAATGGAGATTATTCCGTCTGCCCCTATTCTCCTGATCCTCCATTGCTGTGTAAAGAGCGTTCATGTGGCTCTGGGCAAGGGACAGGCTGGAGGCCGTTTCGCTTTGGTGCTGCAGGATTATGGCCTGGGTGTCTTCCAAAGCTTCCACCCTGCGGCCTATATGGCGTACGTCTTCTTTAATAGAGGAGAGATCAAGGCTAAGTGGCCCCAGGGCGTCTGCCAGGGCTTCTTTAAGGAAAGACCTGGAGATGGGCAGCCGTTCTGAGTCATCGGAGTCTTCTCCTACCTTTTCGGCGCTTGCAGCTGCCGCCTGTTTGTAGCTGGAGCGAGGTGTCCCGGGCGACATCTTGGCTTCCTTGCTCACCGATGTTGCCGCCACTTTCCTGATGAATTTCTCAATTTCACCGGCTTGGCTCTGCGATTTGCTTTGACCAGTCTGATCAGTGGTCTTTTGGTTGCCGATCTTGACCATTTTAACTTCCAGATCGCTAATGATAATGGGCTATGAGGGATCTGCTAGCAGGAGAGCTGCACCTCACACAACCATTCAGCTCCGGTGCAGGCTCCGCCCCCCCAGTTGCCCACATTTTAACGTGTGCGGACTACTGGGTTGCCACCCTGCTGGATTCACGGTACAAAGACAATGTGCCCACCTTACTTCCTGCACTGGAGCGTGATAGGAAGATGAGCGAGTACAAGCGCACATTGGTAGACGCGCTACTGAGAGCATTCCCAAATGTCACAGGGGAACAAGTGGAAGGTTCCTAAACAGGTCTCCTGATACCGGCTGTCTGTTTGAGGTAGACCCTTTACCACTCTTTTGAATGCCCCTGAGGGTTGCTTTGGTCGCCTGGGAAGTGAAGATTGATCTGCAATCGGAACGTTTAAGCATGAAAAAATGCTGGACCCCTGCTAAATACAACCTAATGGTGTTGTAGGACAGTTTGAGCTTCGTATGGCAGTAGGCTAGGAAAGACGTCATGTATGTTGTTTCGTCGGTGCCGTCCCTGGGATTGTTTCATCGGTGCTGTCCCTGCTGTCCCTGGGCTCTTTAGGCGTGAATCCTTTTGGGCCCAATGTCAGCACGAGAATTTATTGAAAACGTTCCAGCCAGTTTTGTATTTCCTGGCCGTGTTGGGGATAAAGACTTGCGAATGAGGGTTTTGGCAGAGGCAATGTGAGAGTTTAATCCATTATCAGGGAGCGAAAGACAGGCGGAGTCACTCATATGCGGTCTGCATCTGGCATAACCTAAAATAAAGCAAGGAAATTAAAACGTGACAGGGCGTCAGCCGCGAGGTTCTTAGAGCCCTGGATTTGAATGCAGAAAAAATTAAAATTAAAATGCAAGAGGAGCCAAACCAACTTGCGAAGGAGAGACATGATTTGGAGGGATTTTGATCTGCCTTTCTCAAGTATCTCGACTACTGACTGGTTGTCAGTGATAAAGGCCACTGGGGAGTTAGCCCAGTGCCTACCCCAGACTTGGGCGGCTGCTACTATTGGATACATTTCCAACAGGGGAGAAGATTTCAGAGCTTCTCTGGCCAAAGATATTTCTGGTGGTTACGAACCTGCAAACCATTGTTTGCCGAAAATCACAGTGAACCCATCTGAGGCGGTCGCGTCAGAAAAAAACATGGGTGATGCGGGGCTCCAATGAGGAACGAACATAGAAACACCATTCCACTCAGATAGAAACAAGGAGTCCCAGGCTATGAGCTGTGCGCTACGATTGGCCAGTGCTGCAGCAAGTGACAACCCTAATACAAAAACTCTGCCCTGTACAACAGAGGGAGCTGCACACACCGGAGCCTATACCGGGCGAACGGAGCGGCGCCCAGACATACTAGTAAGTGCAGGGGACCCCTGGGCGCCGCTCTGCCCACTGATATAGTTAGTTTTTAGTTTTTAAACTAGTGAAAGGTCCTCTTTAAGGACCGGATGCTATTTCAATTCCTCACAGCTGCAGCAAAATCGCTAATTCCCCAATATTGGAACCAACAAAAACCCCCTTCCTCGACCCAATGGCTACACAAAATTAAAAAAATTTTTTTAATGGAAGAACTCTCCGCCTGGGAAACACGCACGCATATGAAGTTTCAATGGATGTGGCAGAATTGGATGTCATTTCGTTCCTCCACTTATGCCCTTCAATTACTTACTTAACATCCCCCTACACTACAAGACTAGACAACCTGTACTCAGAATACTCTAACAACCTCCCTTTATATCCCATTTTCCTATTCCCCCCCCCCCACTCCATTACCCAGCAACACCCCCACACACTTCTCTGACCATGCAATACTCCTTTACTCTTTTCCTCTCCTAGCGGAACTTGCTAGGTTTATCACAATTTAAACTGTTATTACAATTGTTATTATTCTAAAACTTGTTGTCTAAAGTATACCACAATTGCGTGGTCATACTGCATCACTGTAACATGCTTCATTCCCTCTATTTGAAAATTAATAAAAAGACAATTGAAAGAAAGAAAAAAAAGGGTGGTGTCTAAAGATGAGAAGGATTGGGACCTTCTTCTGCCCTATCTCATGTTCTCAGTGCGAGAGGTACCCCAGGCTTCTACTGGGTTCTTGCCCTTGCTTTATGGCAGACATCCTTGTGGTCTGTTGGATGTGGCCAAAGAGGCGGGGAAACAGCAACCCACTCCGCATAAAAGTGTCCTGGAGTATGTTGTCAAGATGCAACAGCGTATAGAGACCATTTTACCTCTTGTCAGGGAGCACATGGAGGCCGCTCAGCGAGCCCAGAGTCGGATCTATAATTGACAGGCTTGGGTCCGGATCTTTAACCCGGATGATTCTGGTACCGACCGTGGACAGTAAGTTCCTGGCTAGATGGCAGGGGCCCTAGGAGGTACTCGAGAAAGTTGGAGAGGTAAATTACAAGGTACACCAGCCAGGGCGGCGGAAGCCGGAGTAGGTTTACAATGTTCATTTACTTAAACCTTGGAAAGATAGGGAGACCTGTACTGAAGACTGCCCGGGGCTGAGTTTTCTAGGGGAAGAGGTTCCGGCTCCTATGTCTGTTGCCACAGTAAAAGTTGCTGACAGCCTCTCCTTTAAACAGGTTCAGGAGACCAGGGAGTTCATTAGTCAGAACATGGATGTGTTCTCAGACCTCCCTGGACGCACTTCCGCAATCCAGCATGACATTGTCACTGAGCCTCAGGCAAAAGTCCGGTTAAAGAGATACCGGGTACCTGAGGCTCAGCGACAAGCCATCTTGGAGGAAGTGCAGCTCATGCTGTGGCTAGACTTCATCGAGGAGTCTAGAAGTGAGTGGGCCAGTCCTATAGTCTTAATACCCAAGCAGGACGGAATGTTACGGTTTTGTAACGATTTTCGTAAGCTGAACAAAATATCTAAATTTGATGCATATCCCATGCCTCGGGAAGATGAGCTTATTGAAAGGTTAGGCCAAGCCCAGTATTTTTCTGTTTTGTATCTCACCAAAGGGTACTGGCAGGTACACTTAACAGAGTCTGCCAAGGAGAAAACTGACTTCATTACACCAGAGGGGCTGTACCAATATGAGGTGTTACCCTTCGGTCTGCATGGTGCCCCTGCCACTTTTCAACATCTAATGGACATTGTGCTTCGTCCACATCGGCTGTACGCCTCTGCTTACCTGGATGATATTGTCATTCACAGTACCGACTGGGAAAGTCACCTGCCCAAAGTACAGGCCATAGTGGACTCCCTTCGAAAGGCTGGTCTAACAGCTAACCCAAAAAAATGTGCGATAGGGTTAGAGGAGACCAAATACCTAGGGTATGTCATTGGGCGCGGAGTCATCAAACCCCAAGTAAACAAAATAGAAGCAATAAGGAATTGGCCCCGACCTGTCACCTCTGGGCAAGTAGAGTTATTCCTGGGAATTGTGAGCTATTATATGAGGTTCGTTCCCCATTTTGCCACTTTAGTAGCTACACTTACAGGGCTCTTGAAGGGACGGAAGTCTGTGATGGTACGCTGGAATGACCAGGCGGAAGAGGCTTTCTCCGCTTCGAAGTCGGCCCTGTGTGGGTTTTGGTGACACCCAAATTTAAAAGGGAGTTTATAGTACAAACTGATGCCTTCGAAGTTAGCCTCGGTGCTGTACTGTCTAAGGAAGTCAACGCGGAGGAGTATATCATTGTCTTCCTTAGCCGTAAGCTCACTCCAGCCGAGACCTGGTACAGTATAGTGGAGAGAGAGTGCCTGGCCATCAAGTCATGCACTCGAGTTTCTCTGCTATTATCTGTTGGGGAGAAAGTTCAGTCTGGTAACCAACCACTCCCCTCTGAAGTGGATGAGCCAGGTCAAAGAGAGGAATGCTTGGTTCACCAGATGGTTCTTGTCCTTGCAAAACTTTAAGTTTACAGTAGAACACAGGGCAGGCCAGTTACAGGGAAACGCGGATGCCCTGTCCCGGGTACACTGTCTGCCGTGTGTTCACCCCCTGAGGGTTTAACAAAGGGGGGGGGGGTTATGTGACATAGCAAGGGGTTTTGCTTGGGAAGGCAGGTATTTTCCTTCTAACATGGGCGGCTGGGCTGATTTCCAGCCAGGTGAGATCAAGTACCGGACAAGAGTTGAAGTGCCGATCCGGATTTTTACAGAACCTGGCTGTCCTTTAAATAGGCAGCTGGGCTCAGAATCAAGGTCTCTGTCTTGGGATCTGAGGCATGGTGCCATGCTAGAGGGCTGAGAGCCGAATGCGTGGAAACAGGCCCCCTAAAGCCTGTTGTGGACGCTGGAAAAACCTTTTAACAAGGTGACAGTTATGTGCTTTGGACTTTCCTTTGTGTGAACAAACACTAAGGCCTCATGCACACAACCGTTTTTTTTTTTGTGGTCCGCAAAAACGGGTCCCGTAGTTACGTGATCTGTGTCCGTTTTTTCTTCCGTGGGTCTTCCTTGATTTTTGGAGGATCCACGGACATGAAGGAAAGTAAAAAAAAAAATCATTTTGGTGTCCGCCTGGCCGTGCAGACCCAAACGGATCCGTCCTGACTTACAATGCAAGTCAATGGGGACGGATCCGTTTGACGTTGACACAATATGGTGCAATTGCAAACGGATCCGTCCCCATTGACTTTCAATGTAAAGTCAGGAGTCCCTATTATACCATCGGATCGGAGTTTTCTCCAATCCGATGGTATATTTTAACTTGAAGCGTCCCCATCACCATGGGAACGCCTCTATGTTAGAATATACCATCGGATTTGAGTTAGATCGTGAAACTCAGATCCGACAGTATATTCTAACACAGAGACGTTCCCATAGTGATGGGGACGCTTCAAGTTAGAATATCCTACGAACTGTGTAGATGACTGCCCCCTGCTGCCTGGCAGCACCCTATCTATTACAGGGGGCTGTGATCCGCACAATTAACCCCTGTATTACATTCATTGGTGGCCAGTGCGGCCCCCCTCCCTCCCCAATATTATATTCATTGGTGGCCAGTGCAGCCTCCCCTCTCCCCCCCTAATTAAAATCACCTTCCCCCATCATTGGTGGCCAGTGCGGCCTCCCCTCTCCCCCCCCCCTAATTAAAATCACCTTCGCCCATCATTGGTTGCCAGTGCGGCCTCCCCTCCCCCCCCTAATTAAAATCACCTTCCCCCATCATTGGTGGCCAGTGCGGCCTCCCCTCTCCCCCCCCTAGTTACAATCACCTTCCCCCATCATTGGTGGCAGCGGAGAGTTCCGATCAGAGTCCCAGTTTAATCGCTGGGGCTCCGATCGGTTACCATGGCAGCCAAGACGCTACTGCAGTCCTGGCTGCTATGGTTACTTAGCAATAGAAGCATTATACTTACCTTCGCTGTCTGTGACCGGCCGGGCGCTCCTCCTACTGGTAAGTGAAAGGTCTGTGCGGCGCATTGCTTATAGCACAGACCTGTCATTTACCAGTAGGAGGAGCGCCCGGCCGGTCACAGACAGCGCAGGTAAGTATAATGCTTCTAAAAATTGCTAAGTAACCATGGCAACCAGGACTGCAGTAGCGTCCTGGTTGCCATGGTTACGGATCGGAGCCCCAGCGATTAAACTGGGACTCCGATCGGAAACCAATGATGGGGCAAGGTAATTTTAACTAGGGGATGGGGGGGAGAGGGGAGGCCACACTGGCCACCAATGATGGGGGAAGGTGATTTTAACTAGGGGGGGGAGAGGGGAGGCCGCACTGGCCACCAATGATGGAGGAAGTGGATTTTAACTAGGGGGGGGGAGAGGTGAGGCCGCACTGGCCACCAATGATGGGGAAGGTGATTTTAATTAGGGGGGGAGAGGGGAGGCCGCACTGGCCACCAATGAATGTAATACAGGGGAGGGAGGGGGGTCTGCCCCCTCCTGCCTGGCAGCACCTGATCTCTTACTGGGGGCTATGATCCGCACAATTAACCCCTCAGGTGCGGCACCTGAGGGGTTAATTGTGCGGATCACAGCACCCTGTAAGAGATCGGGTGCTGCCAGGCAGCAGGGGGCAGTCATGTACACAGTTTGTAGGATATTCTAACTTGAAGCGTCCCAATCACCATGGGAACGCCTCTGTGTTAGAATATACAGTCGGATCTAAATTTTCACGAAGTGAAAACTCAGCTCTGAAAAAGCTTTTATGCAGACAAATCTGCGATCCGTCTGTGTGAAAGTAGCCTACGGCCACGGATCATGGACGCGAATGCCAATCTTGTGTGCATCCGTGTTTTTTCATGGACCCATTGACTTGAATGGGTCCGTGAACCGTTGTCCGTCAAAAAAATAGGACAGGTCATATTTTTTTGACGGACAGGAAACACGGATCACGGCCGCTGATGAACAACGGTGCATTTTCCGAGTTTTCAACGGACCCATTGAAAGTCAATGGGTCCACAGAAAATCACGGAAAAACAGAACAACGGCCACGGATGCACACAACGGTCGTGTGCATGAGGCCTAAGACTGAAAATTGTTGCTTTGTTTTTTCTCCTGTGTGAAAAAACACTGAGGTTTTGTTTTACAAACGGTTTCTTTTGCCTCTGTTCTGCGTCCGCTTACCCTGCCTACCAGAGCGAATCCTCACAATATATATATTATATTTTCTTGGACCTCTATTAAATTTGTTTTTACATTCAATTATTATCATTTTTTATCTCTATATTTTTTAGGTCATCAATATGATATATTTTTTATCGCTATTACCCTAAGAGGTTTGAACAACCATTTTGATATTATATGTGTTTATAGATTCTATAGGGTTTAATGTGTCTTATTTGTGTATAATAAACGTATAGTTTTTACACCAGGCCGACTATTTGGTCCATGCAGCATCAGATGGAGGAGTGCCCCCCATTATAATTATCCAATTCTATTACTTTCTAGACGCGACTTTGGGGTGAGTCGTGGGGAGTGCACCGTTCCATATATCCCAGATTGCTGAGCCACTGAATGCATAATATGTTTGGAAACTTGTTTTTGTCTAGAATATTCATTAACCCTTTCCACAGAGCCTTTCAAATACAGTTATAATGAACAGGATATATACTGTATATATATATATATATTACAGCATATAAAATGCAGTTACAGTATTAAACAGTGCAAGTTAACCCTTTCAAGTAAAACAAAGTAAGAAGTCTATAACCCTGCATTGGGGAAATAGACAAATGTCCAAACATCAAAGTACTCCCTGCTCCAGGGCTCTACACACCCACTTGGATAATAACAGGGGAGGTACGGTGACCTCGCCTCTACTGGTCACTTTTCACCAGACCTCACGAATGAGCCTTTTACAATTCACTTATTTCTACTGGTGCACAATGGTTTGATGTTACTGCGGCACTTCTAAGTTATATCAAAGTTTACAGTGAGCAGATGTGAGAAACTTCAGAAAAAAATGTATAATTTTATAATCAAGACACAGGGGACTAAATAAGAATATTGCATCTTCTGGAAAATCATATTTCAGAATTTCTCATAATTCCCCGAACTCTTCTATTTCTATCTGATCTCTTCACAGATGAGCCAGCGCTGATGTAAGGAGAAGATAAATGTCAGGGTCAGAGACAGACTCTGGGAAGAAGAGGACCTGGACTCATCTTTACCTGTCACCGTACAGTCAGGATCTCCATACTAACAGGTAAGTGACCACCACTTCTACTCATCACATGGACCCTGACGCCCCTCACTCAGACATCACATGGACCCTGACACCCCTCACTCAGACATCACATGGACCCTGACACCCCTCACTCAGACATCACATGGACCCTGACGCCCCTCACTCAGACATCACATGGACCCTGACACCCCTCACTCAGACATCACATGGACCCTGACGCCCCTCACTCAGACATCACATGGACCCTGACGCCCCTCACTCAGACATCACATGGACCCTGACACCCCTCACTCAGACATCACATGGACCTGATGCCCCTCACTCAGACATCACATGGACCCTGACACCCCTCACTCAGACATCACATGGGCCCTGACGCCCCTAACTCAGACATCACATGGACCCTGACACCCCTCACTCAGACATCACATGGACCCTGACACCCCTCACTCAGACATCACATGGACCCTGACACTCCTCACTCAGACATCACATGGACCCTGACACCCCTCACTCAGACATCACATGGACCCTGACACCCCTCACTCAGACATCACATGGACCCTGACGCCCCTCACTCAGACATCACATGGGCCCTGACGCCCCTAACTCAGACATCACATGGACCCTGACACCCCTCACTCAGACATCACATGGACCCTGACACCCCTCACTCAGACATCACATGGACCCTGACACTCCTCACTCAGACATCACATGGACCCTGACACCCCTCACTCAGACATCACATGGACCCTGACACTCCTCACTCAGACATCACATGGACCCTGACACTCCTCACTCAGACATCACATGGACCCTGACGCCCCTCACTCAGACATATCTATCAGTAATGACATTCTTAGCCCCTTAGCCCGGTGTGATATATAACATTGTAAGTCATGATTTCTGGAAGCTTTCTGCACTCATTAGCAGTATACATGTAGTAATTGGAATTGTTGATTACCTGCAGTCCTGTCTTACATAAGCATTTATATAGTAAAATCCTTGTCTGAAGGTTCATCCAGTGTCATCTCCACAGGGATCAGGAAGAAATATTTTGCTTTCTATGACATATCACTCCTTTTTCCAGCTGGGGCTCTTTCTCAGTATAATCCTTATTACACATTAGGCCATCTATGCCACCATGCTGTTCTTTTTCTAGAATGTAAGAGGAGCTTTTTCACTGTGACTCTCATCTACTGCTCTAATAAGATACATCATATGTAGCATGAAGGACCAGACTGACAATGTCTTAACTTGGGATATGGTTCTGTTATTTTAGGAAATCATGAGGAGCCTCATAAAGTTCTTCACCCTGATGCTCATTATCATTGACAGAACCTGTTCCTGGGCTTCTCCATGCAGACTGGAAATGGTTGATAAAACTTCTTTCACCGAAAGCCCAGGAGACCTGATAGTTGGAGGGATAATACAACTAATGTTCTCTGTTATCAGAAATAACTGGTCTACATTTCTAGAGAATTTAAATTCAATTCAATTTAATAAGTAAGTATTCTGCATTTCTTCTGACTTTCTAATGGCTTCTTGTAGTAAAGATGATGTAAGAAGAAGTAATTCATATCTAATTGTAAGGAGGATCTAAACATGACTGATCACTAATCAATGACCATAGGATTTCTGACCAGGACCAGATTATAGGGAGGAAGGCAGAGGGACCATGAAATGCAGACCAACCAAACATCTACCTCCATATCAATCGGTAACAGGGACCAATAGAAACCCATTCACCTGTTACTGATATACCAGTCCAATAACACAGTGATGGTAAACACCAGCAGTAAGTACCGCCAAGGACACTTTAAGACTTTAATTAGATACAAATAGCCATCCCAATAAAAAAATAAAAGTTAAAAACAAGGGTTAATGGTAAGAAAGAGCGATTTGGTTCTAAATGAACCCGATTTGTTGTGAATTACACAAAAACTTGTCCACAAAATGAATCTTTCTAATTTTATATAAGTTTTGGAAGAATCAGATAAAACAGTGAACAGCTCCTTTTTGCTATGAGAATTGGCAGGAGAAACCAGATGGAGGGAAGAAGGCGGCTAACATGACGCTGGCAGGAGGTGCCCGGACCGGCTCACTGGCTGAGAGAGGAGATTGAGGACTTTTCATTGCACTTCTATCTTTAAATTACAAAAAAACAAACACTTGCTATTTTGCTTGTACCATTCAGTAATCTGTGTACAAAACTTATGATTTTCCATTTAGGAAACCCTTGACTTTTCTTTTATAGGAAACTGGTAAGTTTTCATTTAAAGGCCTCATAATAAAATGTCTGGAAAACTGAAGAGTGGAAATGAAAGGCATAGGCCTCTTCAGAATGTGTTTAGTAGCAGCAACAGCCACGTGGCCAGTAGTAGTGGTACTTGTAGCCGTGGAGGTGACAGTGGTAGTGATGGTGGCACGTGCTACAAATACAGACCAGAAACCTATGATGACATATCACAGGCTGCTAACAGTGGTGGGCAGGGGGAGGACTATGAGGAGTGTTGTATGTAGGACAGGACCACGCATACAGGTCAGGGTGCTGAGGGCAGGAGATGACCGGAGGAGGAGAGTGGTGGCTGCAGTGGCACTAAAGAGCACAGCAACATCTGGCCTGAACTTCTCTTCACTGGCAGGGCCTCCAGCTCTGTGCCAGCAGTTCCCGTCATCGCAGACACAAAGCCACAGACGTGTGCAAAATCTGCAGGATTAATATAAGCCGTGGGTGTTCAAAAATAGGTACCGGGCTCTATTGCAGCCCATGAGGCGGCTTCATCGGATCCTGTGGTAAGTAGATCCGGCCAGCATTTCCAATCAGAGTAAGGCTCCAGTCACACGTCCCTAGCGTGTTTTGCGGATCCACAAATCCGCGGATCCGCAAAACACAGACATGGCAATGTGCGTTACGCATTTTGTGACCCGCACATCGCTGGCACTAATAGAATATGCCTATTCTTGTCCGCAAATTGCCAATTTTTAGCAGCCATTTTCCAGCTGCCTCTGCTACAAGTAGCGGAAGCCGCATCATCCAGTTCAGTTTGTTAGTTGTTACACAAAGGATCCGTTTTTTCCACTGCTGTGCCTCCGGCCAAAATGTGTCCCCAAATGTGTCCTCTTAACTCTTTCTGGGAGGGGGGGAGGGGGAAAAAGCAACGTAACTGAGTGTTTACAATATACATTTTGTGATGTTCATTTTTCAGCATAAATAACATAAACAAATACAAAAAGTTTTTTAAAAAAAAAATATTAATAAAATTACTTTATTCTCTGGGTCAGTACAATTACAGCGACACCAAGTACATACAGTGTATAGTGTTTTACTACTTTTGATCAACAAAAATACTTTTTTTTAAAGAAAAAATGACTTTTTTATTTTTCTTTCTACGGAGCTCTGTGAGGGCTTGATTTTTGCAGGATGTCTCGTAGTTTTCATTTTTGGGTACATAATGCTTTTTGATCACTTTTAATTCCATTCCAGAAAAATAGATTTTTTTAGGTGTGCACCGTACGGTACGTGATAATTTGCATGTTATTTGTGTAGTGCAGGTCATTATGGATGCAGTGATACCAAACATGTGGGGGAGATTTTATTTTTGTAATTTTTTTCATTGAGAAGTTTTTTTTGTGGAAAAAAGCATATTTTCTTTCATGATATTATTTTTATTCAATGTGTTTTTTTTAACTTTTCTACCATTTAATCTTTTGATTGCTTATAAAATTTCTATAGTGCATTGTATTTTGATGTCAGTGTTAGGGCTCATGCACATGACCATATGCCCTCTGAGACATACAGTCCGTGAGCGGGCCATATGTCCCGGAGCGGCATACATCGTGCGCACGGGAGCGCACAGCATCATAGGTTACTATGATGCTGTGCGCCTCAAGCCGCCCGCAGGGCTATTGTCCTGTACTTGGCACTTTTTGTGGTGCTTATGACTTTTTGATCGCTTGCTATTACACATTTTGTGATGTAAGGTGACAAAAAATGGCTTATTTTACACCGTTTTTTTTTTTGGTTTTTTTACGGTATTCACCTGAGGGGTGAGTTCATGTGATATTTTTATAGAGCAAGTTATTACGGACATGGTGATACCTAATATGTATACTTTTTTTTTTATTTATGTAAGTTTTACACAATGATTTCATTTTTGAAACAAAAAATCATGTTTCAGTGTTTCCATTGTCTGAGAGCCATCGTTTTTTCAGTTTTTGGGAAATTATCTTGGGTAGGGTATGATTTTTGCGGGATGAGATGACGGTTTTATTGGCACTATTTTGGGGTGCGTGTGACTTTTTGATTGCTTGCTATTACACTTTTTGTGATGTAAGGTGACAAAAAATAGCTTTTTTTACACCCTTTTTTTTACAGTATTCGCCTGAGGGGTTAGGTCATGTGAAATTTTTATAGAGCAAGTTATTACGGAGGCGGTGATACCTAATATGTATACTTTTTTTTATTTATGTAAGATTTACACAATATCATTTTTTAAACAAAAAAAAATCACGTTTTAGTGTCTCCATATTCGGAGAGTCATGTTTTTTTCAGTTTTTGGGCGATTATCTTAGGTAGTGTCTCATTTTTTGCGGGATGAGATGATGGTTAGATTGGCACTATGTTGGGGTGCATATGACTTTTTGATCGCTTGCTATTACACTTTTTGTTATGTAAGGTGACAAAAAGTGGTTTATTTAGCACAGTTTTTTATTTTTTATTTTTTACGGTTTTCATCTGAGGGGTTAGGTCATGTGATATTTTTATAGAGCCGGTCGATATGGATGCGGTGATACCTAATATGTATACTTTTTATTTATTTATGTAAGTTTTGCACAATAATATCATTTTTGAAACAAAAAATAAATCACGTTTTAGTGTCTCCATATTCTGAGAGCCATAGTTTTTTCAGTTTTTGGGCGATTATCTTAGGTAGGGTCTCATTTTTTGCGGGATGAGATGATGGTTAGATTGGCACTATGTTGGGGTGCATATGACTTTTTAATCGCTTGCTATTACACTTTTTGTGATGTAAGGTGACAAAAAATAGTTTTTTTAGCACAGTTTAAATTTTTAATTTTTTTACGGTGTTTATATGAGGGGTTAAATCATGTGATATTTTTATAGATCTGGTCGATACGGACGCGGAGAGTAGAGATGTCGCGAACATAAAATTTTCCGTTCGCGAACGGTGAACGCGAATGTTCACAAACGGGCGAACCGCCATAGACTTCAATAGGCAGGCAAATTTTAAAACCCACAGGGACTCTTTCTAGCCACAATAGTGATGGAAAAGTTGTTTCAAGGGGACTAACACCTGGACTGTGGCATGCCGGAGGGGGATCCATGGCAAAACTCCCATGGAAAATTACGTAGTTGACGCAGGGTCGGGTTTTAATCCATAAAGGGCATAAATCACCTAACATTCCTAAATTGTTTGGAATAACGTGCTTTAAAACATCCAATGTGTGTATACGATCAGGTATGATGTTGTATCGATCAGGTAGTGCAAGGGTTACGCCCACTTCACAGTGACAGACCAAACTCCCGGTTTAACGCACCGCAAACAACCGCAAACAGTCCATTTGCACACAAACAACCGCAAACTCCCCATTTGCACAAGGTTGGATACCAAGCTAGCCATGTCCCGTTCCTTGTCCTCACTGACGTCATTGAATGTCTCTTCCTCCACCCAGCCACGTACAACACAAAGGGTCCCCGAAAGGTGACAACAAGCCCCCTGGGACGCCTGCTGTGGTTGGTTTTCCACCTCATCTGACTCCTCTTTTTCAGACTCCTCTCTCTGCATTGCCGCAGGTCCAGCAATCAACGACGACAAGGCTGCTTCTGGTGGTGATGGTGACCACAACTCTTCCTCTTCATGCTCATCTACGGCCTGATCCAGCACTCTTTGCAGGGCACGCTCCAGAAAAAACGCATATGGGATGAGGTCGATGATGTTGCCTTGGGTTTGACTGACCAGGTTTGTTACCTCCGCAAAAGGACGCATGAGCCGACAGCCATTGTGCGTGAGCGTTCAGTAACAAGGCAAAAAAATTCCCAGCTCCGCAGAGGCTGTCCTAGCACCCCGGTCATAAAAATTTGTTAACGGCTTTTTCTTGTTGGAGCAGGCGGTCGAACATTAGGAGTGTTGAATTCCAACGTGTCGAGCTGCGTAAATCAAGCGCCTCACTGGCATGTTGTTTCGCCGCTGGATATCTGAAAAGTGCGCCATGGCCGTGTAGGAACGCCTGAAATGGCCTCACACCTTCCTGGCCTGCTTGAGAACGTCCTGTAAGCCTGGGTACTTATGCACAAAGCGTTGTACAATCAGATTCAACACATGTGCCATGCACGGCACATGTGTCAACTTGCCCAAATTCAATTCCGCCAACAAATTGCTTCCGTTGTCACACACCACTTTGCCGATCACCAGTTGGTGCGGAGTCAGCCACTGATCCATCTGTGCATTAAGGGCGGACAGGAGTGCTGGTCCGGTGTGAACCTCTGCTTTCAGGCAAGTCAACCCCAAGACGGCGTGACACTGTCGTATCCGGGATGTGGAATAGCCCCTGGGGAACTAGGAAAGGTGCAGTTGATGTGGAGCAAGACGCAGCAGCAGAAGAGGACTCAGCCGAGGAGGTTATCGAAGAGGATGGAGTAGGAGGAGTAGAGGAGGTGGCAGCAGGCCTGCCTGCAATTCGAGGCGGTGTCACCAACTCCTCTGCAGAGCCACGCATTCCATGCTTGGCAGCCGTCAGCAGGTTTACCCAATGCACAGTGTAGGTGATATACCTGCCCTCACCGTGCTTTGAAGACCAGGTATCAGTGGTCAGATGGACCCTTGCCCCAACACTGTGTGCCAGACATGCCATGACTTCCTTCTGCGAAAAAAAAATTCTGCCGGGTACCTTCCACTGCGGGGTCCCAATAGCTAAAATCTTTTTGAAGGCCTCAGACTCCACCAGCTTGTATGGTAAAGGCTGGTGGGCTAAAAGTTCAGACAAGCCAGCTGTCAGACGCCGGGCAAGGGGGTGACTCTGTGACATTGGCTTCTTACGCTCAAACATTTCCTTGACAGACACCTGACTGTGGGCAGATGAGATGGAACTGCTGAAGGTGAGAGGCGGAGTGGCGGGTGGTTGAGAGGGGGCAAGGAGGACAGCAGTGGTTGACGTGGCTGAAGATGCTGGACCAGAAGGAGGATGGTGGCTTTGAGCTTGTGTGCTGCTTGTACTCGTCATCATGTGTTGATCCCATAGGCGTTTGTGATGTGCGATCATGTGCCTTCGCAAAGCAGTTGTACCTAGGTGGGTGTTGGATTTCCCACGACTCAGTTTCTTTTGGCACAGGTTGCAAATGGCATCGCTGTTGTCAGAGGCAGACACACAAAAAAAATGCCACACTGCTGAGCTTTGCATTGACGGCATTCTGGTGGTGGCAACAGCATGCATTGATTGGCGTGCTGTCTGTCTGACCCCGGGTGCCGATACATGCTGTCTGACTGTGCCACTAGTTCTTTGCGATGACCTCCCCCTGCTTCCAACTCGTCTCCTCCTCCTCTCTGTCTCCCCATCTGAACTTTCCCCCTGTTCTTCTTCTCTTCGAGCGGGCACCCAGGTGACATCCACGGACACATCGTCATCATCAACTGCTTCACTTGTATCTGACAACTCAGCAAAGGAAGCAGCAGCGGGTACAACATCATCATCATCACACCGTACGTCCATGTGTGTAATGCTGCCTGACTGAGACATATCCCTGTTATCTACATCCTCTGGCAATAATGGTTGCGCATCACTCATTTCTACCAACTGATGTGTAAATAACTCCTCTGACAGATCAAGTGAAGCAGCTGTGGTGCTAGTGTTGGTGGTGGCGGCAGGCGGGCGAGTGGTAACTTGAGAGATGTCCGAAGCTGAGCTGGAGGAGGATGGTGCGTCAAGGTTCCGAGAGGAAGCTGTAGAAGATTGGGTGTCCTGTGTTAGCCAGTCAGCTATGTCCTCAGAACTTTTCGAGTTCAGGGTACGTGGCCTCTGAACACTGGGCATTATTCTAGGGCCAAAGGGTATCACAGCACCACGACCACAACGGCCCCTGCGGGGTGGCCTGCCTCTGCCTGTATTTTTTTTTAGATTAGTTGTACTATGCATGCAAGCTACTGTGACACCAGATATGAGTGGCACTGTGCACTGGCAGTAGTTGGCACAGTACACGCTGTAGGCCTGACACACACGCTTGCAGGCAACTGACTACTATTATATTACAGTCAAAATCTTTTTTTTTTTTTTTTTTTTATGTAATCTACTGTGGCACCAGATATGAGTTGCACTGGTGACACTGTGCACTTGCAGGGCCTGAAACACACACGCTTGCAGGCAACTGCAATTAGATTACAGAGAAAGAAAAAAGCAGACTGATGTACTAGCCCTAAAAAGGGCTTTTTGGGGTGCTATCAGGACGCTGTCCTTACAGCGGAGATCAGATGAGTCTTTCAGGACTGGAGTGGACACTGAATGCACTGGCCTAGCTATCGATTTCCCTATTAAATCAGCAGCAGCAGCTACACTGTCCCTCCTCTCACTAAGAATGCAGCTTCCGAATAAATCTAAAATGGATGCTGTCCAGGAGGTGGGAGGGTCTGCGAGGGAGGGTCTGCTGCTGATTGGCTGGAATGTGTCTGCTGACTGTGAGGTACAGGGTCAAAGTTTGCTCAATGAAGACGAATAGGGGGCGGGCCGAACATCGCATATGTTCGCCCGCCGCGGCGATCGCAAACAAGCTATGTTCGCCGGCGAATAGTTCGGGACATTTCTAATTCTGAGCCAGTTTTTACATTTTTTGGGCGATTGTCTCCGGTAGGGGCTCATTTTTTGCGGGATGAGGTGACGGTTAGATTGGTACTATTTTGGTGAGCATGCGCCTTTTTGATCGCTTGCTGTTGTACTTTTTGTTATGTAAGGTGACAAAAAAATGGTTTATTTAGCACAGTTTTTTTTTTTTTTTTACTGTGTTCATCGGTGTTTACGTTTTTTTTTACGGTGTTCATCTGTACTATTTTTTCCCCCCTTTTTTTTTTTACTTTATTTGGGAAAATTACGTTTTTGTTTATTTTTACTTGAAACTTAAAATTTTTTGGGGGGAAAACTTAATTTTTTCAACTTTTTTTCACTTTATTTTTTGTCCCACTTTTGGACTTCAACTTTTGGGGGTCTAATCCTTTACAATGCATTCCAATACTTCTGTATTGGAATGCATTGGCTGTATGAGTAATACAGTGTGTATTACTCATACAGCTTCCGGCCTGTGAGATCCAGGGGGCTGGATCTCACAGGCTCATCACAGGAAGGCAGCGCCGATGCCTAAGGAAGGCCTCGCGCTGCCTTCCATGCCATTGGGTCCCTCCTACAGCCGCATAGGGACTAGTGATGTCGCGAACATAAAATTTTCAGTTCGCGAACAGCGAACGCGAACTTCCGCAAATGTTCGCGAACTGGCGAACCGGGCGAACCGCCATAGACTTCAATAGACAGGCGAATTTTAAAACCCACAGGGACTCTTTCTGGCCACAATAGTGATGAGAAAGTTGTTTCAAGGGGTCTAACACCTGGACTGTGGCATGCCGGAGGGGGATCTATGGCAAAACTCCCATGGAAAATTACGTAGTGGACGCAGAGTCGGGTTTTAATCCATAAAGGGCATAAATCAACTAACATTCCTAAATTGTTTGGAATAACGTGCTTTAAAACATCCAGTGTGTGTATACGATCAGGTATGATGTTGTATCGATCAGGTAGTGTAAGGGTTACGCCCGCATCACAGACATTGACAGACCAAACTCCCCTTTTAATGCACCGCAAACAGTTCATTTGCACAACCGCAAACTCCCCATTTGCACAAGGTTGGATACCAAGCTAGCCACGTCCCGGTGATGTCATTGAAGGTTTCTTCCTCCACCCAGCCACGTACAACACCAAGGGTCCCCGAAAGGTCAATTGAATTGATTTTTCGAACGGGGAGATGGTTAAAAAAACGCTGGCTCCCTCCCCTTTGTTTTTATCCACGGTGACTGCGTCTGCGCCGTGCAATTTACTGTCACACCCGATATGAGTGGTATTTTCTGTAGTACTATTCTCATCAGTTTAATCCCTCTAACGTCCCCGACTCCCCAATCTGGGGGCCATTTATTAAACAGATTTTTCGGACGGGGAGATGGTTAAAAAAACGCTGGCTCCCTCCACTCTGTTTTAATCCACGGTGACTGCGTCTGCGCCGTGCAATTTACTGTCACACCCGATATGAGTGGTATTTTCTGTAGTACTATTCTCATCAGTTTAATCCCTCTAACGTCCCCGACTCCCCAATCTGGGGGCCATTTATTAAACAGATTTTTCGGACGGGGAGATGGTTAAAAAAACGCTGGCTCCCTCCACTCTGTTTTAATCCACGGTGACTGCGTCTGCGCCGTGCAATTTACTGTCACACCCGATATGAGTGGTATTTTCTGTAGTACTATTCTCATCAGTTTAATCCCTCTAACGTCCCCAATCTGGGTGCCATTTATTGAATAGATTTTTCGAACGGGGAGATGGTTAAAAAAAACCTGGCTCCCTCCACTCTGTTTTAAACCACGGTGACTGCGTCTGCGCCGTGCAATTTACTGTCACACCCGATATGAGTGGTATTTTCTGTAGTACTATTCTCATCAGTTTAATCCCTCTAACGTCCCCAATCTGGGGGCCATTTATTGAATAGATTTTTCGAACGGGGAGATGGTTAAAAAAACGCTGGCTCCCTCCACTCTGTTTTAAACCACGGTGACTGCATCTGCGCCGTGCAATTTACTGTCACACCCGATATGAGTGGTATTTTCTGTAGTACTATTCTCATCAGTTTAATCCCTCTAACATCCCCAATCTGGGGGCCATTTATTAAATAGATTTTTTGAACGGGGAGATGGTTAAAAAAACGCTGGCTCCCTCCACCGATATGAGTGGTATTTTCTGTAGTATTATTCTCATCAGTTTAATCCCTGTTACGTCCCATATCAGGAATTGCCTTTTATGAAAAAAAATTTAGGCCGGGTACCTTCCACTGTGGTGTCCCAATAGCGACAAATTTTTTGAAGGCCTCAGACTCTACCAGCTGGTATGGTAAAAGCTGGCGGGCTAAGAGTTCCGTCAAGCCAGCTGTCAGTCGCCGGGCAAGGGGGTGACTTTGTGACATTGGCTTCTTATGCTCAAACATGTCCTTGACAGACACCTGACTGTGGGCAGATGAGCAGGAACTGCTGAAGGTGAGAGATGGAGTGGCGGGTGGTTGAGAGGGGGCAGGGAGGACAGCAGTGGTTGACGTGGCTGAAGATGCAGGACCAGGAGGAGCATGGTGGCTTTGAGTTTGTGTGCTGCTTGTACTCATGTGTTGATCCCATAGGCGTTTGTGATGTGAGATCATGTGCCTTCGCAAAGCAGTTGTACCAAGGTGGGTGTTGGACTTCCCACGACTCAGTTTCTTTTGGCACAGGTTGCAAATGGCATTGCTTTTATCAGAGGCAGACACACAAAAAAAATGCCACACTGCTGAGCTTTGCAATGACGGCATTCTAGTGGTGGCAACAGCATGCGTTGACTGGCGTGCTGTCTGGCTGACCCCAGGTGCCGATACATGCTGTCTGACTGTGCCACTAACTCCTTGCGACGACCTCCCCCTGCTTCCAACTCGTCTCCTCATTCTCTCTGTCTCCCCTTCAGAACTTTCCCCCTCTTCTTCTCTTCGAGCAGGCACCCACGTGGCATCCGTGGACACATCGTCATCATCAGCCGCTTCACTTGTATCTGACACCTCAGCAAAGGAAGCAGCAGCGGGTACAACATCATCATCATCACACTGTACGTCCATGTGTGTAATCCTGCCTGACTGAGACATATCCCCGTAATCTACATCATCTGGCAATAATGGTTGCGCATCACTAATTGCATCCAACTGATGTGTAAATAACTCCTCTGACGGATCAAGTGAAGCGGCTGTGGTGGCTGTGGTGGTAGTGGCGACGGGCGGGTGCGTGGTAACTTGAGAGCAGGTGACCGAAGCTGAGTTGGAGGAGGATGGTGCGTCAAGGTTCTTAGCGGAAGCTGTTGAAGATTGGGTGTCCTGTCTAAGCCAGTCAACTACGTCCTCTGAATTTTTCGGGTTCAGGGTACGTGGCCTCTGAAAACTGGGCATTATTCCAGGGACAGTGGAAATCACAGCACCACGACCACGACGGCCCCTGCGGGGTGGCCTGCCTCTGCCTGTCATTTTTTTTTTAGATAAGTGGTACTACGCGTGCTAGGTACTGTGCCACCCGGTATGAGTGGTTGGCACTGGCAGTGGGCACACTACAGTCTGTGGAAGTGGGCCTGACACACACTGGCAGCAGGCAAGCAACTGAATTTAGACTACTGTCTAAAAATTAAATGCCTTATTTATCGGCAAGCTACTGTGCCACCCGGTATCAGTGGTTGGCACTGGCAGTGGGCACACTACAGTCAGTAGAAGCGGGCCTGACACACACTGGCAGCAGGCAAGCAACTGAAATTACACTAAAGTGTAAAAATTAAATGCCTTATTTATCGGCAAGCTACTGTGCCACCCGGTATGAGTGGTTGGCACTGGCAGTGGGCACACTACAGTCAGTGGAAGAGGGCCTGACACACTGACTGGCAGCAGGCAAGCAACTGAATTTAGACTACTGTCTAAAAATTAAATGCCTTATTTATCGGCAAGCTACTGTGCCACCCGGTATCAGTGGTTGGCACTGGCAGTGGGCACACTACAGTCAGTGGAAGCGGGCCTGACACACACTGGCAGCAGGCAAGCAACTGAAATTACACTAAAGTGTAAAAATTAAATGCCTTATTTATCGGCAAGCTACTGTGCCACCCGGTATCAGTGGTTGGCACTGGCAGTGGGCACACTACAGTCAGTGGAAGAGGGCCTGACACACACTGGCAGCAGGCAAGCAACTGAATTTAGACTACTGTCTAAAAATTAAATGCCTTATTTATCGGCAAGCTACTGTGCCACCCGGTATCAGTGGTTGGCACTGGCAGTGGGCACACTACAGTCAGTGGAAGCGGGCCTGACACACACTGGCAGCAGGCAAGCAACTGAATTTAGACTACTGTCTAAAAATTAAATGCCTTATTTATCGGCAAGCTACTGTGCCACCCGGTATCAGTGGTTGGCACTGGCAGTGGGCACACTACAGTCAGTTGAAGTCGGCCTGACACACACTAGCAGCAGGCAAGCAGCTGAAATTACACTAAAGTGTAAAAATTAAATGCCTTTTTTATGCAAAGTCCTGTGCCAGCCGGTATGAGTGGTGGGCACTGGCAGTGGGCACACTACAGTCAGTGGAAGTCAGCCTGACACACACTGGCAGGCAACTAACCTTAGATTAAAGTGTAAAAATTAAGTGCCTATTTTTTAAGCAAAGTCCTGTGCCACTCGGTATGACAGGGGTGGGCACTGGCAGTGGGCACACTACAGTCAGTTGAAGTCGGCCTGACACACACTAGCAGCAGGCAAGCAGCTGAAATTACATTAAAGTGTAAAAATTAAATGCCTTTTTTAAGCAAAGTCCTGTGCCAGCCGGTATGAGTGGTGGGCACTGGCAGTGGGCACACTACAGTCAGTGGAAGTCAGCCTGACACACACTGGCAGGCAACTAACCTTAGATTAAAGTGTAAAAATTAAGTGCCTATTTTTTAAGCAAAGTCCTGTGCCACTCGGGATGACAGGGGTGGGCACTGGCAGTGGGCACACTACAGTCAGTTGAAGTCGGCCTGACACACACTGGCAGGCAACTAACCTTAGATTAAAGTGTAAAAATTAAGTGCCTATTTTTTAAGCAAAGTCCTGTGCCACTCGGGATGACAGGGGTGGGCACTGGCAGTGGGCACACTACAGTCAGTTGAAGTCGGCCTGACACACACTGGCAGGCAACTAACCTTAGATTAAAGTGTAAAAATGAAGTGCCTTTTTTTTAAGCAAAGTCCTGTGCCACACGGGATGACAGGGGTGGGCACTGGCAGTGGGCACACTACAGTCAGTTGAAGTCGGCCTGACACACACTAGCAGCAGGCAAGCAGCTGAAATTACACTAAAGTGTAAAAATTAAATGCCTTTTTTATGCAAAGTCCTGTGCCAGCCGGTATGAGTGGTGGGCACTGGCAGTGGGCACACTACAGTCAGTGGAAGTCAGCCTGACACACACTGGCAGGCAACTAACCTTAGATTAAAGTGTAAAAATTAAGTGCCTTTTTTTAAGCAAAGTCCTGTGCCACACGGAATGACAGGGGTGAGCACTGGCAGTGGGCACACTACAGTCTGTGGGCCTGCAGCTCCTCACACACAGGCAGGCCAGGCAACTGCAATATGTATATAAAGGAAAAAAAAAAAGCAGACTAATGTTGCAGCCCTAAAAAGGGCTTTTTGGGGTGCTGTCAGGACGCTGTCCTTACAGCAGAGATTAGATGAGTCTTTCAGGACTGGAGTGGACACTGAATTCACTAGCCTAGCTATCGATTTCCCAATTAAATCAGCAGCAGTTACAGTCTCCCTCCTCTCACTAAGACTGCAGCTTCAGAATGAATCTAAAATGGATGCTGTGCAGGAGGTGGGAGGGTCTGGGAGGGAGGGTATGCTGCTGATTGGCTGGAATGTGTCTGCTGACTGTGAGGTACAGGGTCAAAGTTTGCTCAATGATGATGTATAGGGGGCGGACCGAACATTGCATGTGTTCGCCCGGCAGAGGCGAACGCGAACAAGCTATGTTCGCCGGGAACTGTTCGCCGTCGGATAGTTCGGGCCATCTCTAATAGGGACCCGATGGCACCGCCGCCGCACCAGGTAAAAGCCGCAAACCATAGGTCTAAATTGTCCACCGGTTTTCGGCGATTGCCGACACGGGGGAAGGGGGGTCACTGGACCCCCCCCGCGCATTTAACCAGGGTGCCTGCTCAATGATTTGAGCAGGAATCTTGTTCCGATCACCGCCCGCCGAGCAGCGGTGATCAGAAATACACAGGACGTATTGGTACGCCCTGTGTCCTTCCGGGACATCAGGGCATACCGGTACACCTTGTGTCCGGAAGAGGTTAACTGCAGACTGTCAGCTTTAATTTGAGGGTATATACATCCAAATCAGGTGAACGGTGTAGGAATTACAACATTTTACATATGTGCCTCCCACGTGCAGACATCACCAGACGCTGGGTTTCATCCCTGGTGATGCTCTGCCAGGCCTCTACTGCAACTGTCTTCAGTTATTGCTTGTTCTTGGGGCATTTTCCCTTCAGTTTTGTCTTCAGCAAGTAAAATGCATGCTCAATCGGATTCAGGTCCGGTGATTGACTTGGCCATTGCATAACATTCCACTTCTTTCCCTTAACAAAACTCTTTGGTTGCTTTTGCAGTATGCTTTGGGTCATTGTCCATCTGCACTGTGAACCGCCATCCAATAAGTTTTGAATAGTGATGAGCGAGCATGCTCGGCCAAGTACCGGTTCGGCTCGAGCATCGCTATGCTCAGCTTGTGGTGGTACTCGGCCGAATACCACATGTGCTCATCGCATTGCTCGAGTTTCCGCCCCGCACGTTTGGCGCCTCCTGAAGCATCCAATCAGCATTCAGGTCAGTAATTCCCTCCAGTGTAATGCCATAGCCATGTTAGCTATAAGCCTTACACTGTTTGGCCGGAACACGTGGTACTAGTTTATATAGGAGCCGACGTCCCGCGCTCGGATCGTCAGGGAGAGCCGACAGTAGGCAGGGACATACAGCGGTTTGCTGAAATTACAACAATTGAACTCCCAAAAAGCTCTTGAAAGACAAAACAGTCCTCTTCAGGACTAAAGTGTGTGTTTGACAGCAGTGCAGCATTTATTTATTTTTTTAACAAGGGTTAAATTCAGCAGTATTGGGGACTGGCATCTGCAGGAAGGGACAGATAGTGCAGGGCTGGAAAATCGCTGTGTTCAGTACCAAAAAGCTTTCAAAATAAAGAAATAGTACCAACAATACTGCGGGCGATGACGTGATGACGTTGCGCTCGCCTCTCCTCCCCGATGCTCGGCTGCCTCGCTGACCGCTGATCTGCGACGTCTCTCCCTCTACCTCCTGCTCCCACGCCCGCATAGGGGACCTGCGGACCTGAACAAGCGGTGCTGGTGCTTTTGCTCCTCATCCTCCTACCCGGTGTCTCCTGAGCTCCTGTGTGAAATACCGGTGGTTGCCGATGTTTTGGGGTGATATCCCGGCGCCTCTGAATGGTTTCTGTTGCTGCGTGCGGTGGGCTCCGGTGGCTGTTCCTCTCTGGTCTTCCGGATCCTTCGTCCCTCCTGCAACTTG
The DNA here is from genome assembly GCF_905171765.1 of Bufo bufo. NCBI lineage: Eukaryota > Metazoa > Chordata > Amphibia > Anura > Bufonidae > Bufo > Bufo bufo. Next base: position 20,986,807 of record NC_053392.1, on the reverse strand, counting down.
CAATCTACCTGATCTCCCTGAGTGTGTCCCCCTTGTTCTCTCCAGCCGGGCCTTTCAACAGTGAACTGAAGACTGGTGAGATTGTTCCTGTATTTCTCCTCCCATTAACATTAACTTTTACTAACTGAGGAACCAACTAATCCTCTAACCAGCTAACCTTCTCAACGTTAAGGACATTTATGCAGCCTCAACTTACACCCATACTCTATATGGGGTATTGTACCTATAGGAATTGAGGTACTCTGTCCAGAAAAAAATAAATAAAATCAAACTGTTTGTGGGGAGAGAGAGAGAGGGGGGCGGTTGGTGAGGAGAATATTATAGTGGAGAGAGACAAGCGGAAGAAAAAAAAAGAAAAAAAAAGTGAAAAAAGGTGCTGCATCCCGTTCTGTACCAGTCAACTCTGCACTAAATGCTACTAGCCGTCTCTAGGCTTTATTTCTATTTACTTTGTTACCTAGGTGACGCATACACTTTGCGTCCCATGTGATCACCAGACCATCTAAACATTGGCTGTGTGATCACCATCTCCGCCCACCCCCTGCCGCAATCCCGCCCTTGCCACGTGGTATCGCCGGCGTGTGGCGTCACTGGCTGCGTCCGCCCTCTGCCCTGTCTGCTGTGACTCTCCTCAGGTTCTCCTGATGCTGGGGTCACGTGACCGGGCGGACGGCGGCGCTCCTGGATGGCGTCCTGCGTTGATGACGTCACTGGGAGGGAGGGGCGACGGAGATGGAGCGCGGTCATTTAAACTCGCTATTGAGGCACACAACTGCGGCTGGTCTATACTGTTACCCCCAACCACAGGGGTTTCATGTGTTTGGAATTACTATATTCCCCAGACCGTCCTGCACAGGACTACCCCTCCTGCGCCACTCTGCATCCCACCCTGGGTCAAGCAGAATCTGCATCCCACCCTGGGTTCAGCAGACCACAGGCCTTTACAGCCTGTTCTTTTCCCCAGTGTCAAATTAGCCTAAGGTCAGATACCTACGGCTACACTGTTACCTCCTGCAGTCGTTCCCCTGAAGAAGTCACGGACAGAAACGTGCCACGTCGGGAGACCACTGGAAGTATCATCATCTACCCATCACTGGTAAAAAATCTTCTGTAGTTTTAGGGTACAAGTCCACTATAGGGACAGGCTACCGGACGGGGTCGCCTTTTTCAAGGCGAGTGCTCTGTGTAGACAGGTAGTGGCATAATAGCCCCTATCACCTTGATAGGGATATATAGGACCCCTCCTACTGTCTGATCTACCCAACTACACAGCTTAAGCACCTTCATCCCGCACGGCATACACCCAGTGTCTCCTGCCTCCTGTCATCAAGGAACCTCACCCACTATCTACTAAGGGTCTGGTAAGACTGTTCGCGTCTTCACCGACGGAGCAGAATTTTTTATTTGTACCAGCTAGGCACCATTAAGTTGGTCCTATTCGTGTATGTATGTCTATATCGTTTAGTGAGTCCTTTTTACTTTGTTAATTCTATAATATATTGAAGGCTATATTTTAAATAAGTATACTCCCCCCTTCCTCTGTATAGGGGCCCATTGCCTGACTGTGACGTATGCCTGCACTCAGGACAGCCAGTTGGCCCCCCTGAGGCTAGCAGCACCACACGCCCAGCCATGTCAAAAACACAAGGTGGGGGAGAGCATAGTAACTAGGCTGATAAGCTGGGGAAACTCAACAAAAGCCCTCAGATCTATTGATCCCTTAGCCTTTGAAGTCACCAGCCACCTGGAGGCATAAAATTGGCCGCATTTAAGTATATATATGTATATAGATACTTGGGGCACATCTATATACACATATATACTCATTATAAACCTGGGGCATACATGGGCAGTTATAGGCCCATATATATATATATACCTGATGGAGAGCCATGGCAGATACACATATACATATGTATGCACTGCATGCACACATCCTCATATATATATATCTACATAAGAGGGAATATATACACCGCCATACAGGGAATATACCATCACCTAAAGAATTATTAGGAACACCTGTTCTATTTCTCATTAATGCAATTATCTAGTCAACCAATCACATGGCAGTTGCTTCAATGCATGTAGGGTTGTGGTCCTGGTCAAGACAATCTCCTGAACTCCAAACTGAATGTCAGAATGGGAAAGAAAGGTGATTTAAGCAATTTTGAGCGTGGCATGGTTGTTGGTGCCAGACGGGCCGGTCTGAGTATTTCACAATCTGCTCAGTTACTGGGATTTTCACGCACAACCATTTCTAGGGTTTACAAAGAATGGTGTGAAAAGGGAAAAACATCCAGTATGCGGCCGTCCTGTGGGCGAAAATGCCTTGTGGATGCTAGAGGTCAGAGGAGAAAGGGCCGACTGATTCAAGCTGATAGAAGAGCAACGTTGACTGAAATAACCACTCGTTACAACCGAGGTATGCAGCAAAGCATTTGTGAAGCCACAACACGCACAACCTTGAGGCGGATGGGCTACAACAGCAGAAGACCCCACCGGGTACCACTCATCTCCACTACAAATAGGAAAAAGAGGCTACAATTTGCACGAGCTCACCAAAATTGGACTGTTGAAGACTGGAAAAATGTTGCCTGGTCTGATGAGTCTCGATTTCTGTTGAGACATTCAAATGGTAGAGTCCGAATTTGGTGTAAACAGAATGAGAACATGTATCCATCATGTAGCTAAAATCAAGATCAGGGCGAGCACTCAACACTTGGACCAAAGTAATAATGAATTAAAATTTTATTAAATCACAATATATAACACGTGTATGTTTAGACCATAAAACTAAAATCTAGAGATAAAATACATAATATCAAATGCCACATAGGGAAGATTGCATAATATCAGTCTCTTGTGTTCAGAACAACTGGTATAAATGTAGCCAACCTAGGAGGTTGTTAGCAACAATGCGCTGTACTGTCCCGTGCGCACATTAGAATAGTCAATAGGTTTTGCTGACTCGTGTGCGCTGCTCCAGTGTTGATATAGCAATTAAGTGAGTGAGTCAAACAGTCCCTGCTGCTATACGAACACGTGCCTGAATGTCCTTAGATACCGATAGTTCAATCAAGTTGCCGTACACATTCAAGTAGTATGCCTCATCGCATAAGGTTTACAAATGTAATGTTCCTACCTTCCTCTCGGTATAACTCGAGGACGTCTCTATGGACGTGTGCGGTGGATAAGCGGCAAGGAACAGTTCCGGCGTCTGGCTTGTAACTCCTGTTGTTCGCTGTTCCCGGATCTCGCGGGATTACGGAAGTAGTGTGTGTCCTGGACAACACAGAGCACAACTTAGCAGATTCTGTACTCGGCGTCCTGGAAATCTCAATTCTTCCGATTATAGTAGTATTTGCATGGCCATGCATAGAGTGCGGAGATACTTCTGTCACAGGTGTGCGGCCCAGACGCGTTTCGGGAACTCTTTCCCTTCGTCAGTGGTACAGCAACACCTGTCTTTCTCCGCCTTTTATATCCGCAACTTGTACCAAATCCTGGATCACTGGATTAGCTTTCAGCTGAAAGGAATCGCATGCGTTTTTTGCATGAGTTTTCAATGCGGTTTATTTTACAAACATGCGTCTTTTCTTGCTACGGATTTGTTATGAATTACCATATGTAACGGATCCTGATGGATATTGATCAGGGGAGTAGGCTTTACCTTTAGGCCGAGTTGCTGTATTCTGTTGGATAAACAGATCAACGAGTCTGTGTTTTTCAGCTTCTGTCCCTTCTTTACTTTAATGGGTAGAAGAAATGGTTTGCATCCTTCAGGAATTTCAACTTTCTCAGCAACCATGATACTTATGGCATAGGGCATCTGTTGTCCCCATCGTAAGGCTTGTTCTACATCCTGGAATCCCTCTGGATTTCCCGGTAATCTGGACCATAAGGTGTTATTCACCAGGTCAATCTGTACGGCAAATCGGTGCAGAAGGTCATTACCTATATACATTTGATACCTTGGTTCATTTATCACGATGAAAACGTGCTCCGTAGTTTTATTTCCTATGGAGATAGACAAAACGCATCTTGCAACCACATTATGACTTTGGGAATCTCCATCCAGATCATGAACCCATTGGTCCTGTGGAGAGAAACTTTTAATCATTTTAGGATTGGTGATCTGTTTCAAGAGTCCTAGGCTTATGTAACTTGCTTCGGATTTCAAATCCAACTTGGCAAATTTCACCCGGGCTATATTGTTTACCTGTACGGGAATCAATAAATTGTCATTGACCTTTTCAATCCGTACCATCGATTGAATGTGCCTTGTCAGGTCCGCGATTTCGTGATTCCCCTTTTCAAGAGAAATGCTTAATATATCATCATCCAGAGTTACCTTTTTGACTTTGTCCCTCTGGATGGTAATGATGTGAGCGGCACCTTTGACATCTTCCTCGGGCTTACCATTCTTCAGGATTGTGACCTCCGGTGTTTGATTGTTCCTGAAATGTACTTCAATAGAGCTAGGTTTCTCTTCAATCACATGACAACTGTGTTGTGCTTGTGTGTTGCAAGAGTATTCATAGGCAATGGGTGCCTTCACCTGAGTCCATACTGCTTCATTAATGAAATCAACTATGGGACTCAATCTTTTTAATAAATCGATTCCTATGATCATCCGATCATATGGAAGATCCACAATCAATGTGGGATGTCTAATTGTCTTCTTGCCAATCTTAAATGTCAACCAGGATGTTCCTTTTACCTGTAAGGCATCTCCACCTACACTTATCAAAGATCCATCAAATGACCTTAATCGTGGCTTCTTTGATGTTAAATTCAAAATCTTTTGGAAATAACTGATAGATAAAATGGTGGCTTGTGATCCAGTGTCTATTAATCCTTTGATTGGTCCGATAAGTTCATTTTGGAGATATATCTCCACAAAGTATCGGCCATCCACCTGGAACAAATCACAGAGAAAGTTAGGATGTTTACCCATCTGCTGTCTGAGAGGTTGACCTCTCTGCAGCTCCGTGACCTCTGCATTCCTGAGTCTCTCAGGACAAGCTGGAGGAGCAGCGTCAGCCCCCCACTTTGGGACAAGCTGTGTGACACCACAAGTCACAGCTGGCTCACGGCTAGATGCTGGAACGATGGGATTACACACTGGAACAGACATCTGGTCATATGAATTGACATCATTAGACTGCAAGACAAATGACATATTAGACATTTCCCCCCACATCAGATTCTACCACAATCAACTTAATATCCTTACAGTGGCCTGGGTTCTGACCCGGCCCAATTTGCTTCATGATGTTGAGCTGGGACCTGGAGTTGCCCCTAAAAAAGGCTCAGGCTGTTTTCCTGGAGATACCAACTTTCTCACAATGTCACTCAACTGGGCCACTTGTTCTGCCAGCTGATCAAACCTGTTTGGTCTGGGCACATTTTGGCTTTGCTGGGCACCCTGGTTATCGGTAGGTGACCTACTCCCGGTGAATTTGAGGATTCCTGCCTATCTTCCCTCTGTTGTCTGGGTCTATTATCCCAGCGCCTGTAACCATGATAATTCCTATTGTTATAGGGCCCGTATCCTTGGGGGCCCCTATTGTAATAGGGACGGTAGTTAGACCTCCCATTACCTGAATTATTCCCATCTGATCCATTAGTATTTTGGGGTCTGGTCTGTTTGGACGGTCCTACCTGTTGTTGCTGGGCTTGTTGAGCAGGTCCTGTAGACTGAGGGAACCTTCGTGGCTGGCTTTCAAATCCCAAGCTAGGGTTTACCTTAGCTTCAGCTACCTTTTGCTCTGGGGATTTTTTAAACCTTCTCTCCTCTATTGCATGCACTCACTGATATTATACAGCGTGGTGGCAGCAGTCATCAACCAATCCAAGGGGGCATCAATATCCAGATCTCTGGCTAAGTTAAATTTGATCTGGGTTGGCATAGCGTCATAGAATAACTGTTTGAATTCTTCAGATTCCCATTTTGGGGATCTATATGCCAACCCATAGGCATTTTTGAGGACAGAGAGGAATTCACGGGGACTCTGATTGGGTCTACACGTAAGGCTATATATGTCCCGTTTTGCAGCAGTGGTGGTTCGGTACGGTCCGAATTCCAATTTAACCTCATGCAAAACACTTGGCCAATCTTGAATGCCTCTCTCCACAAATGAGGTAAAGTAATGACGATAATTATCATCAAATGCCCATGGAAGGAATCTGATCCTGTCAGCATCAGAGTATAATTTTAAAGAATCCATAGTGGATTCATACAGTTCCAAGTGATTGGCTATCTGAGAAGAACCTTTCTTGGAAAATTTGGATACTGTAGTATTCAAAAACTTAATTATGCTGGAGGAGCTCTGATCCTTATCTGAATATTGGGAATTTTTATTCCTAGAAACCACCTCAGCATATGTTGGTCGCCTGTGATCCTGTGGCAAGGAATAAGTCACATGCTTCCCCACACCACTGTCAAACTCACATGCACTTTCACAACTTTCATGAGACTTATACGGCACAGGTGATTTAACCCTAACATCTCTTCTCAGGGGAACATGTGGAGAGGAACTTCTAGGGGCTTCCATGTTATTGGCATCTAGTAAGGCGGTTGCAGTTTGGAATGCCCGACTCAATTAGGTGAATGCCTCCCGTGTAATCATGCCAACACTTTCAGGTTGCTGAGTATCTTGGATTGGGTCTGCTTTAAGAGCATTTGATGGCATGTCTGGATAGTGGGGAGTAAGACATGGAGGGTCAGGATATCCCACAGCGTTAGATGGATCCCTATCAGCATTGACTATATTATGGGCTGATCCATCTGTCTGTTTAATTTTGGAATACTGGAGATATAAATCCTCTAAATCACTTTTTGCCTTTTGGTATGCATCATGGCTGTGACTAAGGTTGTACTCTAAGTCTTTGATCTTCGCTTCTGCGGATTGTAGTTCTAATTCCATCTTGGATACATATTTTTTTGTAGCCATTATAGACTCATACCTATCTTTGGAAAGGGTACTGACCGCCAACAATGCATACAAAACAGGTGGCAATGCACATAAGAGGTGTTGGTCCCTTTTGGTATTGTCATTTGCCAAATCCATATATGTCAGGTATCTATCAACCATGCCACCTAACTTCCATATATCTCCACGTTCTTCATAGGCTCTTTCCAGTAGCTCATCAGTCCATTCATCTATATTTTTATCTAACTTCAAACGGGAATAAACATATTTGATAACCTTAGGGATTATCTTTCCTGGGTCAGATGGACTATCTGCTAAAACCTGGCCATTATCTGGGTCGCTGCCTGTTACACTCATGATTCTGATCAATAATCAATAACAACAACAATTTGACTTGCCAATAAGGATTAAGTAATATTTTCACTAATTGCACAAATTGGTTATAGAAATATCTCAATCAATCTCGGTGGGACCTCCAAAATATGTCGGGTATTTATTTCATATAAGATATGAAATCATAAAAATTATGATTTCATATTTTTATGAAATATGAAAAATTTAAAATTTAAATTTTTATTGGCGGACATATAAACGCCAGTTCTTTTATTGACGAGATCTAAAGTTAATTTGTGCAGATAATGAAACAGGGTGCAATTAATTATATAAAATATAATGTATTACAAATAAATACATGCAGTAAAAATGGCATACAAATGAATATAAGGATAATATCAAAATTGACCACAAGATGATACTCCACCGTTTACGCCGGGCTCACTTAATTTAGTACACCAAATACAATACAATACTACTCTTTTCTTTTATCAAATTATTGCCGATTAGTATACTGGTTATCAAAATATTATAATGTAACAACAACAATAAAACAATAGAAATTAATCTGTGGAAAATCCCTTATGCTCAATCAAAGAATATGGCAGTAAGAGACACCTTATAAATACGCCCGTTGGCCTAACTACGGATAATAAAATCCGATCAGAGATTCCACTCTGATAGTGATATTACAGGAATTCTAATGATGTGCACGTTCATTAAAATTTACCGCAAAATTATTGTTTTAACACTATTGACCCACTAACAATGGGGTCTCAACTATATGCCAATTGGAGCGATTTATAATTACTGCAAATGAAATATATCATACATTACCCCTGGCTTTGGGATAAAGAGCTTTTAGAATGGACCCAGCTTTCCAAGATTTTGATATGTCCCGTCCTGTGGTACGTTCCTGACGTGTGAAGTGATGCTGATGAATGAATCTTTTTTTTTTGTGAGGTTTGTGAAGTGTCCTGATCTCCCAAAACTGGATCAGATATCCCAATCCTTATCTATGCCCATCCCCTCTTGGATTAGGGATTACCAATTAGATAAGGTGGGTGTGACGTATGTTAAACATGGGGATGATGTCATTTAATTGACATTCCTTAGAAACTTCTGCCCATCTACCACTTGATGGCACTGTTGTATCATATAACAATTTTGAATATTTTAAGAATTAACATATTTATAGATTGTTTTATTACCACTTAAACTCTGATCTTTTCCACCTTAAATCAATTAGGAGGGACTCTTTCTGACACTTTGCTCAGACTGACTGGCAGTATCAGAAGTTTTCCTAATCCCTGAATTTATGGGGTAGATAGGAGTATGATGGATTTTCTGGTTTGTGTATCTTAACTGTCTTCAGCTATTGAGTAATGATGTTTGAAATAACATCAGCTCCTCTAAAATAAACCCTATTTAAGAAAATTCAACTTAACATTCTCTATATACACTAGAATATATCCTCTCAGTGAGATACAGACATATAAAGATACATTAATAATATTTGGTTATAATACATCAATATTGCATAGTATATATAAATCATTAACAAGTTCAAACGCTAAATAAATGCACACAGGAATATATATATATATATATCTATATGTGAATATATAAATTGATATCTGTTCCACACCAGATGTGTTTTATGGACGTCTCTTATCAGATCATGGTTTAGCCATGAAACACCCATTGTTCCTCAGACAGACAAGTTTAGAGAAACCAGTGTAGATAAATCCATGTCTCTAAACAATAATAAAAGTATAGTCTTCTCTATATATTCATTTTTAACACATTGAACTTGCCATGAACCCATCTTGGTTTTTTTCCAGGTTCATGCTGATTACATGCTGTTAAAGGCAATGATCATCCATTTTGAATATAGTATCATCAGATACATTGTACACTTATGAAAATGCACAACACCGCGCTGTTTCTACAAAGGACAGTAGACCGCAAACCACATCTCTCGGCCTCTCATTTGGTTTCGGCTGGGGTCTTAATGCTCTGTGTATGCGCTCTATAGTGATTATCGCAGCTGAATCAGAGTCTCATAGGTCTGTGAATATTTCCATGGCTACTTTTCGTAGCGTTTCGGCCGCCCAAGATTCGGGTAGGCCTTTTATACGAATGTTACGCCGTCTGCTGCGTTTTTTTTGGTCCTCCAGAAGTGAGAAGGCTCTGTTGAGCTCATCAGCATGTGCACTAAGGCCACCCCAGTAGCATGCAATCTCAGGTCTTGCGCCGCTTGCTCCAGTGCCTCGACTCTGTGCCCCACTTGGGAGATCTCAGTTTTAATGTCTGCCAGTTCGGTCAGGACCGGTCTGAGGGCTTTGTCTAGTGCTTGTCTGAGCACTTTGGTAAGAAAAGACTTGGACACCGGTGCCGGGTCTTGCTCTTCAGTTGTGCCTCAGCGCTCACTGTCCTCCTCTGAGTCTTCAGCTTCCGCTTCTTTCATGCGTGCCGTCGCCATTTTGGCGCCTGCTCCCGGCGAGTGAGAGCTTCTCTTTTTAAGGAACTTTTGCATGTCTTGTTGTCCTTTGTGGGATCGGGGAGTATCTGGGGGGTCTAGTCCCCTATCTCGGCCGTATTTGCACCCTGCTCCCTCTTCTGCTGTGCTGGTGGCTCTGTGTGACCACCGCCTCTTCCTCCGAACTACACAGGTCACTGGCATTACCTTGATTCCATGTGGGGTCGAGGACCTCATCATCCTCCACATCATCTTCCACCCAGTCTTTCGAAAGCCACAGCAGTGGGCACCTGTGTTTCGTCATTATTCGAGACGTGCTGCCATGGTCCTCCCATGTACTCATCTTGAAACATAAGTGGTTGAACATCGGTGCACTTAATTTCTTCCACTTCTGGGGCAGAGATAGGTGCATGGCCCTGGGACACCCTGCTAACAGAGTCATCAAAAAGCAGAAGAGACTGCTGTATGAATTGGGGCTCAGACTGCTTGGCTGATTTGCAAGGGGGTGAGGTGAAAGACTGATGGACATCGGCTGCAGGTGCTAACTCTGATCTTTCAGCAGGAGACTGGGTGGAAGACAATGTGATGGAACTGGAGGCACTGGAGGCCAATCTACTATCGCCTGTACTAGTTCTGGCTTCACCATTCTTAGAGCCGCATTAGGCCCGACCAAATACCGCTGCAGGTTCTGTTACCTACTCGCACCTGAGGAAGGGGTTTCAGTTGTGCGTGTAGCTGGCACAGATCGACCACGTCTTCTCCCTTCAACAGGAGCTCCACCAGCAGCACCACGACCTGGGCCTCGTCCCTTATTTGACGCTCTCCTCATATTTCTCAAATTTAGGATCTTGCCCTAAATAAGTGTTTTATTAATAGCAGAATAGAATGACAGTATGTAAAGGGTGTATCTCACACGTACAGATGCAGACTAGACCCCAATTAAAGATTTGTGCCCAAAATGGCTGTTTTATTAATAGCAGAATAGAACCACAGTATGTAAAGGGTGTATCTCACACGAATAGATCCAAACTAGGCCGCAATTAAAGATTTTTGCCCAAAATGGGTGTTTTGTTAATAGCAGAATAGAACCACAGTATGTAAAGGGTGTATCTCACACGTACAGATGCAAACTAGGCCGCAATTAAAGATTTTTGCCCAAAATGGGTGTTTTAATAATAGCAGAATAGAACCACAGTATCTAAAGGATGTATCTCACAATGACATATGCAGCAAAGACTGCAAAATTAAGTATTTTGCCAAAAATTTGTGTTTTTTTAATAGCAGAATAGAACCACAGTATGTAAAGGGTGTATCTCACACGTATAGATCGAGACTAGGCCGCAATTAAAGATTTTTGCCCAAAATGGGCGTTTTATTAATAGCAGAATAGAACCACAGTATGTAAAGGGTGTATCTCACACGTACAGATGCAGTCTAGGCCGCAATTAAAGATTTTTGCCCAAAATGGGTGTTTTTTTAATAGCAGAATATGACAGCAGTATATAACTCTTGAATTTCACACGTGCAGATGCAGCAAAGGCTGTAAAATTGTGTATTTTGCCCAAAAAGGGTGTTTTTTAAAACCCTGAAAAGTATAGCTGTAGCTATAGCTAGCTTAAATTGCACACTGACTAATGCTGCAAAGGCACCATATGTAGGATATTGCCAAAAATTTAGTTTTTTTAGAACCAGATTATTATTGCAGTATTTCAAGCTTGGATTTGAATGTCACAAAAGCACATATGCAGGGCTGGTGCACTGAGCTTGCATAAAATGGCCGCTGCCGCCGCCCACCTAACTAACAGACGGATAAAAGTAATTTTTCTGTGTCACTTGGCTCAGGGCAGGGTAAAAAGATTGTGCCCTGCACCCACACAACTAACTCTATGTAGATCGCTGAGTTCAATTGTAGTTCTGATTAACCACTTCCCATCTGGGCCCTTTGCCCCCTTCCTGACCAGGCCAAATTTTGCAAAACTGACATATCTCACTTTATGTGGTAATAACTTTGGAACGCCTTTATTTATCCAAGTCATTCAGAGATTGTTTTCTCGTGACACATTGTACTTCATGATAGTCATAAATTTGAGTCAAAATATTTCACCTTTATTTATGAAAAAATCCCAAATTTACCCAAAAATTTGAAAAATTCGCAATTTTCTAAATTTCAATTTCTCTGCTTTTAAAACAGAAAGTGATACCTCATAAAATATTTATTATTTAACATTCCCCATATGTCCACTTTATGTTGGCATCATTTTGGAAATGTCATTTTATTTTTTTAGGACGTTAGAAGGCTTAGAAGTTTAGAAGCAATTCTTCAAATTTTTAAGAAAATTGCCAAAACCCACTTTATAAGGACCAGTTCAGGTCTGAAGTCACTTTGTGGGGCTTACATAGTGGATACCCCCATAAATGACCCCATTGTAGAAACTACACCCCTCAAGGTATTCAAAACCGATTTTACAAACTTTGTTAACCCTTTAGGCGTTCCACAAGAATTAAAGGAAAATGGAGATCAAATTTTTAAATTTCACTTTTTTGGCAGATTTTCCATTTTAATCAATTTTTTTCTTTAACACATCGATGGTTAACAGCCAAACAAAACTCAATATTTATTACCCAGATTCTGCGGTTTACAGAAACACCCCACATGTGGTCATAAACTGCTGTATGGGCATACGGCAGGGCGCAGAAGGAAAGGAACTCCACATGGTTTTTAGATGCCATGTCCCATTTGAAGCCCCCTGATGCACCCTTACAGTAGAAACTCCCAAGAAGTGACCCCATTTTGGAAACTAGGGGATAAGGTGCCAGTTTTATTAGTACTATTTTTGGGTACATATGATTTTTTGATCATTCATTATAACACTTTATGGGGCAAGGTGACCAAAAAATTGGTTGTTTTAGCACAGTTTCTATTTATTTATTTTTACAGCGTTCACCTGAGGGGTTCAGTCAAGTGACATTTTTATAGAGCAGATTGTTACGAACGTGGCGATACCTAATATGTATACTTTTTCTCATTTATTAAAGTTTTACACAATAATAGCATTTTTGAAACCAAAAAATTATGTTTTAATGTGTCCATGTTCTGAGAGCTATAGTTTTTTTATTTTTTGAGAGATTTTCTTATTTAGGGGCTCATTTTTTGCGGGATGAGGTGACGGTTTTATTGGTACCATTTTGTGGGACATACGCGTTTTTGATCACTTGGTGTTGCACCTTTTGTGATGCAAGGTGACAAAAATTTCTTGTTTTGACACAGTTTTTTTTTTTTTTTTTTACGGTGTTCACCCGAGGGGTTAGGTCATGTGATATTTTTATAGAGCTGGTTTTTACGGACGCGGCAATACCTAATATGTATACTTTTTTTTATTTGTTTCACTTTAACACAATAATAGCATTTTTGAAACCAAAAAAATTATGTTTTAGTGTCTCCATGTTCTAAGAGCTATAGTTTTTTTATTTTTTGAGAGATTTTCTTATGTAGGGGCTCATTTTTTGCGGGATGAGGTGACGGTTTTATTGGTACCATTTTGTGGGACATACGCGTTTTTGATCACTTGGTGTTGCACCTTTTGTGATGCAAGGTGACAAAAATTGCTTGTTTTGACACAGTTTTTTTTTTTTTTTTTTTTACGGTGTTCACCCGAGGGGTTAGGTCATGTGATATTTTTATAGAGCTGGTTTTTACGGACGCGGCGATACTAAATATGTCTATTTTATTTTATTTTTTCTATTTTAAATTTTTTTTTTTATTCCTTACTTGGGATTTTTTTTTTTTTTACATGTGAAACTTTTTTTTATTTTATTTTTTCAACCCTTTATTTTATTTTATATTTTATTTTACACTTTTCGTCCCCCATAAGGTCATACAAGACCTCTGGGGGACATTTACTTCACTTTTTATTTTTTTTTACACTGTTGATTTCTCCTGTAACTGGGGCTGACATAGTAGCCCCAGTTACAGGACAAATGCACCCCTATAGAGGCTGTACAGCAGCAATCCTGCGCTGTACAGCCTCACAGCAGGGCTGATCGAGGTCTCTGAGAGACCTCACACAGCTCCTGCACACTCCGGTCACGGCGGTCACATGACCGCCGGGCCAGAACAGGAAGCGCACAGCGCTTCCTTCTCTGCAGACACAGCGCTCAGTGAGCGCTGTGTCTGCAGCGATCGTGAAGGCAGGGACACCTGGGCACTGTCCCTGCCTTGTCTTAGGGTTGCCCTGCTGTCACTGACAGCGGGCAACCCGATCAGCAGCTGCACGATTAGCGTGCAGCTGCTATTTCTGACAGGACGTTTTAAAACGTGCTGTCAGAAATAGACGTCCACCCATAGGACGTTTATATCCTATGGGCGGACGTGAGGCGGCTAAAGATTCTGTCCTATTCTCTCCCTCACAGCAGCAGCATCCTCTCCCTACACTAGTAACAGCAGAGTGACGTGCAGCGCTACGTGACTCCAGCTTATATAGAGGCTGGGTCACATGCTGCACTGGCCAATCACAGCCATGCCATTAGTAGGCATGGCTGTGATGGCTTCTAAGGGCACACAGTTAAACGCTTGTTGATTGGCTGCTCTGCAACCTTTCAAAAAGCGCCAAAAAATCGCTGAACACTGAACCTGAACCCGAAATTTTACTGAAATGTTCGGGTTCAGGTCCAGGGTCCAAAAATCAAAAAGTTCAGTACGAACTCGAACTTAACAGTTGGGGTTCGCTCAACCCTATTTAAAAGTAATATCAGGAAGTGTTACTTTACTGAGAGAGTAATGGATGCATGGAATAGCCTTCCTGCAGAAGTGGTAGCTGCAAATACAGTGGAGGAGTTTAAGCATGCATGGGATAGGCATAAGGCCATCCTTCATATAAGATAGGGCCAGGGGCTATCCATAGTACTCAGTATATTGGGCAGACTAGATGGGCCAAAAGGTTCTTAGCTTAGAAACATAGAAACATAGAATGTGTCGGCAGATAAGTTACTAACATTACTATTAGCTCGGCTCCAGGTCCAAATGGATTACACCCAGGAGTTCTTACAGAACGCAGTTCAGTTACTGCTGTGTCGCTATCTTCATTTTTAGAAATTCTCTAGGGACTGGTATAGTGCCTTATGACTGGTACAAGGCAAATGTGTTGCCAAACGGCTCTAGGCCCTCCACAGGTGATTATAGACCAGTTAAACTTCTATTGTGGGTATTCTTAAGGGACTATATCCAGGAGTATGTGACTGTAAATAATATTGTTAGTGATAACCAGCATGGGTTTATAAAGGACAGAAGTTGTCACACTAACCTGGTATTGTGATTATGAGGAGGTGAGCAGAAGCCTTGACAGAATGGCAGCTGTGGATGTAGTGTTTCTGCATTTTGCAAATACATTTGATACTGTCCCTCGTAGATGTTTAATAGGTACAATAAGGTCTATAAGCTTAGAAAGTAGAGTTTGTGTCCAGAGAGTTATAAGTCCTGGGTTATAAGTGGTGTATCCCAAGGTTCAGTGCTGGGTCCGCTATTTTTAATTAATTTATTAATGATATCAAGGATGGGATTATGAGTAGGGATGAGCGAACCCGAACTGTATAGTTCGGGTTCGTACCGAATTTTGGGGTGTCCGTGACACGGACCCGAACCCGAACATTTTCGTAAAAGTCCGGGTTCGGGTTCGGTGTTCGGCGCTTTCTTGCCGCTTTTTGAAAGGCTGCAAAGCAGCCAATCAACAAGCGTCATACTACTTGGCCCAAGAGGCCATCACAGCCATGCCTACTATTGGCATGGCTGTGATTGGCCAGTGCACCATGTGACCCAGCCTCTATTTAAGCTGGAGTCACTTAGCGCCGCACGTCACTCTGCTATGATCAGTATAGGGAGAGGTTGCAGCTGCGACGTTAGGGCGAGATTAGGCAGATTAACTCCTCCAAAAGACTTCATTCTGTGATCGATCTGCAGCTGTGGATCATTGAAGTGCTATTATTGACTTGCTCACTTTTTTGAGGCTGCCCAGAGCGTTTTTAGATCACTTTTTTTCTGGGGTGATCGGCGGCCATTTTGTGACTTGTGGTGCGCCAGCACGAGCTATCACTAAGTGTATTTAACCATCGATAGTGTGGTTATTTTGTGCTATATCCTACATCAGCTGCAGGCTGAGCCTGTGTCACCGAAGTGCATTTAACCATCAACAGTCTGGTTATTTTTTGGCCATATACTACATCAGCTGCAGGCTGAGCCTGTTTCACCCAAGTGCATTTAACCATCAACAGTCTGATTATTTTTTGGCCATATACTACATCAGCTGCAGGCTGAGCCTGTGTCACCCAAGTGCATTTAACCATCAACAGTGTGGTTATTTTTTGGCCATATATTACATCAGGGGCAAGTTGAGCCTGTCACCCAGCGCCTAAAAAATAGACCTGACATTTCTATTCAACCAAATCTGCACAGTTTTAGCTGGTCAAGTTATTTGTAGTGACCGTCAAAGCAGACTTTTTGTTCTGGGTTGAAAAAGCATTCCCAAATTTGCCATTCTGAAAATAACTAGTTTGTGGTATTTCAGGCCTACTTGAAATCTATCCCAAAAAGAAAATCTTCCATTGAAGTTATTGATAGTATCATTCAGAAAAACCTAAGACACACGCTACCGTGCTGATAGAAGTGTCATTCTGTGATTAAACCTATAACTGTCACACAGCGCAAAAAAAAACAGGTCTCACATCTCTATTCAACCAAATCTGCACAGTTTTAGCTGGTCAAGTTATTTGTAGTGACCGTCAAAGCAGACTTTTTGTTCTGGGTTGAAAAAGCATTCCCAAATTTGCCATTCTGAAAATAACTAGTTTGTGGTATTTCAGGCCTACTTGAAATCTATCCCAAAAAGAAAATCTTACATTTAAGTTATTGATAGTATCATTCAGAAAAACCTAAGACACGCGCTAGCGTGCTGATAGAAGTGTCATTCTGTGATTAAACCTATACCTGTCACACAGCGCAAAAAAAAACAGGTCTCACATCTCTATTCAACCAAATCTGCACAGTTTTAGCTGGTCAAGTTATTTGTAGTGACCGTCAAAGCAGACTTTTTGTTCTGGGTTGAAAAAGCATTCCCAAATTTGCCATTCTGAAAATAACTAGTTTGTGGTATTTCAGGCCTACTTGAAATCTATCCCAAAAAGAAAATCTTACATTGAAGTTATTGATAGTATCATTCAGAAAAACCTAAGACACACGCTAGCGTGCTGATAGAAGTGTCATTCTGTAATTAAACCTATAACTGTCACACAGCGCAAAAAAAAACAGGTCTCACATCTTTATTCAACCAAATCTGCACAGTTTTAGCTGGTCAAGTTATTTGTAGTGACCGTCAAAGCAGACTTTTTGTTCTGGGTTGAAAAAGCATTCCCAAATTTGCCATTCTGAAAATAACTAGTTTGTGGTATTTCAGGCCTACTTGAAATCTATCCCAAAAAGAAAATCTTACATTGAAGTTATTGATAGTATCATTCAGAAAAACCTAAGACACACGCTAGCGTGCTGATAGAAGTGTCATTCTGTAATTAAACCTATAACTGTCACACAGCGCAAAAAAAAACAGGTCTCACATCTTTATTCAACCAAATCTGCACAGTTTTAGCTGGTCAAGTTATTTGTAGTGACCGTCAAAGCAGACTTTTTGTTCTGGGTTGAAAAAGCATTCCCAAATTTGCCATTCTGAAAATAACTAGTTTGTGGTATTTCAGGCCTACTTGAAATCTATCCCAAAAAGAAAATCTTCCATTGAAGTTATTGATAGTATCATTCAGAAAAACCTAAGACACACGCTAGCGTGCTGATAGAAGTGTCATTCTGTAATTAAACCTATAACTGTCACACAGCGCAAAAAAAAACAGGTCTCACATCTTTATTCAACCAAATCTGCACAGTTTTAGCTGGTCAAGTTATTTGTAGTGACCGTCAAAGCAGACTTTTTGTTCTGGGTTGAAAAAGCATTCCCAAATTTGCCATTCTGAAAATAACTAGTTTGTGGTATTTCAGGCCTACTTGAAATCTATCCCAAAAAGAAAATCTTCCATTGAAGTTATTGATAGTATCATTCAGAAAAACCTAAGACACACGCTAGCGTGCTGATAGAAGTGTCATTCTGTGATTAAACCTATAACTGTCACACAGCGCAAAAAAAAACAGGTCTCACATCTCTATTCAACCAAATCTGCACAGTTTTAGCTGGTCAAGTTATTTGTAGTGACCGTCAAAGCAGACTTTTTGTTCTGGGTTGAAAAAGCATTCCCAAATTTGCCATTCTGAAAATAACTAGTTTGTGGTATTTCAGGCCTACTTGAAATCTATCCCAAAAAGAAAATCTTACATTGAAGTTATTGATAGTGTCATTCAGAAAAACCTAAGACACACGCTACCGTGCAGATAGAAGTCTGATTCTGTGATTAAACCTTAACTTGTCACACAGTGCAAAAAAAAAACAGGTCTCACATTTCTATTCAATGGTCTGCCGGGTGTTCACTCCAAGGTCATGAAAGTCACGCCTGCGGCCACCCCGTTCTCCGAGGGATATGTCCTGAAATCCAGCTGAAAGCTGCAGAACATCAGTCGGAGGTCTCTCCACTACTGGCGGGCCTCTCTGGCGCCCTCTTCCCACAAGCAAAGGCTCGGCTGGTGGCTGCTGGGGTCTTTCAATGCGTCTAGGTTCTTGAGCCTCTTGCTCCTGTCCAGGCTGTCCTTGGCTGGGCTGCCCCCTGGCACGTGCTCTTCCGCGTGCTCTGGCTCGTCCACTCATCTTCTATTCCTGAGAGGATATAAACCGCTAATAAGGTCAATCTGCCGCCTAGCAGCTCCGCCGTGGCACAATCACCTCAGAACTCGCACACTGGTGACTTTAGGTATCTTAACTGGTCACTTTGAGCAGAATGATGACATCCGAGTCACGGCACCAAATGTAACCCTCTTTTCCTTGCACCATCTGCGACACCTCCAGCTTTCACACTCACTCGGTCACCAGCTCCTCCAGGAATAAACTCTAAGTGGACTCTAAGGGACGACACTCAGGTCTTCTGTGGTTTAAAGCTTTATTGAGGTATAGTGCACTTGGCTGGAGCCTGTAATACAACAGGGAAACACTGCCACTATGTGGTATACAGCCAGGTCACCAGCCCACCTATATCATAACAGGCAGTCATTATATTACATTCCCACATACATGTTACAGGATATAACAAAGCATACAGAAAAATGAACAAGAGAAAATCATTTACAAAGATATTGCAGCAGGGTGACTGGAATACAGCATGTCTTGCAGCCATTTTAGGAAGAACACATGTCTCTTTAACTGTACATCATCTACTCAGCCTAGCATGTGCTGCAGGGTTTAAAGGCTGCTAAAAAACATACAGTCACCTCTTTACATTCTACAGAACTATTATGGGTATATATTATAACTTTTTACAATAGATAAATGAACTTTAGCTTTAGAGAACTTAGACAGAGATCCTACCTCCTTCACAGTAAATGTTTGCACTGAGGAGACCAAACCAAGTAGCAGAATACACAGGGGGCTTTCTGGAAGAGTCCACTGTAAAGACTCTGTCTGTTAAAACTTTCCTCAGTTATCTAATAGCACATTTGAAGAGGTTTATTTAGCATGTCCTGACTCTCTGCTAACAGCTTATGAATATATGGAACTATATTTAACAAGTGATCATTGCTGCAGCTCCTGTATATTGGTATGACCCTATTGCAAACCTGCAGACTGGATATTTGGTGAAACTTCATGTGGTTCATATCGACTGTACTACACCACTGACTTGGTGCCTGGGCCTAAATATGTGACAGTGGCCTGTTCCAGTGGTGGGTGACGTGATGCCTGATTCTCTGCTATGACATGAAGACAGATTCTGTGCTGACATAAGGCCAGATTCTCTGTTACGGGACCTCTCTCTTCTGCCTGGGTGCCGGGGCCTAAATGTGTGACAGTGGCCTGTTCCAGTGGTGGGTGACGTGAAGCCTGATTCTCTGCTATGACATGAAGACAGATTCTGTGCTGACATAAGGCCAGATTCTCTGTTACCGGACCTCTCTCCTCTGCCTGGGTGCCTGGGCCTAAATGTGTGACAGTGGCCTGTTCCAGTGGTGGGTGACGTGAAGCCTGATTCTCTGCTATGACATAAAGACAGATTCTGTGCTGACATAAGGCCAGATTCTCTGTTACGGGACCTCTCTCCTCTGCCTGGGTGCCTGGGCCTAAATGTGTGACAGTGGCCTGTTCCAGTGGTGGGTGACGTGATGCCTGATTCTCTGCTATGACATAAAGACAGATTCTGCGCTGACATAAGGCCAGATTCTCTGTTACCGGACCTCTCTCCTCTGCCTGGGTGCCTGGGCCTAAATGTGTGACAGTGGCCTGTTCCAGTGGTGGGTGACGTGAAGCCTGATTCTCTGCTATGACATGAAGACAGATTCTGTGCTGACATAAGGCCAGATTCTCTGTTACGGGACCTCTCTCCTCTGCCTGGGTGCCTGGGCCTAAATGTGTGACAGTGGCCTGTTCCAGTGGTGGGTGACGTGAAGCCTGATTCTCTGCTATGACATGAAGACAGATTCTGTGCTGACATAAGGCCAGATTCTCTGTTACGGGACCTCTCTCCTCTGCCTGGGTGCCTGGGCCTAAATGTGTGACAGTGGCCTGTTCCAGTGGTGGGTGACGTGAAGCCTGATTCTCTGCTATGACATGAAGACAGATTCTGTGCTGACATAAGGCCAGATTCTCTGTTACGGGACCTCTCTCCTCTGCCTGGGTGCCTGGGCCTAAATGTGTGACAGTGGCCTGTTCCAGTGGTGGGTGACGTGAAGCCTGATTCTCTGCTATGACATGAAGACAGATTTTGTGCTGACATAAGGCCAGATTCTCTGTTACCGGACCTCTCTCCTCTGCCTGGGTGCCTGGGCCTAAATGTGTGACAGTGGCCTGTTCCAGTGGTGGGTGACGTGAAGCCTGATTCTCTGCTATGACATGAAGACAGATTCTGTGCTGACATAAGGCCAGATTCTCTGTTACGGGACCTCTCTCCTCTGCCTGGGTGCCTGGGCCTAAATGTGTGACAGTGGCCTGTTCCAGTGGTGGGTGACGTGATGCCTGATTCTCTGCTATGACATGAAGACAGATTCTGTGCTGACATAAGGCCAGATTCTCTGTTACGGGACCTCTCTCCTCTGCCTGGGTGCCTGGGCCTAAATGTGTGACAGTGGCCTGTTCCAGTGGTGGGTGACGTGAAGCCTGATTCTCTGCTATGACATGAAGACAGATTCTGTGCTGACATAAGGCCAGATTCTCTGTTACGGGACCTCTCTCCTCTGCCTGGGTGCCTGGGCCTAAATGTGTGACAGTGGCCTGTTCCAGTGGTGGGTGACGTGAAGCCTGATTCTCTGCTATGACATGAAGACAGATTCTGTGCTGACATAAGTCCAGATTCTCTGTTACGGGACCTCTCTCCTCTGCCTGGGTGCCTGGGCCTAAATGTGTGACAGTGGCCTGTTCCAGTGGTGGGTGACGTGAAGCCTGATTCTCTGCTATGACATGAAGACAGATTCTGTGCTGACATAAGGCCAGATTCTCTGTTACGGGACCTCTCTCCTCTGCCTGGGTGCCTGGGCCTAAATGTGTGACAGTGGCCTGTTCCAGTGGTGGGTGACGTGATGCCTGATTCTCTGCTATGACATGAAGACAGATTCTGTGCTGACATAAGGCCAGATTCTCTGTTACGGGACCTCTCTCCTCTGCCTGGGTGCCGGGGCCTAAATGTGTGACAGTGGCCTGTTCCAGTGGTGGGTGACGTGATGCCTGATTCTCTGCTATGACATGAAAACAGATTCTGCGCTGACATAAGGCCAGATTCTCTGTTACGGGACCTCTCTCCTCTGCCTGGGTGCCTGGGCCTAAATGTGTGACAGTGGCCTGTTCCAGTGGTGGGTGACGTGAAGCCTGATTCTCTGCTATGACATTAAGACAGATTCTGTGCTGACATAAGGCCAGATTCTCTGTTACGGGACCTCTCTCCTCTGCCTGGGTGCCTGGGCCTAAATGTGTGACAGTGGCCTGTTCCAGTGGTGGGTGACGTGATGCCTGATTCTCTGCTATGACATGAAGACAGATTCTGTGCTGACATAAGGCCAGATTCTCTGTTACAGGACCTCTCTCCTCTGTCTGGGTGCCGGGGCCTAAATGTGTGACAGTGGCCTGTTCCAGTGGTGGGTGACGTGAAGCCTGATTCTCTGCTATGACATGAAGACAGATTCTGCGCTGACATAAGGCCAGATTCTCTGTTACAGAACCGCTCTCCTCTGTCTGGGTGCCGGGGCCTAAATGTGTGACAGTGGCCTGTTCCAGTGGTGGGTGACGTGAAGCCTGATTCTCTGCTATGACATGAATACAGATTCTGCGCTGACATAAGGCCAGATTCTCTGTTACGGGACCTCTCTCCTCTGCCTGGGTGCCTGGGCCTAAATGTGTGACAGTGGCCTGTTCCAGTGGTGGGTGACGTGAAGCCTGATTTTCTGCTATGACATGAAGACAGATTCTGTGCTGACATAAGGCCAGATTCTCTGTTACGGGACCTCTCTCCTCTGCCTGGGTGCCTGGGCCTAAATGTGTGACAGTGGCCTGTTCCAGTGGTGGGTGACGTGATGCTTGATTCTCTGCTATGACATGAAGACAAATTCTGTGCTGACATAAGGCCAGATTCTCTGTTACGGGACCTCTCTCCTCTGCCTGGGTGCCGGGGCCTAAATGTGTGACAGTGGCCTGTTCCAGTGGTGGGTGACGTGATGCCTGATTCTCTGCTATGACATGAAGACAGATTCTGTGCTGACATAAGGCCAGATTCTCTGTTACAGGACCTCTCTCCTCTGTTTGGGTGCCGGGGCCTAAATGTGTGACAGTGGCCTGTTCCAGTGGTGGGTGACGTGAAGCCTGATTCTCTGCTATGACATGAAGACAGATTCTGTGCTGACATAAGGCCAGATTCTCTGTTACGGGACCGCTCTCCTCTGTCTGGGTGCCGGGGCCTAAATGTGTGACAGTGGCCTGTTCCAGTGGTGGGTGACGTGATGCCTGATTCTCTGCTATGACATGAAGACAGATTCTGTGCTGACATAAGGCCAGATTCTCTGTTACAGGACCTCTCTCCTCTGTCTGGGTGCCTGGGCCTAAATGTGTGACAGTGGACTGTTCCAGTGGTGGGTGACGTGAAGCCTGATTCTCTGCAATGACATGAAGACAGATTCTGTGCTAACATAAGGCCAGATTCTCTGTTACAGGACCTCTCTCCTCTGTCTGGGTGCCGGGGCCTAAATGTGTGACAGTGGCCTGTTCCAGTGGTGGGTGACGTGAAGCCTGATTCTCTGCTATGACATGAAGACAGATTCTGTGCTGACATAAGGCCAGATTCTCTGTTACGGGACCTCTCTCCTCTGCCTGGGTGCCTGGGCCTAAATGTGTGACAGTGGCCTGTTCCAGTGGTGGGTGACGTGAAGCCTGATTCTCTGCTATGACATGAAGACAGATTCTGTGCTGACATAAGGCCAGATTCTCTGTTACGGGACCTCTCTCCTCTGCCTGGGTGCCTGGGCCTAAATGTGTGACAGTGGCCTGTTCCAGTGGTGGGTGACGTGAAGCCTGATTCTCTGCTATGACATGAAGACAGATTCTGCGCTGACATAAGGCCAGATTCTCTGTTACGGGACCTCTCTCCTCTGCCTGGGTGCCTGGGCCTAAATGTGTGACAGTGGCCTGTTCCAGTGGTGGGTGAAGTGATGCTTGATTCTCTGCTATGACATGAAGACAGATTCTGTGCTGACATAAGGCCAGATTCTCTGTTACAGGACCTCTCTCCTCTGCCTGGGTGCCTGGGCCTAAATGTGTGACAGTGGCCTGTTCCAGTGGTGGGTGACGTGATGCTTGATACTCTGCTATGACATGAAGACAGATTCTGTGCTGACATAAGGCCAGATTCTCTGTTACGGGACCTCTCTCCTCTGCCTGGGTGCCGGGGCCTAAATGTGTGACAGTGGCCTGTTCCAGTGGTGGGTGACGTGATGCCTGATTCTCTGCTATGACATGAAGACAGATTCTGCGCTGACATAAGGCCAGATTCTCTGTTACGGGACCTCTCTCCTCTGCCTGGGTGCCTGGGCCTAAATGTGTGACAGTGGCCTGTTCCAGTGGTGGGTGACGTGATGCCTGATTCTCTGCTATGACATGAAGACAGATTCTGTGCTGACATAAGGCCAGATTCTCTGTTACAGGACCTCTCTCCTCTGTTTGGGTGCCGGGGCCTAAATGTGTGACAGTGGCCTGTTCCAGTGGTGGGTGACGTGATGCCTGATTCTCTGCTATGACATGAAGACAGAATCTGCGCTGACATAAGGCTAGATTCTCTGTTACGGGACCTCTCTCCTCTGCCTGGGTGCCTGGGCCTAAATGTGTGACAGTGGCCTGTTCCAGTGGTGGGTGACGTGAAGCCTGATTCTCTGCTATGACATGAAGACAGATTCTGTGCTGACATAAGGCCAGATTCTCTGTTACGGGACCTCTCTCCTCTGCCTGGGTGCCTAGGCCTAAATGTGTGACAGTGGCCTGTTCCAGTGGTGGGTGACGTGAAGCCTGATTCTCTGCTATGACATGAAGACAGATTCTGTGCTGACATAAGGCCAGATTCTCTGTTACGGGACCTCTCTCCTCTGCCTGGGTGCCTGGGCCTAAATGTGTGACAGTGGCCTGTTCCAGTGGTGGGTGACGTGATGCCTGATTCTCTGCTATGACATGAAGACAGATTCTGTGCTGACATAAGGCCAGAATCTCTGTTACGGGACCTCTCTCCTCTGCCTGGGTGCCTGGGCCTAAATGTGTGACAGTGTGTTGTTCCAGTGGTGGGTGACGTGATGCCTGATTCTCTGCTATGACATGAAGACAGATTCTGCGCTGACATAAGGCCAGATTGTCTGTTCCGGGACCTCTCTCCTCTGCCTGGGTGCCTGGGCCTAAATGTGTGACAGTGGCCTGTTCCAGTGGTGGGTGACGTGAAGCCTGATTCTCTGCTATGACATGAAGACAGATTCTGCGCTGACATAAGGCCAGATTCTCTGTTACGGGACCTCTCTCCTCTGCCTGGGTGCCTGGGCCTAAATGTGTGACAGTGGCCTGTTCCAGTGGTGGGTGACGTGAAGCCTGATTCTCTGCTATGACATGAATACAGATTCTGCGCTGACATAAGGCCAGATTCTCTGTTACGGGACCTCTCTCCTCTGCCTGGGTGCCTGGGCCTAAATGTGTGACAGTGGCCTGTTCCAGTGGTGGGTGACGTGAAGCC
Organism: Bufo bufo; assembly: GCF_905171765.1. Lineage (NCBI taxonomy): Eukaryota > Metazoa > Chordata > Amphibia > Anura > Bufonidae > Bufo > Bufo bufo. The sequence continues at coordinate 20,961,682 of NC_053392.1, read as the reverse complement.
TGATTCTCTGCTATGACATGAAGACAGATTCTGTGCTGACATAAGGCCAGATTCTCTGTTACGGGACCTCTCTCCTCTGCCTGGGTGCCTGGGCCTAAATGTGTGACAGTGGCCTGTTCCAGTGGTGGGTGACGTGAAGCCTGATTCTCTGCTATGACATGAAGACAGATTCTGTGCTGACATAAGGCCAGATTCTCTGTTACGGGACCTCTCTCCTCTGCCTGGGTGCCTGGGCCTAAATGTGTGACAGTGGCCTGTTCCAGTGGTGGGTGACGTGAAGCCTGATTCTCTGCTATGACATGAAGACAGATTCTGTGCTGACATAAGGCCAGATTCTCTGTTACGGGACCTCTCTCCTCTGCCTGGGTGCCAGGGCCTAAATGTGTGACAGTGGCCTGTTCCAGTGGTGGGTGACGTGATGCCTGATTCTCTGCTATGACATGAAGACAGATTCTGCGCTGACATAAGGCCAGATTCTCTGTTACGGGACCTCTCTCCTCTGCCTGGGTGCCTGGGCCTAAATGTGTGACAGTGGCCTGTTCCAGTGGTGGGTGACGTGATGCCTGATTCTCTGCTATGACATGAAGACAGATTCTGTGCTGACATAAGGCCAGATTCTCTGTTACAGCACCTCTCTCCTCTGTCTGGGTGCCGGGGCCTAAATGTGTGACAGTGGCCTGTTCCAGTGGTGGGTGACGTGATGCCTGATTCTCTGCTATGACATGAAGACAGATTCTGCGCTGACATAAGGCCAGATTCTCTGTTACGGGACCGCTCTCCTCTGTCTGGGTGCCGGGGCCTAAATGTGTGACAGTGGCCTGTTCCAGTGGTGGGTGACGTGATGCCTGATTCTCTGCTATGACATGAAGACAGATTCTGTGCTGACATAAGGCCAGATTCTCTGTTACAGGACCTCTCTCCTCTGTCTGGGTGCCGGGGCCTAAATGTGTGACAGTGGCCTGTTCCAGTGGTGGGTGACGTGATGCCTGATTCTCTGCTATGACATGAAGACAGATTCTGCGCTGACATAAGGCCAGATTCTCTGTTACGGGATCGCTCTCCTCTGTCTGGGTGCCGGGGCCTAAATGTGTGACAGTGGCCTGTTCCAGTGGTGGGTGACGTGAAGCCTGATTCTCTGCTATGACATGAAGACAGATTCTGCGCTGACATAAGGCCAGATTCTCTGTTACGGGACCGCTCTCCTCTGTCTGGGTGCCGGGGCCTAAATGTGTGACAGTGGCCTGTTCCAGTGGTGGGTGACGTGAAGCCTGATTCTCTGCTATGACATGAAGACAGATTCTGTGCTGACATAAGGCCAGATTCTCTGTTACGGGACCTCTCTCCTCTGCCTGGGTGCCTGGGCCTAAATGTGTGACAGTGGCCTGTTCCAGTGGTGGGTGACGTGAAGCCTGATTCTCTGCTATGACATGAATACAGATTCTGCGCTGACATAAGGCCAGATTATCTGTTACGGGACCGCTCTCCTCTGTCTGGGTGCCGGGGCCTAAATGTGTGACAGTGGCCTGTTCCAGTGGTGGGTGACGTGAAGCCTGATTCTCTGCTATGACATGAAGACAGATTCTGCGCTGACATAAGGCCAGATTCTCTGTTACGGGACCGCTCTCCTCTGTCTGGGTGCCGGGGCCTAAATGTGTGACAGTGGCCTGTTCCAGTGGCGGGTGACGTGAAGCCTGATTCTCTGCTATGACATGAATACAGATTCTGCGCTGACATAAGGCCAGATTCTCTGTTACGGGACCGCTCTCCTCTGTCTGGGTGCCGGGGCCTAAATGTGTGACAGTGGCCTGTTCCAGTGGTGGGTGACGTGATGCCTGATTCTCTGCTATGACATGAAGACAGATTCTACGCTGACATAAGGCCAGATTCTCTGTTACGGGACCGCTCTCCTCTGTCTGGGTGCCGGGGCCTAAATGTGTGACAGTGGCCTGTTCCAGTGGTGGGTGACGTGAAGCCTGATTCTCTGCTATGACATGAAGACAGATTCTGCGCTGACATAAGGCCAGATTCTCTGTTACGGGACCGCTCTCCTCTGTCTGGGTGCCGGGGCCTAAATGTGTGACAGTGGCCTGTTCCAGTGGTGGGTGACGTGAAGCCTGATTCTCTGCTATGACATGAATACAGATTCTGCGCTGACATAAGGCCAGATTCTCTGTTACGGGACCTCTCTCCTCTGCCTGGGTGCCTGGGCCTAAATGTGTGACAGTGGCCTGTTCCAGTGGTGGGTGACGTGAAGCCTGATTCTCTGCTATGACATGAATACAGATTCTGCGCTGACATAAGGCCAGATTCTCTGTTACGGGACCTCTCTCCTCTGCCTGGGTGCCTGGGCCTAAATGTGTGACAGTGGCCTGTTCCAGTGGTGGGTGACGTGAAGCCTGATTCTCTGCTATGACATGAAGACAGATTCTGTGCTGACATAAGGCCAGATTCTCTGTTACGGGACCTCTCTCCTCTGCCTGGGTGCCTGGGCCTAAATGTGTGACAGTGGCCTGTTCCAGTGGTGGGTGACGTGAAGCCTGATTCTCTGCTATGACATGAATACAGATTCTGCGCTGACATAAGGCCAGATTCTCTGTTACGGGACCTCTCTCCTCTGCCTGGGTGCCTGGGCCTAAATGTGTGACAGTGGCCTGTTCCAGTGGTGGGTGACGTGAAGCCTGATTCTCTGCTATGACATGAAGACAGATTCTGTGCTGACATAAGGCCAGATTCTCTGTTACGGGACCTCTCTCCTCTGCCTGGGTGCCTGGGCCTAAATGTGTGACAGTGGCCTGTTCCAGTGGTGGGTGACGTGAAGCCTGATTCTCTGCTATGACATGAAGACAGATTCTGTGCTGACATAAGGCCAGATTCTCTGTTACGGGACCTCTCTCCTCTGCCTGGGTGCCTGGGCCTAAATGTGTGACAGTGGCCTGTTCCAGTGGTGGGTGACGTGAAGCCTGATTCTCTGCTATGACATGAAGACAGATTCTGTGCTGACATAAGGCCAGATTCTCTGTTACGGGACCTCTCTCCTCTGCCTGGGTGCCAGGGCCTAAATGTGTGACAGTGGCCTGTTCCAGTGGTGGGTGACGTGATGCCTGATTCTCTGCTATGACATGAAGACAGATTCTGCGCTGACATAAGGCCAGATTCTCTGTTACGGGACCTCTCTCCTCTGCCTGTG